>NC_064929.1:58201496-58547746 GCF_023897955.1 Schistocerca gregaria | reverse complement strand
GGAGGCACTGGGTATTGATCCCAGTACCTCTCGGATACTAAGCGAGCGCTCTACCATCTGAGCTACGCCCGCCCCCCACGAAGGCTAATGGTGCTACATACAGCCATATAGACGACACAGACCCTTGCACTCCCATTATTCAGCAGACAAACACTACTCTCTATGTATCCGTTAGGGTGTACTTCAGGTTTCGTGCATTCTGTATCGAATCGTAGTTGGCCACACTGAAAGTGGCACGTATAACGTCGAAAATAGAGTTCGGACACCGCTCTGAGTAAGACGAACTTGTTGTCCACCCTCTAGACTTCAATGAGGTTAAGCCGTGATACCTAAGACAGATCTGCACTCGATGACACCTCGATTACAGCCGGTCCCCACACTTACATCTTGCTCTCCTTACGTCAGTATACATCATATCAGGTTGTGACGCTGGCTTTGCAACATCTTGCGTGCCTTTAGGTTCGCCGCGACCAACACTTACAATGCACTGACCACAAAAAATTGAGGCGCCGCGGCTTGAACCCTGCACCTTTCTCATGCGAAGCGAACGCTCTACCAACTGAGCTACGCCCTAGGCACGACCAAACTTCGCTATTCCCCATTCTTTGCGACTCTGATGCGCACGGACACGATGGTTGGTTGGTTTGTAGCGGTGAAGGGAGCAGAGTACAAAGGCGCGGACACGTTCATATACACAAAAGTTCCAAGTAGTTTCGATGCTCTGGTATTACAAATGCAAATTCCGTCTGTTTTTAACGTCTTAAATTGAAAGAGCCGTCACAAATTGCTCCGTTTTCACTCCTTGTCGACAATCATACAGCACCTGAGGTAACAAACACATCTCGAGCCCCATTGTGCACTCCATTATTCATGCCAACTCAGTGCCTCGCTCTTTACTACTGTGTACTAATCTTGTCGTCCAACTGCAAAACACTGGGCCACAACAAGTTTCCGCGTCTCCATTGCACTGCGCACACTACAAAACGCTCCCCAAACTTGGCACTCACCCACGCAGCCGACTTTTCCGACTTTCCACGACGCTCACGCAATGCTCACGCTAGTGACAGCATTATTTATAGTTCGACGTCGCGCCAAAGCGAATGAGCACATTTCGCCTACGGCTTAGGCCGCCCTCCTAGAGTGGCTGCTCGGTGTCTGCAGGCAGCGAGGGTCTGCTAGCTTCCTGTGTTCGCACCTATGTCACCTGTGCTTGCTTGTCAGAGACAGACTATCGCAAAACATACAACTCACTCCATGAATTGATTGCTACGGCATCTGTTATCAGCAGTCACAACTAGCAACACCAGTAGCAGCCGACTGCACGCAAAGAATAGGAATGTGCAGTGGGATTTACGTGAACTCGGCGCAAGGCAGATATTTCCGACATAGGCTTGAGAATCTTACGGGAACACTTGTACTGTTTCTAAATAAAGTGTAGGCGTGGGAGGAGGGTGCTTCCCGCGCACTAATAACAGCACGCTTGCCAATTGTGGATGCTAATCATTCGCTTGTATCTTCCTAGACACATGTGCAGGCTGAGAATTATTCCACTTGCATGGCAAGGTGCGCATGTAGGTGTGTTTAAAGTTCTGGAGGCACTGGGTATTGATCCCAGTACCTCTCGCATACTAAGCGAGCGCTCTACCATCTGAGCTACGCCCCCCCCCCCCCCCCCCAACTCCCGAAGACTAATGGTGCTACATACAGCCATATAGACGACACAGACCCTTGCACTCCCATTATTCAGCAGACAAACACTACTCTCTATGTATCCGTTAGGGTGTACTTCAGGTTTCGTGCATTCTGTATCGAATCGTAGTTGGCCACAATGAAAGTGGCACGTATAACGTTGAAAATAGAGTTCGGTCACCGCTCTGAGTAAGACGAACGTGTTGTCCACCCTCTAGACTTCAATGAGGTTAAGCCGTGATACCTAAGACAGATCTGCACTCGATGACACCTCGATAACAGCCGGTCCCCACACTTACATCTTGCTCTCCTTACGTCAGTATACATCATATCAGTCTGTGACGCTGGCTTTGCAACATCTTACGTGCCTTTAGGTTCGCCGCGACCAACACTTACAATGCACTGACCACAAAAAATTGAGGCGCCGCGGCTTGAACCCTGCACCTTTCACATGCGAAGCGAACGCTCTACCAACTCAGCTACGCCCCAGGCACGACCAAACTGCGCTATTCCCCATTCTTCGCGACTCTGATGCGCACGGACACGATAATTGGTTGGTTTGTAGCGGTGAAGGGAGCAGAGTACAAAGGCGCGGACACGTTCATATACACAAAAGTTCCAAGTAGTTTCGATGCTCTGGTATTACAAATGCAAATTCCGTCTGTTTTTAACGTCTTAAATTGAAAGAGCCGTCACAAATTGCTCCGTTTTCACTCCTTGTCCACAATCATACAGCACCTGAGGTAACAAACACATCTCGAGCCCCATTGTGCACTCCATTATTCATGCCAACTCAGTGCCCCGCTCTTTACTACTGTGTACTAATCTTGTCGTCCAACTGCAAAACACTGGGCCACAACAAGTTTCCGCGTCTCCATTGCACTGCGCATACTACAAAACGCTCCCCAAACTTGGCACTCACCCACGCAGCCGACCTTTCCGACTTTCTGCGACGCTCACGCTAGTGACAGCATTATTTATAGTTCGACGTCGCGCCAAAGCGAATGAGCACATTTCGCCTACGGCTTAGGCAGCCCTCCTAGAGTGGCTGCTCGGTGTCTGCAGGCAGCGACGGTCTGCTAGCTTCCTGTGTTCGCATCTATGTAACCTGTGCTTGCTTGTCAGAGACAGACTATCGCAAAACATACAACTCACTCCATGAATTGATTGCTACGGCATCTGTTATCAGCAGTCACAACTAGCAACACCAGTAGCAGCCGACTGCACGCAAAGAATAGGAATGTGCAGTGGGATTTACGTGAACTCGGCGCAAGGCAGATCTTTCCGACATAGGCTTGAGAATCTTACGGGAACACTTGTACTGTTTCTAAATAAAGTGTAGGCGTGGGAGGAGGGTGCTTCCCGCGCACGAATAACAGCACGCTTGCCAATTGTGGATGCTAATCATTCGCTTGTATCTTCCTAGACACATCTGCAGGCTGAGAATTATTCCACTTGCATGGCAAGGTGCGCATGTAGGCGTGTTAAAAATTCTGGAGGCACTGGGTATTGATCCCAGTACCTCTCGGATACTAAGCGAGCGCTCTACCATCTGAGCTACGCCCGCCCCCCACGAAGGCTAATGGTGCTACATACAGCCATATAGACGACACAGACCCTTGCACTCCCATTATTCAGCAGACAAACACTACTCTCTATGTATCCGTTAGGGTGTACTTCAGGTTTCGTGCATTCTGTATCGAATCGTAGTTGGCCACACTGAAAGTGGCACGTATAACGTCGAAAATAGAGTTCGGACACCGCTCTGAGTAAGACGAACGTGTTGTCCACCCTCTAGACTTCAATGAGGTTAAGCCGTGATACCTAAGACAGATCTGCACTCGATGACACCTCGATAACAGCCGGTCCCCACATTTACATCTTGCTCTCCTTACGTCAGTATACATCATATCAGTCTGTGACGCTGGCTTTGCAACATCTTGCGTGCCTTTAGGTTCGCCGCGACCAACACTTACAATGCACTGCCCACAAAAAATTGAGGCGCCGCGGCTTGAACCCTGCACCTTTCACATGCGAAGCGAACGCTCTACCAACTGAGCTACGCCCCAGGCGCGACCAAACTGCGCTATTCCCCATTCTTCGCGACTCTGATGCGCACGGACACGATGGTTGGTTGGTTTGTAGCGGTGAAGGGAGCAGAGTACAAAGGCGCGGACACGTTCATATACACAAAAGTTCCAAGTAGTTTCGATGCTCTGGTATTACAAATGCAAATTCCGTCTGTTTTTAACGTCTTAAATTGAAAGAGCCGTCACAAATTGCTCCGTTTTCACTCCTTGTCCACAATCATACAGCACCTGAGGTAACAAACACATCTCGAGCCCCATTGTGCACTCCATTATTCATACCAACTCAGTGCCTCGCTCTTTACTACTGTGTACTAATCTTGTCGTCCAACTGCAAAACACTGGGCCACAACAAGTTTCCGCGTCTCCATTGCACTGCGCACACTACAAAACGCTCCCCAAACTTGGCACTCACCCACGCAGCCGACTTTTCCGACTTTCCACGACGCTCACGCAATGCTCACGCTAGTGACAGCATTATTTATAGTTCGACGTCGCGCCAAAGCGAATGAGCACATTTCGCCTACGGCTTAGGCCGCCCTCCTAGAGTGGCTGCTCGGTGTCTGCAGGCAGCGAGGGTCTGCTAGCTTCCTGTGTTCGCACCTATGTCACCTGTGCTTGCTTGTCAGAGACAGACTATCGCAAAACATACAACTCACTCCATGAATTGATTGCTACGGCATCTGTTATCAGCAGTCACAACTAGCAACACCAGTAGCAGCCGACTGCACGCAAAGAATAGGAATGTGCAGTGGGATTTACGTGAACTCGGCGCAAGGCAGATCTTTCCGACATAGGCTTGAGAATCTTACGGGAACACTTGTACTGTTTCTAAATAAAGTGTAGGCGTGGGAGGAGGGTGCTTCCCGCGCACTAATAACAGCACGCTTGCCAATTGTGGATGCTAATCATTCGCTTGTATCTTCCTAGACACATCTGCAGGCTGAGAATTATTCCACTTGCATGGCAAGGTGCGCATGTAGGTGTGTTAAAAATTCTGGAGGCACTGGGTATTGATCCCAGTACCTCACGCTTACTAAGCGAGCGCTCTACCATCCGAGCTACGCCCGCCCCCCACGAAGACTAATGGTGCTACATACAGCCATATAGAAGACACAGACCCTTGCACTCCCATTATTCAGCAGACAAACACTACTCTCTATGTATCCGTTAGGGTGTGTTTCAGGTTTCGTGCATTCTGTATCGAATCGTAGTTGGCCACACTGAAAGTGGCACGTATAACGTCGAAAATAGAGTTCGGACACCGCTCTGAGTAAGACGAAGGTGTTGTCCACCCTCTAGACTTCAATGAGGTTAAGCCGTGATACCTAAGACAGATCTGCACTCGATGACACCTCGATAACAGCCGGTCCCCACATTTACATCTTGCTCTCCTTACGTCAGTATACATCATATCAGTCTGTGACGCTGGCTTTGCAACATCTTGCGTGCCTTTAGGTTCGCCGCGACCAACACTTACAATGCACTGCCCACAAAAAATTGAGGCGCCGCGGCTTGAACCCTGCACCTTTCACATGCGAAGCGAACGCTCTACCAACTGAGCTACGCCCCAGGCGCGACCAAACTGCGCTATTCCCCATTCTTCGCGACTCTGATGCGCACGGACACGATGGTTGGTTGGTTTGTAGCGGTGAAGGGAGCAGAGTACAAAGGCGCGGACACGTTCATATACACAAAAGTTCCAAGTAGTTTCGATGCTCTGGTATTACAAATGCAAATTCCGTCTGTTTTTAACGTCTTAAATTGAAAGAGCCGTCACAAATTGCTCCGTTTTCACTCCTTGTCGACAATCATACAGCACCTGAGGTAACAAACACATCTCGAGCCCCATTGTGCACTCCATTATTCATGCCAACTCAGTGCCTCGCTCTTTACTACTGTGTACTAATCTTGTCGTCCAACTGCAAAACACTGGGCCACAACAAATTTCCGCGTCTCCATTGCACTGCGCATACTACAAAACGCTCCCCAAACTTGGCACTCACCCACGCAGCCGACTTTTCCGACTTTCCACGACGCTCACACAATGCTCACGCTAGTGACAGCATTATTTATAGTTCGACGTCGCGCCAAAGCGAATGAGCACATTTCGCCTACGGCTTAGGCCGCCCTCCTAGAGTGGCTGCTCGGTGTCTGCAGGCAGCGAGGGTCTGCTAGCTTCCTGTGTTCGCACCTATGTCACCTGTGCTTGCTTGTCAGAGACAAACTATCGCAAAACATAAAACTCACTCCATGAATTGATTGCTACGGCATCTGTTATCAGCAGTCACAACTAGCAACACCAGTAGCAGCCGACTGCACGCAAAGAATAGGAATGTGCAGTGGGATTTACGTGAACTCGGCGCAAGGCAGATCTTCCGACATAGGCTTGAGAATCTTACGGGAACACTTGTACTGTTTCTAAATAAAGTGTAGGCGTGGGAGGAGGGTTCTTCCCGCGCACTAATAACAGCACGCTTGCCAATTGTGGATGCTAATCATTCGCTTGTATCTTCCTAGACACATCTGCAGGCTGAGAATTATTCCACTTGCATGGCAAGGTGCGCATGTAGGTGTGTTAAAAATTCTGGAGGCACTGGGTATTGATCCAAGTACCTCACGCTTACTAAGCGAGCGCTCTACCATCTGAGCTACGCCCGCCCCCCACGAAGACTAATGGTGCTACATACAGCCATATAGAAGACACAGACCCTTGCACTCCCATTATTCAGCAGACAAACACTACTCTCTATGTATCCGTTAGGGTGTCTTTCAGGTTTCGTGCATTCTGTATCGAATCGTAGTTGGCCACACTGAAAGTGGCACGTATAACGTCGAAAATAGAGTTCGGACACCGCTCTGAGTAAGACGAAGGTGTTGTTCACCCTCTAGACTTCAATGAGGTTAAGCCGTGATACCTAAGACAGATCTGCACTCGATGACACCTCGATTACAGCCGGTCCCCACACTTACATCTTGCTCTCCTTACGTCAGTATACATCATATCAGTTTGTGACGCTGGCTTTGCTACATCTTGCGTGCCTTTAGGTTCGCCGCGACCAACACTTACAATGCACTGCCCACAAAAAATTGAGGCGCCGCGGCTTGAACCCTGCACCTTTCTCATGCGAAGCGAACGCTCTACCATCTGAGCTACGCCCGAGGCACGACCAAACTGCGCTATTCCCCATTCTTTGCGACTCTGATGCGCACGGACATGATGGTTGGTTGGTTTGTAGCGGTGAAGGGAGCAGAGTACAAAGGCGCGGACACGTTCATATACACAAAAGTTCCAAGTAGTTTCGATGCTCTGGTATTACAAATGCAAATTCCGTCTGTTTTTAACGTCTTAAATTGAAAGAGCCGTCACAAATTGCTCCGTTTTCACTCCTTGTCGACAATCATACAGCACCTGAGGTAACAAACACATCTCGAGCCCCATTGTGCACTCCATTATTCATGCCAACTCAGTGCCTCGCTCTTTACTACTGTGTACTAATCTTGTCGTCCAACTGCAAAACACTGGGCCACAACAAATTTCCGCGTCTCCATTGCACTGCGCATACTACAAAACGCTCCCCAAACTTGGCACTCACCCACGCAGCCGACTTTTCCGACTTTCCACGACGCTCACGCTAGTGACAGCATTATTTATAGTTCGACGTCGCGCGAAAGCGAATGAGCACATTTCGCCTACGGCTTAGGCCGCCCTCCTAGAGTGGCTGCTCGGTGTCTGCAGGCAGCGAGGGTGTGCTAGCTTCCTGTGTTCGCACCTATGTCACCTGTGCTTGCTTGTCAGAGACAGACTATCGCAAAACATACAACTCACTCCATGAATTGATTGCTACGGCATCTGTTATCAGCAGTCACAACTAGCAACACCAGTAGCAGCCGACTGCACGCAAAGAATAGGAATGTGCAGTGGGATTTACGTGAACTCGGCGCAAGGCAGATCTTTCCGACATAGGCTTGAGAATCTTACGGGAACACTTGTACTGTTTCTAAATAAAGTGTAGGCGTGGGAGGAGGGTGCTTCCCGCGCACTAATAACAGCACGCTTGCCAATTGTGGATGCTAATCATTCGCTTGTATCTTCCTAGACACATCTGCAGGCTGCAAATTATTCCACTTGCATGGCAATGTGCGCATGTAGGTGTGTTAAAAATTCTGGAGGCACTAGGTATTGATCCCAGTACCTCACGCTTACTAAGCGAGCGCTCTACCATCTGAGCTACGCCCGCCCCCCCGAAGACTAATGGTGCTACATACAGCCATATAGAAGACACAGACCCTTGCACTCCCATTATTCAGCAGACAAACACTACTCTCTATGTATCCGTTAGGGTGTCTTTCAGGTTTCGTGCATTCTGTATCGAATCGTAGTTGGCCACACTGAAAGTGGCACGTATAACGTCGAAAATAGAGTTCGGACACCGCTCTGAGTAAGACGAAGGTGTTGTCCACCCTCTAGACTTCAATGAGGTTAAGCCGTGATACCCAAGACAGATCTGCACTCGATGACACCTCGATAACAGCCGGTCCCCACATTTACATCTTGCTCTCCTTACGTCAGTATACATCATATCAGTCTGTGACGCTGGCTTTGCAACATCTTGCGTGCCTTTAGGTTCGCCGCGACCAACACTTACAATGCACTGCCCACAAAAAATTGAGGCGCCGCGGCTTGAACCCTGCACCTTTCTCATGCTAAGCAAACGCTCTACCATCTGAGCTACGCCCGAGGCACGACCAAACTGCGCTATTCCCCATTCTTTGCGACTCTGATGCGCACGGACATGATGGTTGGTTGGTTTGTAGCGGTGAAGGGAGCAGAGTACAAAGGCGCGGACACGTTCATATACACAAAAGTTCCAAGTAGTTTCGATGCTCTGGTATCACAAATGCAAATTCCGTCTGTTTTTAACGTCTTAAATTGAAAGAGCCGTCACAGATTGCTCCGTTTTCACTCCTTGTCGACAATCATACAGCACCTGAGGTAACAAACACATCTCGAGCCCCATTGTGCACTCCATTATTCATGCCAACTCAGTGCCTCGCTCTTTACTACTGTGTACTAATCTTGTCGTCCAACTGCAAAACACTGGGCCACAACAAGTTTCCGCGTCTCCATTGCACTGCACATACTACAAAACGCTCCCCAAACTTGGCACTCACCCACGCAGCCGACTTTTCCAACTTTCCACGACGCTCACGCAACGCTCACGCTAGTGACAGCATTATTTATAGTTCGACGTCGCGCCAAAGCGAATGAGCACATTTCGCCTACGGCTTAGGCCGCCCTCCTAGAGTGGCTGCTCGGTGTCTGCAGGCAGCGAGGGTCTGCTAGCTTCCTGTGTTCGCACCTATGTCACCTGTGCTTGCTTGTCAGAGACAGACTATCGCAAAACATACAACTCACTCCATGAATTGATTGCTACGGCATCTGTTATCAGCAGTCACAACTAGCAACACCAGTAGCAGCCGACTGCACGCAAAGAATAGGAATGTGCAGTGGGATTTACGTGAACTCGGCGCAAGTCAGATCTTTCCGACATAGGCTTGAGAATCTTACGGGAACACTTGTACTGTTTCTAAATAAAGTGTAGGCGTGGGAGGAGGGTGCTTCCCGCGCACTAATAACAGCACGCTTGCCAATTGTGGATGCTAATCATTCGCTTGTATCTTCCTAGACACATCTGCAGGCTGAGAATTATTCCACTTGCATGGCAAGGTGCGCATGTAGGTGTGTTAAAAATTCTGGAGGCACTGGGTATTGATCCCAGTACCTCACGCTTACTAAGCGAGCGCTCTACCATCTGAGCTACGCCCGGCCCCCACGAAGACTAAAGGTGCTACATACAGCCATATAGAAGACACAGACCCTTGCACTCCCATTATTCAGCAGACAAACACTACTCTCTATGTATCCGTTAGGGTGTCTTTCAGGTTTCGTGCATTCTGTATCGAATCGTAGTTGGCCACACTGAAAGTGGCACGTATAACGTCGAAAATAGAGTTCGGACACCGCTCTGAGTAAGACGAAGGTGTTGTCCACCCTCTAGACTTCAATGAGGTTAAGCCGTGATACCTAAGACAGATCTTCACTCGATGACACCTCGATTACAGCCGGTCCCCACACTTACATCTTGCTCTCCTTACGTCAGTATACATCATATCAGTTTGTGACGCTGGCTTTGCAACATCTTGCGTGCCTTTAGGTTCGCCGCGACCAACACTTACAATGCACTGCCCACAAAAAATTGAGGCGCCGAGGCTTGAACCCTGCACCTTTCCCATGCGAAGCGAACGCTCTACCATCTCAGCTACGCTCTAGGCACGACCAAATGGCGCTATTCCCCATTCTTCGCGACTCTGATGCGCACGGACACGATGGTTGGTTGGTTTGTAGCGGTGAAGGGAGCAGAGTACAAAGGCGCGGACACGTTCATATACACAAAAGTTCCAAGTAGTTTCGATGCTCTGGTATTACAAATGCAAATTCCGTCTGTTTTTAACGTCTTAAATTGAAAGAGCCGTCACAAATTGCTCCGTTTTCACTCCTTGTCGACAATCATACAGCACTTGAGGTAACAAACACATCTCGAGCCCCATTGTGCACTCCATTATTCATGCCAACTCAGTGCCTCGCTCTTTACTACTGTGTACTAATCTTGTCGTCCAACTGCAAAACACTGGGCCACAACAAGTTTCCGCGTCTCCATTGCACTGCGCATACTACAAAACGCTCCCCAAACTTGGCACTCACCCACGCAGCCGACTTTTCCGACTTTCCACGACGCTCACGCTAGTGACAGCATTATTTATAGTTCGACGTCGCGCGAAAGCGAATGAGCACATTTCGCCTACGGCTTAGGCCGCCCTCCTAGAGTGGCTGCTCGGTGTCTGCAGGCAGCGAGGGTGTGCTAGCTTCCTGTGTTCGCACCTATGTCACCTGTGCTTGCTTGTCAGAGACAGACTATCGCAAAACATACAACTCACTCCATGAATTGATTGCTACGGCATCTGTTATCAGCAGTCACAACTAGCAACACCAGTAGAAGCCGACTGCACGCAAAGAATAGGAATGTGCAGTGGGATTTACGTGAACTCGGCGCAAGGCAGATCTTTCCGACATAGGCTTGAGAATCTTACGGGAACACTTGTACTGTTTCTAAGACGCTTGCCAATTGTGGATGCTAATCATTCGCTTGTATCTTCCTAGACACATCTGCAGCCTGAGAATTATTCCACTTGCATGGCAAGGTACGCATGTAGGTGTGTTAAAAATTCTGGAGGCACTGGGTATTGATCCCAGTACCTCACGCTTACTAAGCGAGCGCTCTACCATCTGAGCTACACCCGCCCCCCCCGAAGACTAATGGTGCTACATACTGCCATATAGAAGACACAGACCCTTGCACTCCCATTATTCAGCAGACAAACACTACTCTCTATGTATCCGTTAGGGTGTCTTTCAGGTTTCGTGCATTCTGTATCGAATCGTAGTTGGCCACACTGAAAGTGGCACGTATAACGTCGAAAATAGAGTTCGGACACCGCTCTGAGTAAGACGAAGGTGTTGTCCACCCTCTAGACTTCAATGAGGTTAAGCCGTGATACCTAAGACAGATCTGCACTCGATGACACCTCGATTACAGCCGGTCCCCACACTTACATCTTGCTCTCCTTACGTCAGTATACATCATATCAGTTTGTGACGCTGGCTTTGCAACATCTTGCGTGCCTTTAGGTTCGCCGCGACCAACACTTACAATGCACTGCCCACAAAAAATTGAGGCACCGCGGCTTGAACCCTGCACCTTTCCCATGCGAAGCGAACGCTCTACCATCTCAGCTACGCCCCAGGCACGACCAAATGGCGCTATTCCCCATTCTTTGCGACTCTGATGCGCACGGACACGATGGTTGGTTGGTTTGTAGCGGTGAAGGGAGCAGAGTACAAAGGCGCGGACACGTTCATATACACAAAAGTTCCAAGTAGTTTCGATGCTCTGGTATTACAAATGCAAATTCCGTCTGTTTTTAACGTCTTAAATTGAAAGAGCCGTCACAAATTGCTCCGTTTTCACTCCTTGTCGACAATCATACAGCACCTGAGGTAACAAACACATCTCGAGCCCCATTGTGCACTCCATTATTCATGCCAACTCAGTGCCTCGCTCTTTACTACTGTGTACTAATCTTGTCGTCCAACTGCAAAACATTGGGCCACAACAAGTTTCCGCGTCTCCATTGCACTGTGCATACTACAAAACGCTCCCCAAACTTGGCACTCACCCACGCAGCCGACTTTTCCGACTTTCCACGACGCTCACGCTAGTGACAGCATTATTTATAGTTCGACGTCGCGCCAAAGCGAATGAGCACATTTCGCCTACGGCTTAGGCCGCCCTCCTAGAGTGGCTGCTCGGTGTCTGCAGGCAGCGAGGGTCTGCTAGCTTCCTGTGTTCGCACCTATGTCACCTGTGCTTGCTTGTCAGAGACAGACTATCGCAAAACATACAACTCACTCCATGAATTGATTGCTACGGCATCTGTTATCAGCAGTCACAACTAGCAACACCAGTAGCAGCCGACTGCACGCAAAGAATAGGAGTGTGCAGTGGGATTTACGTGAACTCGGCGCAAGGCAGATCTTTCCGACATAGGCTTGAGAATCTTACGGGAACACTTGTACTGTTTCTAAATAAAGTGTAGGCGTGGGAGGAGGGTGCTTCCCGCGCACTAATAACAGCACGCTTGCCAATTGTGGATGCTAATCATTCGCTTGTATCTTCCTAGACACATCTGCAGGCTGCAAATTATTCCACTTGCATGGCAATGTGCGCATGTAGGTGTGTTAAAAATTCTGGAGGCACTAGGTATTGATCCCAGTACCTCACGCTTACTAAGCGAGCGCTCTACCATCTGAGCTACGCCCGCCCCCCCGAAGACGCTTGCCAATTGTGGATGCTAATCATTCGCTTGTATCTTCCTAGACACATCTGCAGCCTGAGAATTATTCCACTTGCATGGCAAGGTACGCATGTAGGTGTGTTAAAAATTCTGGAGGCACTGGGTATTGATCCCAGTACCTCACGCTTACTAAGCGAGCACTCTACCATCTGAGCTACACCCGCCCCCCCGAAGACTAATGGTGCTACATACTGTCATATAGAAGACACAGACCCTTGCACTCCCATTATTCAGCAGACAAACACTACTCTCTATGTATCCGTTAGGGTGTCTTTCAGGTTTCGTGCATTCTGTATCGAATCGTAGTTGGCCACACTGAAAGTGGCACGTATAACGTCGAAAATAGAGTTCGGACACCGCTCTGAGTAAGACGAAGGTGTTGTCCACCCTCTAGACTTCAATGAGGTTAAGCCGTGATACCTAAGACAGATCTGCACTCGATGACACCTCGATTACAGCCGGTCCCCACACTTACATCTTGCTCTCCTTACGTCAGTATACATCATATCAGTTTGTGACGCTGGCTTTGCAACATCTTGCGTGCCTTTAGGTTCGCCGCGACCAACACTTACAATGCACTGCCCACAAAAAATTGAGGCGCCGCGGCTTGAACCCTGCACCTTTCCCATGCAAAGCGAACGCTCTACCATCTCAGCTACGCCCCAGGCACGACCAAATGGCGCTATTCCCCATTCTTTGCGACTCTGATGCGCACGGACACGATGGTTGGTTGGTTTGTAGCGGTGAAGGGAGCAGAGTACAAAGGCGCGGACACGTTCATATACACAAAAGTTCCAAGTAGTTTCGATGCTCTGGTATCACAAATGCAAATTCCGTCTGTTTTTAACGTCTTAAATTGAAAGAGCCGTCACAGATTGCTCCGTTTTCACTCCTTGTCGACAATCATACAGCACCTGAGGTAACAAACACATCTCGAGCCCCATTGTGCACTCCATTATTCATGCCAACTCAGTGCCTCGCTCTTTACTACTGTGTACTAATCTTGTCGTCCAACTGCAAAACACTGGGCCACAACAAGTTTCCGCGTCTCCATTGCACTGCACATACTACAAAACGCTCCCCAAACTTGGCACTCACCCACGCAGCCGACTTTTCCAACTTTCCACGACGCTCACGCAACGCTCACGCTAGTGACAGCATTATTTATAGTTCGACGTCGCGCCAAAGCGAATGAGCACATTTCGCCTACGGCTTAGGCCGCCCTCCTAGAGTGGCTGCTCGGTGTCTGCAGGCAGCGAGGGTCTGCTAGCTTCCTGTGTTCGCACCTATGTCACCTGTGCTTGCTTGTCAGAGACAGACTATCGCAAAACATACAACTCACTCCATGAATTGATTGCTACGGCATCTGTTATCAGCAGTCACAACTAGCAACACCAGTAGCAGCCGACTGCACGCAAAGAATAGGAATGTGCAGTGGGATTTACGTGAACTCGGCGCAAGTCAGATCTTTCCGACATAGGCTTGAGAATCTTACGGGAACACTTGTACTGTTTCTAAATAAAGTGTAGGCGTGGGAGGAGGGTGCTTCCCGCGCACTAATAACAGCACGCTTGCCAATTGTGGATGCTAATCATTCGCTTGTATCTTCCTAGACACATCTGCAGGCTGAGAATTATTCCACTTGCATGGCAAGGTGCGCATGTAGGTGTGTTAAAAATTCTGGAGGCACTGGGTATTGATCCCAGTACCTCACGCTTACTAAGCGAGCGCTCTACCATCTGAGCTACGCCCGGCCCCCACGAAGACTAAAGGTGCTACATACAGCCATATAGAAGACACAGACCCTTGCACTCCCATTATTCAGCAGACAAACACTACTCTCTATGTATCCGTTAGGGTGTCTTTCAGGTTTCGTGCATTCTGTATCGAATCGTAGTTGGCCACACTGAAAGTGGCACGTATAACGTCGAAAATAGAGTTCGGACACCGCTCTGAGTAAGACGAAGGTGTTGTCCACCCTCTAGACTTCAATGAGGTTAAGCCGTGATACCTAAGACAGATCTTCACTCGATGACACCTCGATTACAGCCGGTCCCCACACTTACATCTTGCTCTCCTTACGTCAGTATACATCATATCAGTTTGTGACGCTGGCTTTGCAACATCTTGCGTGCCTTTAGGTTCGCCGCGACCAACACTTACAATGCACTGCCCACAAAAAATTGAGGCGCCGAGGCTTGAACCCTGCACCTTTCCCATGCGAAGCGAACGCTCTACCATCTCAGCTACGCTCTAGGCACGACCAAATGGCGCTATTCCCCATTCTTCGCGACTCTGATGCGCACGGACACGATGGTTGGTTGGTTTGTAGCGGTGAAGGGAGCAGAGTACAAAGGCGCGGACACGTTCATATACACAAAAGTTCCAAGTAGTTTCGATGCTCTGGTATTACAAATGCAAATTCCGTCTGTTTTTAACGTCTTAAATTGAAAGAGCCGTCACAAATTGCTCCGTTTTCACTCCTTGTCGACAATCATACAGCACTTGAGGTAACAAACACATCTCGAGCCCCATTGTGCACTCCATTATTCATGCCAACTCAGTGCCTCGCTCTTTACTACTGTGTACTAATCTTGTCGTCCAACTGCAAAACACTGGGCCACAACAAGTTTCCGCGTCTCCATTGCACTGCGCATACTACAAAACGCTCCCCAAACTTGGCACTCACCCACGCAGCCGACTTTTCCGACTTTCCACGACGCTCACGCTAGTGACAGCATTATTTATAGTTCGACGTCGCGCGAAAGCGAATGAGCACATTTCGCCTACGGCTTAGGCCGCCCTCCTAGAGTGGCTGCTCGGTGTCTGCAGGCAGCGAGGGTGTGCTAGCTTCCTGTGTTCGCACCTATGTCACCTGTGCTTGCTTGTCAGAGACAGACTATCGCAAAACATACAACTCACTCCATGAATTGATTGCTACGGCATCTGTTATCAGCAGTCACAACTAGCAACACCAGTAGAAGCCGACTGCACGCAAAGAATAGGAATGTGCAGTGGGATTTACGTGAACTCGGCGCAAGGCAGATCTTTCCGACATAGGCTTGAGAATCTTACGGGAACACTTGTACTGTTTCTAAGACGCTTGCCAATTGTGGATGCTAATCATTCGCTTGTATCTTCCTAGACACATCTGCAGCCTGAGAATTATTCCACTTGCATGGCAAGGTACGCATGTAGGTGTGTTAAAAATTCTGGAGGCACTGGGTATTGATCCCAGTACCTCACGCTTACTAAGCGAGCGCTCTACCATCTGAGCTACACCCGCCCCCCCCGAAGACTAATGGTGCTACATACTGCCATATAGAAGACACAGACCCTTGCACTCCCATTATTCAGCAGACAAACACTACTCTCTATGTATCCGTTAGGGTGTCTTTCAGGTTTCGTGCATTCTGTATCGAATCGTAGTTGGCCACACTGAAAGTGGCACGTATAACGTCGAAAATAGAGTTCGGACACCGCTCTGAGTAAGACGAAGGTGTTGTCCACCCTCTAGACTTCAATGAGGTTAAGCCGTGATACCTAAGACAGATCTGCACTCGATGACACCTCGATTACAGCCGGTCCCCACACTTACATCTTGCTCTCCTTACGTCAGTATACATCATATCAGTTTGTGACGCTGGCTTTGCAACATCTTGCGTGCCTTTAGGTTCGCCGCGACCAACACTTACAATGCACTGCCCACAAAAAATTGAGGCACCGCGGCTTGAACCCTGCACCTTTCCCATGCGAAGCGAACGCTCTACCATCTCAGCTACGCCCCAGGCACGACCAAATGGCGCTATTCCCCATTCTTTGCGACTCTGATGCGCACGGACACGATGGTTGGTTGGTTTGTAGCGGTGAAGGGAGCAGAGTACAAAGGCGCGGACACGTTCATATACACAAAAGTTCCAAGTAGTTTCGATGCTCTGGTATTACAAATGCAAATTCCGTCTGTTTTTAACGTCTTAAATTGAAAGAGCCGTCACAAATTGCTCCGTTTTCACTCCTTGTCGACAATCATACAGCACCTGAGGTAACAAACACATCTCGAGCCCCATTGTGCACTCCATTATTCATGCCAACTCAGTGCCTCGCTCTTTACTACTGTGTACTAATCTTGTCGTCCAACTGCAAAACATTGGGCCACAACAAGTTTCCGCGTCTCCATTGCACTGTGCATACTACAAAACGCTCCCCAAACTTGGCACTCACCCACGCAGCCGACTTTTCCGACTTTCCACGACGCTCACGCTAGTGACAGCATTATTTATAGTTCGACGTCGCGCCAAAGCGAATGAGCACATTTCGCCTACGGCTTAGGCCGCCCTCCTAGAGTGGCTGCTCGGTGTCTGCAGGCAGCGAGGGTCTGCTAGCTTCCTGTGTTCGCACCTATGTCACCTGTGCTTGCTTGTCAGAGACAGACTATCGCAAAACATACAACTCACTCCATGAATTGATTGCTACGGCATCTGTTATCAGCAGTCACAACTAGCAACACCAGTAGCAGCCGACTGCACGCAAAGAATAGGAGTGTGCAGTGGGATTTACGTGAACTCGGCGCAAGGCAGATCTTTCCGACATAGGCTTGAGAATCTTACGGGAACACTTGTACTGTTTCTAAATAAAGTGTAGGCGTGGGAGGAGGGTGCTTCCCGCGCACTAATAACAGCACGCTTGCCAATTGTGGATGCTAATCATTCGCTTGTATCTTCCTAGACACATCTGCAGGCTGCAAATTATTCCACTTGCATGGCAATGTGCGCATGTAGGTGTGTTAAAAATTCTGGAGGCACTAGGTATTGATCCCAGTACCTCACGCTTACTAAGCGAGCGCTCTACCATCTGAGCTACGCCCGCCCCCCCGAAGACGCTTGCCAATTGTGGATGCTAATCATTCGCTTGTATCTTCCTAGACACATCTGCAGCCTGAGAATTATTCCACTTGCATGGCAAGGTACGCATGTAGGTGTGTTAAAAATTCTGGAGGCACTGGGTATTGATCCCAGTACCTCACGCTTACTAAGCGAGCACTCTACCATCTGAGCTACACCCGCCCCCCCGAAGACTAATGGTGCTACATACTGCCATATAGAAGACACAGACCCTTGCACTCCCATTATTCAGCAGACAAACACTACTCTCTATGTATCCGTTAGGGTGTCTTTCAGGTTTCGTGCATTCTGTATCGAATCGTAGTTGGCCACACTGAAAGTGGCACGTATAACGTCGAAAATAGAGTTCGGACACCGCTCTGAGTAAGACGAAGGTGTTGTCCACCCTCTAGACTTCAATGAGGTTAAGCCGTGATACCTAAGACAGATCTGCACTCGATGACACCTCGATTACAGCCGGTCCCCACACTTACATCTTGCTCTCCTTACGTCAGTATACATCATATCAGTTTGTGACGCTGGCTTTGCAACATCTTGCGTGCCTTTAGGTTCGCCGCGACCAACACTTACAATGCACTGCCCACAAAAAATTGAGGCGCCGCGGCTTGAACCCTGCACCTTTCCCATGCAAAGCGAACGCTCTACCATCTCAGCTACGCCCCAGGCACGACCAAATGGCGCTATTCCCCATTCTTTGCGACTCTGATGCGCACGGACACGATGGTTGGTTGGTTTGTAGCGGTGAAGGGAGCAGAGTACAAAGGCGCGGACACGTTCATATACACAAAAGTTCCAAGTAGTTTCGATGCTCTGGTATTACAAATGCAAA
Source organism: Schistocerca gregaria (assembly GCF_023897955.1). Taxonomy (NCBI): domain Eukaryota; kingdom Metazoa; phylum Arthropoda; class Insecta; order Orthoptera; family Acrididae; genus Schistocerca; species Schistocerca gregaria. The sequence goes on along the minus strand of NC_064929.1, from coordinate 58,529,264 downwards.
TTCCGTCTGTTTTTAACGTCTTAAATTGAAAGAGCCGTCACAAATTGCTCCGTTTTCACTCCTTGTCGACAATCATACAGCACCTGAGGTAACAAACACATCTCGAGCCCCATTGTGCACTCCATTATTCATGCCAACTCAGTGCCTCGCTCTTTACTACTGTGTACTAATCTTGTCGTCCAACTGCAAAACACTGGGCCACAACAAGTTTCCGCGTCTCCATTGCACTGCGCATACTACAAAACGCTCCCCAAACTTGGCACTCACCCACGCAGCCGACTTTTCCGACTTTCCACGACGCTCACGCTAGTGACAGCATTATTTATAGTTCGACGTCGCGCCAAAGCGAATGAGCACATTTCGCCTACGGCTTAGGCCGCCCTCCTAGAGTGGCTGCTCGGTGTCTGCAGGCAGCGAGGGTGTGCTAGCTTCCTGTGTTCGCACCTATGTCACCTGTGCTTGCTTGTCAGAGACAGACTATCGCATAACATACAACTCACTCCATGAATTGATTGCTACGGCATCTGTTATCAGCAGTCACAACTAGCAACACCAGTAGCAGCCGACTGCACGCAAAGAATAGGAATGTGCAGTGGGATTTACGTGAACTCGGCGCAAGGCAGATCTTTCCGACATAGGCTTGAGAATCTTACGGGAACACTTGTACTGTTTCTAAATAAAGTGTAGGCGTGGGAGGAGGGTGCTTCCCGCGCACTAATAACAGCACGCTTGCCAATTGTGGATGCTAATCATTCGCTTGTATCTTCCTAGACACATCTGCAGGCTGCAAATTATTCCACTTGCATGGCAATGTGCGCATGTAGGTGTGTTAAAAATTCTGGACGCACTAGGTATTGATCCCAGTACCTCACGCTTACCAAGCGAGCGCTCTACCATCTGAGCTACGCCCGCCCCCCCGAATGCGCTTGCCAATTGTGGATGCTAATCATTCGCTTGTATCTTCCTAGACACATCTGCAGCCTGAGAATTATTCCACTTGCATGGCAAGGTACGCATGTAGGTGTGTTAAAAATTCTGGAGGCACTGGGTATTGATCCCAGTACCTCACGCTTACTAAGCGAGCACTCTACCATCTGAGCTACACCCGCCCCCCCGAAGACTGATGGTGCTACATACTGCCATATAGAAGACACAGACCCTTGCACTCCCATTATTCAGCAGACAAACACTACTCTCTATGTATCCGTTAGGGTGTCTTTCAGGTTTCGTGCATTCTGTATCGAATCGTAGTTGGCCACACTGAAAGTGGCACGTATAACGTCGAAAATAGAGTTCGGACACCGCTCTGAGTAAGACGAAGGTGTTGTCCACCCTCTAGACTTCAATGAGGTTAAGCCGTGATACCTAAGACAGATCTGCACTCGATGACACCTCGATTACAGCCGGTCCCCACACTTACATCTTGCTCTCCTTACGTCAGTATACATCATATCAGTTTGTGACGCTGGCTTTGCAACATCTTGCGTGCCTTTAGGTTCGCCGCGACCAACACTTACAATGCACTGCCCACAAAAAATTGAGGCGCCGCGGCTTGAACCCTGCACCTTTCCCATGCGAAGCGAACGCTCTACCATCTCAGCTACGCCCCAGGCACGACCAAATGGCGCTATTCCCCATTCTTTGCGACTCTGATGCGCACGGACACGATGGTTGGTTGGTTTGTAGCGGTGAAGGGAGCAGAGTACAAAGGCGCGGACACGTTCATATACACAAAAGTTCCAAGTAGTTTCGATGCTCTGGTATTACAAATGCAAATTCCGTCTGTTTTTAACGTCTTAAATTGAAAGAGCCGTCACAAATTGCTCCGTTTTCACTCCTTGTCGACAATCATACAGCACCTGAGGTAACAAACACATCTCGAGCCCCATTGTGCACTCCATTATTCATGCCAACTCAGTGCCTCGCTCTTTACTACTGTGTACTAATCTTGTCGTCCAACTGCAAAACACTGGGCCACAACAAGTTTCCGCGTCTCCATTGCACTGTGCATACTACAAAACGCTCCCCAAACTTGGCACTCACCCACGCAGCCGACTTTTCCGACTTTCCACGACGCTCACGCTAGTGACAGCATTATTTATAGTTCGACGTCGCGCGAAAGCGAATGAGCACATTTCGCCTACGGCTTAGGCCGCCCTCCTAGAGTGGCTGCTCGGTGTCTGCAGGCAGCGAGGGTCTGCTAGCTTCCTGTGTTCGCACCTATGTCACCTGTGCTTGCTTGTCAGAGACAGACTATCGCAAAACATACAACTCACTCCATGAATTGATTGCTACGGCATCTGTTATCAGCAGTCACAACTAGCAACACCAGTAGCAGCCGACTGCACGCAAAGAATAGGAATGTGCAGTGGGATTTACGTGAACTCGGCGCAAGGCAGATCTTTCCGACATAGGCTTGAGAATCTTACGGGAACACTTGTACTGTTTCTAAATAAAGTGTAGGCGTGGGAGGAGGGTGCTTCCCGCGCACTAATAACAGCACGCTTGCCAATTGTGGATGCTAATCATTCGCTTGTATCTTCCTAGACACATCTGCAGGCTGCAAATTATTCCACTTGCATGGCAATGTGCGCATGTAGGTGTGTTAAAAATTCTGGAGGCACTAGGTATTGATCCCAGTACCTCTCGCATACTAAGCGAGCGCTCTATCATCTGAGCTACGCCCGACCCCCCCCCGAAGACGCTTGCCAATTGTGGATGCTCATCATTCGCTTGTATCTTCCTAGACACATCTGCAGCCTGAGAATTATTCCACTTGCATGGCAAGGTGCGCATGTAGGTGTGTTAAAAATTCTGGAGGCACTGGGTATTGATCCCAGTACCTCACGCTTACTAAGCGAGCGCTCTACCATCTGAGCTACGCCCGCCCCCCACGAAGACTAAAGGTGCTACATACAGCCATATAGAAGACACAGACCCTTGCACTCCCATTATTCAGCAGACAAACACTACTCTCTATGTATCCGTTAGGGTGTCTTTCAGGTTTCGTGCATTCTGTATCGAATCGTAGTTGGCCACACTGAAAGTGGCATGTATAACGTCGAAAATAGAGTTCGGACACCGCTCTGAGTAAGACGAAGGTGTTGTCCACCCTCTAGACTTCAATGAGGTTAAGCCGTGATACCTAAGACAGATCTGCACTCGATGACACCTCGATTACAGCCGGTCCCCACACTTACATCTTGCTCTCCTTACGTCAGTATACATCATATCAGTTTGTGACGCTGCCTTTGCAACATCTTGCGTGCCTTTAGGTTCGCCGCGACCAACACTTACAATGCACTGCCCACAAAAAATTGAGGCGCCGAGGCTTGAACCCTGCACCTTTCCGATGCGAAGCGAACGCTCTACCATCTCAGCTACGCCCCAGGCACGGCCAAATGGCGCTATTCCCCATTCTTTGCGACTCTGATGCGCACGGACACGATGGTTGGTTGGTTTGTAGCGGTGAAGGGAGCAGAGTACAAAGGCGCGGACACGTTCATATACACAAAAGTTCCAAGTAGTTTCGATGCTCTGGTATTACAAATGCAAATTCCGTCTGTTTTTAACGTCTTAAATTGAAAGAGCCGTCACAAATTGCTCCGTTTTCACTCCTTGTCCACAATCATACAGCACCTGAGGTAACAAACACATCTCGAGCCCCATTGTGCACTCCATTATTCATGCCAACTCAGTGCCTCGCTCTTTACCACTGTGTACTAATCTTGTCGTCCAACTGCAAAACACTGGGCCACAACAAGTTTCCGCGTCTCCATTGCACTGCGCATACTACAAAACGCTCCCCAAACTTGGCACTCACCCACGCAGCCGACTTTTCCGACTTTCCACGACGCTCACGCTAGTGACAGCATTATTTATAGTTCGACGTCGCGCGAAAGCGAATGAGCACATTTCGCCTACGGCTTAGGCCGCCCTCCTAGAGTGGCTGCTCGGTGTCTGCAGGCAGCGAGGGTCTGCTAGCTTCCTGTGTTCGCACCTATGTCACCTGTGCTTGCTTGTCAGAGACAGACTATCGCAAAACATACAACTCACTCCATGAATTGATTGCTACGGCATCTGTTATCAGCAGTCACAACTAGCAACACCAGTAGCAGCCGACTGCACGCAAAGAATAGGAATGTGCAGTGGGATTTACGTGAACTCGGCGCAAGGCAGATCTTTCCGACATAGGCTTGAGAATCTTACGGGAACACTTGTACTGTTTCTAAATAAAGTGTAGGCGTGGGAGGAGGGTGCTTCCCGCGCACTAATAACAGCACGCTTGCCAATTGTGGATGCTAATCATTCGCTTGTATCTTCCTAGACACATCTGCAGGCTGCAAATTATTCCACTTGCATGGCAATGTGCGCATGTAGGTGTGTTAAAAATTCTGGAGGCACTAGGTATTGATCCCAGTACCTCTCGCATACTAAGCGAGCGCTCTATCATCTGAGCTACGCCCGCCCCCCCCCCGAAGACGCTTGCCAATTGTGGATGCTAATCATTCGCTTGTATCTTCCTAGACACATCTGCAGCCTGAGAATTATTCCACTTGCATGGCAAGGTGCGCATGTAGGTGTGTTAAAAATTCTGGAGGCACTGGGTATTGATCCCAGTACCTCACGCTTACTAAGCGAGCGCTCTACCATCTGAGCTACGCCCGCCCCCCACGAAGACTAAAGGTGCTACATACAGCCATATAGAAGACACAGACCCTTGCACTCCCATTATTCACCAGACAAACACTACTCTCTATGTATCCGTTAGGGTGTCTTTCAGGTTTCGTGCATTCTGTATCGAATCGTAGTTGGCCACACTGAAAGTGGCATGTATAACGTCGAAAATAGAGTTCGGACACCGCTCTGAGTAAGACGAAGGTGTTGTCCACCCTCTAGACTTCAATGAGGTTAAGCCGTGATACCTAAGACAGATCTGCACTCGATGACACCTCGATTACAGCCGGTCCCCACACTTACATCTTGCTCTCCTTACGTCAGTATACATCATATCAGTTTGTGACGCTGCCTTTGCAACATCTTGCGTGCCTTTAGGTTCGCCGCGACCAACACTTACAATGCACTGCCCACAAAAAATTGAGGCGCCGAGGCTTGAACCCTGCACCTTTCCGATGCGAAGCGAACGCTCTACCATCTCAGCTACGCCCCAGGCACGGCCAAATGGCGCTATTCCCCATTCTTTGCGACTCTGATGCGCACGGACACGATGGTTGGTTGGTTTGTAGCGGTGAAGGGAGCAGAGTACAAAGGCGCGGACACGTTCATATACACAAAAGTTCCAAGTAGTTTCGATGCTCTGGTATTACAAATGCAAATTCCGTCTGTTTTTAACGTCTTAAATTGAAAGAGCCGTCACAAATTGCTCCGTTTTCACTCCTTGTCCACAATCATACAGCACCTGAGGTAACAAACACATCTCGAGCCCCATTGTGCACTCCATTATTCATGCCAACTCAGTGCCTCGCTCTTTACTACTGTGTACTAATCTTGTCGTCCAACTGCAAAACACTGGGCCACAACAAGTTTCCGCGTCTCCATTGCACTGCGCATACTACAAAACGCTCCCCAAACTTGGCACTCACCCACGCAGCCGACTTTTCCGACTTTCCACGACGCTCACGCTAGTGACAGCATTATTTATAGTTCGACGTCGCGCGAAAGCGAATGAGCACATTTCGCCTACGGCTTAGGCCGCCCTCCTAGAGTGGCTGCTCGGTGTCTGCAGGCAGCGAGGGTCTGCTAGCTTCCTGTGTTCGCACCTATGTCACCTGTGCTTGCTTGTCAGAGACAGACTATCGCAAAACATACAACTCACTCCATGAATTGATTGCTACGGCATCTGTTATCAGCAGTCACAACTAGCAACACCAGTAGCAGCCGACTGCACGCAAAGAATAGGAATGTGCAGTGGGATTTACGTGAACTCGGCGCAAGGCAGATCTTTCCGACATAGGCTTGAGAATCTTACGGGAACACTTGTACTGTTTCTAAATAAAGTGTAGGCGTGGGAGGAGGGTGCTTCCCGCGCACTAATAACAGCACGCTTGCCAATTGTGGATGCTAATCATTCGCTTGTATCTTCCTAGACACATCTGCAGGCTGCAAATTATTCCACTTGCATGGCAATGTGCGCATGTAGGTGTGTTAAAAATTCTGGAGGCACTAGGTATTGATCCCAGTACCTCACGCTTACTAAGAGAGCGCTCTACCATCTGAGCTACGCCCGCCCCCCCGAAGACGCTTGCCAATTGTGGATGCTAATCATTCGCTTGTATCTTCCTAGACACATCTGCAGCCTGAGAATTATTCCACTTGCATGGCAAGGTGCGCATGTAGGTGTGTTAAAAATTCTGGAGGCACTGGGTATTGATCCCAGTACCTCACGCTTACTAAGCGAGCGCTCTACCATCTGAGCTACGCCCGCCCCCCACGAAGACTAAAGGTGCTACATACAGCCATATAGAAGACACAGACCCTTGCACTCCCATTATTCAGCAGACAAACACTACTCTCTATGTATCCGTTAGGGTGTCTTTCAGGTTTCGTGCATTCTGTATCGAACCGTAGTTGGCCACACTGAAAGTGGCACGTATAACGTCGAAAATAGAGTTCGGACACCGCTCTGAGTAAGACGAAGGTGTTGTCCACCCTCTAGACTTCAATGAGGTTAAGCCGTGATACCTAAGACAGATCTGCACTCGATGACACCTCGATTACAGCCGGTCCCCACACTTACATCTTGCTCTCCTTACGTCAGTATACATCATATCAGTTTGTGACGCTGGCTTTGCAACATCTTGCGTGCCTTTAGGTTCGCCGCGACCAACACTTACAATGCACTGCCCACAAAAAATTGAGGCGCCGAGGCTTGAACCCTGCACCTTTCCGATGCGAAGCGAACGCTCTACCATCTCAGCTACGCCCCAGGCACGACCAAATGGCGCTATTCCCCATTCTTTGCGACTCTGATGCGCACGGACACGATGGTTGGTTGGTTTGTAGCGGTGAAGGGAGCAGAGTACAAAGGCGCCGACACGTTCATATACACAAAAGTTCCAAGTAGTTTCGATGCTCTGGTATTACAAATGCAAATTCCGTCTGTTTTTAACGTCTTAAATTGAAAGAGCCGTCACAAATTGCTCCGTTTTCACTCCTTGTCGACAATCATACAGCACCTGAGGTAACAAACACATCTCGAGCCCCATTGTGCACTCCATTATTCATGCCAACTCAGTGCCTCGCTCTTTACTACTGTGTACTAATCTTGTCGTCCAACTGCAAAACATTGGGCCACAACAAGTTTCCGCGTCTCCATTGCACTGCGCATACTACAAAACGCTCCCCAAACTTGGCACTCACCCACGCAGCCGACTTTTCCGACTTTCCACGACGCTCACGCTAGTGGCAGCATTATTTATAGTTCGACGTCGCGCGAAAGCGAATGAGCACATTTCGCCTACGGCTTAGGCCGCCCTCCTAGAGTGGCTGATCGGTGTCTGCAGGCAGCGAGGGTCTGCTAGCTTCCTGTGTTCGCACCTATGTCACCTGTGCTTGCTTGTCAGAGACAGACTATCGCAAAACATACAACTCACTCCATGAATTGATTGCTACGGCATCTGTTATCAGCAGTCACAACTAGCAACACCAGTAGCAGCCGACTGCACGCAAAGAATAGGAATGTGCAGTGGGATTTACGTGAACTCGGCGCAAGGCAGATCTTTCCGACATAGGCTTGAGAATCTTACGGGAACACTTGTACTGTTTCTAAATAAAGTGTAGGCGTGGGAGGAGGGTGCTTCCCGCGCACTAATAACAGCACGCTTGCCAATTGTGGATGCTAATCATTCGCTTGTATCTTCCTAGACACATCTGCAGGCTGCAAATTATTCCACTTGCATGGCAATGTGCGCATGTAGGTGTGTTAAAAATTCTGGAGGCACTAGGTATTGATCCCAGTACCTCACGCTTACTAAGCGAGCGCTCTACCATCTGAGCTACGCCCGCCCCCCCGAAGACGCTTGCCAATTGTGGATGCTAATCATTCGCTTGTATCTTCCTAGACACATCTGCAGCCTGAGAATTATTCCACTTGCATGGCAAGGTACGCATGTAAGTGTGTTAAAAATTCTGGAGGCACTGGGTATTGATCCCAGTACCTCACGCTTACTAAGCGAGCGCTCTACCATCTGAGCTACGCCCGCCCCCCCGAAGACTAATGGTGCTACATACTGCCATATAGAAGACACAGACCCTTGCACTCCCATTATTCAGCAGACAAACACTACTCTCTATGTATCCGTTAGGGTGTCTTTCAGGTTTCGTGCATTCTGTATCGAATCGTAGTTGGCCACACTGAAAGTGGCACGTATAACGTCGAAAATAGGGTTCGGACACCGCTCTGAGTAAGACGAAGGTGTTGTCCACCCTCTAGACTTCAATGAGGTTAAGCCGTGATACCTAAGACAGATCTGCACTCGATGACACCTCGATTACAGCCGGTCCCCACACTTACATCTTGCTCTCCTTACGTCAGTATACATCATATCAGTTTGTGACGCTGGCTTTGCAACATCTTGCGTGCCTTTAGGTTCGCCGCGACCAACACTTACAATGCACTGCCCACAAAAAATTGAGGCGCCGCGGCTTGAACCCTGCACCTTTCCCATGCGAAGCGAACGCTCTACCACCTCAGCTACGCCCCAGGCACGACCAAATGGCGCTATTCCCCATTCTTTGCGACTCTGATGCGCACGGACACGATGGTTGGTTGGTTTGTAGCGGTGAAGGGAGCAGAGTACAAAGGCGCGGACACGTTCATATACACAAAAGTTCCAAGTAGTTTCGATGCTCTGGTATTACAAATGCAAATTCCGTCTGTTTTTAACGTCTTAAATTGAAAGAGCCGTCACAAATTGCTCCGTTTTCACTCCTTGTCGACAATCATACAGCACCTGAGGTAACAAACACATCTCGAGCCCCATTGTGCACTCCATTATTCATGCCAACTCAGTGCCTCGCTCTTTACTACTGTGTACTAATCTTGTCGTCCAACTGCAAAACACTGGGCCACAACAAGTTTCCGCGTCTCCATTGCACTGTGCATACTACAAAACGCTCCCCAAACTTGGCACTCACCCACGCAGCCGACTTTTCCGACTTTCCACGACGCTCACGCAACGCTCACGCTAGTGACAGCATTATTTATAGTTCGACGTCGCGCGAAAGCGAATGAGCACATTTCGCCTACGGCTTAGGCCGCCCTCCTAGAGTGGCTGATCGGTGTCTGCAGGCAGCGAGGGTCTGCTAGCTTCCTGTGTTCGCACCTATGTCACCTGTGCTTGCTTGTCAGAGACAGACTATCGCAAAACATACAACTCACTCCATGAATTGATTGCTACGGCATCTGTTATCAGCAGTCACAACTAGCAACACCAGTAGCAGCCGACTGCACGCAAAGAATAGGAATGTGCAGTGGGATTTACGTGAACTCGGCGCAAGGCAGATCTTTCCGACATAGGCTTGAGAATCTTACGGGAACACTTGTACTGTTTCTAAATAAAGTGTAGGCGTGGGAGGAGGGTGCTTCCCGCGCACTAATAACAGCACGCTTGCCAATTGTGGATGCTAATCATTCGCTTGTATCTTCCTAGACACATCTGCAGGCTGCAAATTATTCCACTTGCATGGCAATGTGCGCATGTAGGTGTGTTAAAAATTCTGGAGGCACTGGGTATTGATCCCAGTACCTCACGCTTACTAAGCGAGCGCTCTACCATCTGAGCTACGCCCGCCCCCCCGAAGACTAATGGTGCTACATACTGCCATATAGAAGACACAGACCCTTGCACTCCCATTATTCAGCAGACAAACACTACTCTCTATGTATCCGTTAGGGTGTCTTTCAGGTTTCGTGCATTCTGTATCGAATCGTAGTTGGCCACACTGAAAGTGGCACGTATAACGTCGAAAATAGGGTTCGGACACCGCTCTGAGTAAGACGAAGGTGTTGTCCACCCTCTAGACTTCAATGAGGTTAAGCCGTGATACCTAAGACAGATCTGCACTCGATGACACCTCGATTACAGCCGGTCCCCACACTTACATCTTGCTCTCCTTACGTCAGTATACATCATATCAGTTTGTGACGCTGGCTTTGCAACATCTTGCGTGCCTTTAGGTTCGCCGCGACCAACACTTACAATGCACTGCCCACAAAAAATTGAGGCGCCGCGGCTTGAACCCTGCACCTTTCCCATGCGAAGCGAACGCTCTACCATCTCAGCTACGCCCCAGGCACGACCAAATGGCGCTATTCCCCATTCTTTGCGACTCTGATGCGCACGGACACGATGGTTGGTTGGTTTGTAGCGGTGAAGGGAGCAGAGTACAAAGGCGCGGAAACGTTCATATACACAAAAGTTCCAAGTAGTTTCGATGCTCTGGTATTACAAATGCAAATTCCGTCTGTTTTTAACGTCTTAAATTGAAAGAGCCGTCACAAATTGCTCCGTTTTCACTCCTTGTCGACAATCATACAGCACCTGAGGTAACAAACACATCTCGAGCCCCATTGTGCACTCCATTATTCATGCCAACTCAGTGCCTCGCTCTTTACTACTGTGTACTAATCTTGTCGTCCAACTGCAAAACACTGGGCCACAACAAGTTTCCGCGTCTCCATTGCACTGCGCATACTACAAAACGCTCCCCAACCATGGCACTCACCCACGCAGCCGCCTTTTCCGACTTTCCACGACGCTCACGCAACGCTCACGCTAGTGACAGCATTATTTATAGTTCGACGTCGCGCGAAAGCGAATGAGCACATTTCGCCTACGGCTTAGGCCGCCCTCCTAGAGTGGCTGCTCGGTGTCTGCAGGCAGCGAGGGTGTGCTAGCTTCCTGTGTTCGCACCTATGTCACCTGTGCTTGCTTGTCAGAGACAGACTATCGCAAAACATACAACTCACTCCATGAATTGATTGCTACGGCATCTGTTATCAGCAGTCACAACTAGCAACACCAGTAGCAGCCGACTGCACGCAAAGAATAGGAATGTGCAGTGGGATTTACGTGAACTCGGCGCAAGGCAGATCTTTCCGACATAGGCTTGAGAATCTTACGGGAACACTTGTACTGTTTCTAAATAAAGTGTAGGCGTGGGAGGAGGGTGCTTCCCGCGCACTAATAACAGCACGCTTGCCAATTGTGGATGCTAATCATTCGCTTGTATCTTCCTAGACACATCTGCAGGCTGCAAATTATTCCACTTGCATGGCAATGTGCGCATGTAGGTGTGTTAAAAATTCTGGAGGCACTAGGTATTGATCCCAGTACCTCACGCTTACTAAGCGAGCGCTCTACCATCTGAGCTACGCCCGCCCCCCCGAAGACGCTTGCCAATTGTGGATGCTAATCATTCGCTTGTATCTTCCTAGACACATCTGCAGCCTGAGAATTATTCCACTTGCATGGCAAGGTGCGCATGTAGGTGTGTTAAAAATTCTGGAGGCACTGGGTATTGATCCCAGTACCTCACGCTTACTAAGCGAGCGCTCTACCATCTGAGCTACACCCGCCCCCCCGAAGACTAATAGTGCTACATACTGCCATATAGAAGACACAGACCCTTGCACTCCCATTATTCAGCAGACAAACACTACTCTCTATGTATCCGTTAGGGTGTCTTTCAGGTTTCGTGCATTCTGTATCGAATCGTAGTTGACCACACTGAAAGTGGCACGTATAACGTCGAAAATAGGGTTCGGACACCGCTCTGAGTAAGACGAAGGTGTTGTCCACCCTCTAGACTTCAATGAGGTTAAGCCGTGATACCTAAGACAGATCTGCACTCGATGACACCTCGATTACAGCCGGTCCCCACACTTACATCTTGCTCTCCTTACGTCAGTATACATCATATCAGTTTGTGACGCTGGCTTTGCAACATCTTGCGTGCCTTTAGGTTCGCCGCGACCAACACTTACAATGCACTGCCCACAAAAAATTGAGGCGCCGCGGCTTGAACCCTGCACCTTTCCCATGCGAAGCGAACGCTCTACCATCTCAGCTACACCCCAGGCACGACCAAATGGCGCTATTCCCCATTCTTTGCGACTCTGATGCGCACGGACACGATGGTTGGTTGGTTTGTAGCGGTGAAGGGAGCAGAGTACAAAGGCGCGGACACGTTCATATACACAAAAGTTCCAAGTGGTTTCGATGCTCTGGTATTACAAATGCAAATTCCGTCTGTTTTTAACGTCTTAAATTGAAAGAGCCGTCACAAATTGCTCCGTTTTCACTCCTTGTCGACAATCATACAACACCTGAGGTAACAAACACATCTCGAGCCCCATTGTGCACTCCATTATTCATGCCAACTCAGTGCCTCGCTCTTTACTACTGTGTACTAATCTTGTCGTCCAACTGCAAAACACTGGGCCACAACAAGTTTCCGCGTCTCCATTGCACTGCGCATACTACAAAACGCTCCCCAACCATGGCACTCACCCACGCAGCCGCCTTTTCCGACTTTCCACGACGCTCACGCTAGTGACAGCATTATTTATAGTTCGACGTCGCGCGAAAGCGAATGAGCACATTTCGCCTACGGCTTAGGCCGCCCTCCTAGAGTGGCTGCTCGGTGTCTGCAGGCAGCGAGGGTGTGCTAGCTTCCTGTGTTCGCACCTATGTCACCTGTGCTTGCTTGTCAGAGACAGACTATCGCAAAACATACAACTCACTCCATGAATTGATTGCTACGGCATCTGTTATCAGCAGTCACAACTAGCAACACCAGTAGCAGCCGACTGCACGCAAAGAATAGGAATGTGCAGTGGGATTTACGTGAACTCGGCGCAAGGCAGACCTTTCCGACATAGGCTTGAGAATCTTACGGGAACACTTGTACTGTTTCTAAATAAAGTGTAGGCGTGGGAGGAGGGTGCTTCCCGCGCACTAATAACAGCACGCTTGCCAATTGTGGATGCTAATCATTCGCTTGTATCTTCCTAGACACATCTGCAGGCTGCAAATTATTCCACTTGCATGGCAATGTGCGCATGTAGGTGTGTTAAAAATTCTGGAGGCACTAGGTATTGATCCCAGTACCTCACGCTTACTAAGCGAGCGCTCTACCATCTGAGCTACGCCCGCCCCCCCGAAGACGCTTGCCAATTGTGGATGCTAATCATTCGCTTGTATCTTCCTAGACACATCTGCAGCCTGAGAATTATTCCACTTGCATGGCAAGGTGCGCATGTAGGTGTGTTAAAAATTCTGGAGGCACTGGGTATTGATCCCAGTACCTCACGCTTACTAAGCGAGCGCTCTACCATCTGAGCTACACCCGCCCCCCCGAAGACTAATAGTGCTACATACTGCCATATAGAAGACACAGACCCTTGCACTCCCATTATTCAGCAGACAAACACTACTCTCTATGTATCCGTTAGGGTGTCTTTCAGGTTTCGTGCATTCTGTATCGAATCGTAGTTGACCACACTGAAAGTGGCACATATAACGTCGAAAATAGGGTTCGGACACCGCTCTGAGTAAGACGAAGGTGTTGTCCACCCTCTAGACTTCAATGAGGTTAAGCCGTGATACCTAAGACAGATCTGCACTCGATGACACCTCGATTACAGCCGGTCCCCACACTTACATCTTGCTCTCCTTACGTCAGTATACATCATATCAGTTTGTGACGCTGGCTTTGCAACATCTTGCGTGCCTTTAGGTTCGCCGCGACCAACACTTACAATGCACTGCCCACAAAAAATTGAGGCGCCGCGGCTTGAACCCTGCACCTTTCCCATGCGAAGCGAACGCTCTACCATCTCAGCTACGCCCCAGGCACGACCAAATGGCGCTATTCCCCATTCTTTGCGACTCTGATGCGCACGGACACGATGGTTGGTTGGTTTGTAGCGGTGAAGGGAGCAGAGTACAAAGGCGCGGAAACGTTCATATACACAAAAGTTCCAAGTAGTTTCGATGCTCTGGTATTACAAATGCAAATTCCGTCTGTTTTTAACGTCTTAAATTGAAAGAGCCGTCACAAATTGCTCCGTTTTCACTCCTTGTCGACAATCATACAGCACCTGAGGTAACAAACACATCTCGAGCCCCATTGTGCACTCCATTATTCATGCCAACTCAGTGCCTCGCTCTTTACTACTGTGTACTAATCTTGTCGTCCAACTGCAAAACACTGGGCCACAACAAGTTTCCGCGTCTCCATTGCACTGCGCATACTACAAAACGCTCCCCAACCATGGCACTCACCCACGCAGCCGCCTTTTCCGACTTTCCACGACGCTCACGCAACGCTCACGCTAGTGACAGCATTATTTATAGTTCGACGTCGCGCGAAAGCGAATGAGCACATTTCGCCTACGGCTTAGGCCGCCCTCCTAGAGTGGCTGCTCGGTGTCTGCAGGCAGCGAGGGTGTGCTAGCTTCCTGTGTTCGCACCTATGTCACCTGTGCTTGCTTGTCAGAGACAGACTATCGCAAAACATACAACTCACTCCATGAATTGATTGCTACGGCATCTGTTATCAGCAGTCACAACTAGCAACACCAGTAGCAGCCGACTGCACGCAAAGAATAGGAATGTGCAGTGGGATTTACGTGAACTCGGCGCAAGGCAGATCTTTCCGACATAGGCTTGAGAATCTTACGGGAACACTTGTACTGTTTCTAAATAAAGTGTAGGCGTGGGAGGAGGGTGCTTCCCGCGCACTAATAACAGCACGCTTGCCAATTGTGGATGCTAATCATTCGCTTGTATCTTCCTAGACACATCTGCAGGCTGCAAATTATTCCACTTGCATGGCAATGTGCGCATGTAGGTGTGTTAAAAATTCTGGAGGCACTAGGTATTGATCCCAGTACCTCACGCTTACTAAGCGAGCGCTCTACCATCTGAGGTACGCCCGCCCCCCCGAAGACGCTTGCCAATTGTGGATGCTAATCATTCGCTTGTATCTTCCTAGACACATCTGCAGCCTGAGAATTATTCCACTTGCATGGCAAGGTGCGCATGTAGGTGTGTTAAAAATTCTGGAGGCACTGGGTATTGATCCCAGTACCTCACGCTTACTAAGCGAGCGCTCTACCATCTGAGCTACACCCGCCCCCCCGAAGACTAATGGTGCTACATACTGCCATATAGAAGACACAGACCCTTGCACTCCCATTATTCAGCAGACAAACACTACTCTCTATGTATCCGTTAGGGTGTCTTTCAGGTTTCGTGCATTCTGTATCGAATCGTAGTTGACCACACTGAAAGTGGCACGTATAACGTCGAAAATAGGGTTCGGACACCGCTCTGAGTAAGACGAAGGTGTTGTCCACCCTCTAGACTTCAATGAGGTTAAGCCGTGATACCTAAGACAGATCTGCACTCGATGACACCTCGATTACAGCCGGTCCCCACACTTACATCTTGCTCTCCTTACGTCAGTATACATCATATCAGTTTGTGACGCTGGCTTTGCAACATCTTGCGTGCCTTTAGGTTCGCCGCGACCAACACTTACAATGCACTGCCCACAAAAAATTGAGGCGCCGCGGCTTGAACCCTGCACCTTTCCCATGCGAAGCGAACGCTCTACCATCTCAGCTACACCCCAGGCACGACCAAATGGCGCTATTCCCCATTCTTTGCGACTCTGATGCGCACGGACACGATGGTTGGTTGGTTTGTAGCGGTGAAGGGAGCAGAGTACAAAGGCGCGGACACGTTCATATACACAAAAGTTCCAAGTAGTTTCGATGCTCTGGTATTACAAATGCAAATTCCGTCTGTTTTTAACGTCTTAAATTGAAAGAGCCGTCACAAATTGCTCCGTTTTCACTCCTTGTCGACAATCATACAGCACCTGAGGTAACAAACACATCTCGAGCCCCATTGTGCACTCCATTATTCATGCCAACTCAGTGCCTCGCTCTTTACTACTGTGTACTAATCTTGTCGTCCAACTGCAAAACACTGGGCCACAACAAGTTTCCGCGTCTCCATTGCACTGCGCATACTACAAAACGCTCCCCAACCATGGCACTCACCCACGCAGCCGCCTTTTCCGACTTTCCACGACGCTCACGCAACGCTCACGCTAGTGACAGCATTATTTATAGTTCGACGTCGCGCGAAAGCGAATGAGCACATTTCGCCTACGGCTTAGGCCGCCCTCCTAGAGTGGCTGCTCGGTGTCTGCAGGCAGCGAGGGTGTGCTAGCTTCCTGTGTTCGCACCTATGTCACCTGTGCTTGCTTGTCAGAGACAGACTATCGCAAAACATACAACTCACTCCATGAATTGATTGCTACGGCATCTGTTATCAGCAGTCACAACTAGCAACACCAGTAGCAGCCGACTGCACGCAAAGAATAGGAATGTGCAGTGGGATTTACGTGAACTCGGCGCAAGGCAGACCTTTCCGACATAGGCTTGAGAATCTTACGGGAACACTTGTACTGTTTCTAAATAAAGTGTAGGCGTGGGAGGAGGGTGCTTCCCGCGCACTAATAACAGCACGCTTGCCAATTGTGGATGCTAATCATTCGCTTGTATCTTCCTAGACACATCTGCAGGCTGCAAATTATTCCACTTGCATGGCAATGTGCGCATGTAGGTGTGTTAAAAATTCTGGAGGCACTAGGTATTGATCCCAGTACCTCACGCTTACTAAGCGAGCGCTCTACCATCTGAGCTACGCCCGCCCCCCCGAAGACGCTTGCCAATTGTGGATGCTAATCATTCGCTTGTATCTTCCTAGACACATCTGCAGCCTGAGAATTATTCCACTTGCATGGCAAGGTGCGCATGTAGGTGTGTTAAAAATTCTGGAGGCACTGGGTATTGATCCCAGTACCTCACGCTTACTAAGCGAGCGCTCTACCATCTGAGCTACACCCGCCCCCCCGAAGACTAATGGTGCTACATACTGCCATATAGAAGACACAGACCCTTGCACTCCCATTATTCAGCAGACAAACACTACTCTCTATGTATCCGTTAGGGTGTCTTTCAGGTTTCGTGCATTCTGTATCGAATCGTAGTTGACCACACTGAAAGTGGCACGTATAACGTCGAAAATAGGGTTCGGACACCGCTCTGAGTAAGACGAAGGTGTTGTCCACCCTCTAGACTTCAATGAGGTTAAGCCGTGATACCTAAGACAGATCTGCACTCGATGACACCTCGATTACAGCCGGTCCCCACACTTACATCTTGCTCTCCTTACGTCAGTATACATCATATCAGTTTGTGACGCTGGCTTTGCAACATCTTGCGTGCCTTTAGGTTCGCCGCGACCAACACTTACAATGCACTGCCCACAAAAAATTGAGGCGCCGCGGCTTGAACCCTGCACCTTTCCCATGCGAAGCGAACGCTCTACCATCTCAGCTACGCCCCAGGCACGACCAAATGGCGCTATTCCCCATTCTTTGCGACTCTGATGCGCACGGACACGATGGTTGGTTGGTTTGTAGCGGTGAAGGGAGCAGAGTACAAAGGCGCGGACACGTTCATATACACAAAAGTTCCAAGTAGTTTCGATGCTCTGGTATTACAAATGCAAATTCCGTCTGTTTTTAACGTCTTAAATTGAAAGAGCCGTCACAAATTGCTCCGTTTTCACTCCTTGTCGACAATCATACAGCACCTGAGGTAACAAACACATCTCGAGCCCCATTGTGCACTCCATTATTCATGCCAACTCAGTGCCTCGCTCTTTACTACTGTGTACTAATCTTGTCGTCCAACTGCAAAACACTGGGCCACAACAAGTTTCCGCGTCTCCATTGCACTGCGCATACTACAAAACGCTCCCCAACCATGGCACTCACCCACGCAGCCGCCTTTTCCGACTTTCCACGACGCTCACGCAACGCTCACGCTAGTGACAGCATTATTTATAGTTCGACGTCGCGCGAAAGCGAATGAGCACATTTCGCCTACGGCTTAGGCCGCCCTCCTAGAGTGGCTGCTCGGTGTCTGCAGGCAGCGAGGGTCTGCTAGCTTCCTGTGTTCGCACCTATGTCACCTGTGCTTGCTTGTCAGAGACAGACTATCGCAAAACATACAACTCACTCCATGAATTGATTGCTACGGCATCTGTTATCAGCAGTCACAACTAGCAACACCAGTAGCAGCCGACTGCACGCAAAGAATAGGAATGTGCAGTGGGATTTACGTGAACTCGGCGCAAGGCAGATCTTTCCGACATAGGCTTGAGAATCTTACGGGAACACTTGTACTGTTTCTAAATAAAGTGTAGGCGTGGGAGGAGGGTGCTTCCCGCGCACTAATAACAGCACGCTTGCCAATTGTGGATGCTAATCATTCGCTTGTATCTTCCTAGACACATCTGCAGGCTGCAAATTATTCCACTTGCATGGCAATGTGCGCATGTAGGTGTGTTAAAAATTCTGGAGGCACTAGGTATTGATCCCAGTACCTCACGCTTACTAAGCGAGCGCTCTACCATCTGAGCTACGCCCGCCCCCCCGAAGACGCTTGCCAATTGTGGATGCTAATCATTCGCTTGTATCTTCCTAGACACATCTGCAGCCTGAGAATTATTCCACTTGCATGGCAAGGTGCGCATGTAGGTGTGTTAAAAATTCTGGAGGCACTGGGTATTGATCCCAGTACCTCACGCTTACTAAGCGAGCGCTCTACCATCTGAGCTACACCCGCCCCCCCGAAGACTAATGGTGCTACATACTGCCATATAGAAGACACAGACCCTTGCACTCCCATTATTCAGCAGACAAACACTACTCTCTATGTATCCGTTAGGGTGTCTTTCAGGTTTCGTGCATTCTGTATCGAATCGTAGTTGACCACACTGAAAGTGGCACATATAACGTCGAAAATAGGGTTCGGACACCGCTCTGAGTAAGACGAAGGTGTTGTCCACCCTCTAGACTTCAATGAGGTTAAGCCGTGATACCTAAGACAGATCTGCACTCGATGACACCTCGATTACAGCCGGTCCCCACACTTACATCTTGCTCTCCTTACGTCAGTATACATCATATCAGTTTGTGACGCTGGCTTTGCAACATCTTGCGTGCCTTTAGGTTCGCCGCGACCAACACTTACAATGCACTGCCCACAAAAAATTGAGGCGCCGCGGCTTGAACCCTGCACCTTTCCCATGCGAAGCGAACGCTCTACCATCTCAGCTACGCCCCAGGCACGACCAAATGGCGCTATTCCCCATTCTTTGCGACTCTGATGCGCACAGACACGATGGTTGGTTGGTTTGTAGCGGTGAAGGGAGCAGAGTACAAAGGCGCGGACACGTTCATATACACAAAAGTTCCAAGTAGTTTCGATGCTCTGGTATTACAAATGCAAATTCCGTCTGTTTTTAACGTCTTAAATTGAAAGAGCCGTCACAAATTGCTCCGTTTTCACTCCTTGTCGACAATCATACAGCACCTGAGGTAACAAACACATCTCGAGCCCCATTGTGCACTCCATTATTCATGCCAACTCAGTGCCTCGCTCTTTACTACTGTGTACTAATCTTGTCGTCCAACTGCAAAACACTGGGCCACAACAAGTTTCCGCGTCTCCATTGCACTGCGCATACTACAAAACGCTCCCCAACCATGGCACTCACCCACGCAGCCGCCTTTTCCGACTTTCCACGACGCTCACGCAACGCTCACGCTAGTGACAGCATTATTTATAGTTCGACGTCGCGCGAAAGCGAATGAGCACATTTCGCCTACGGCTTAGGCCGCCCTCCTAGAGTGGCTGCTCGGTGTCTGCAGGCAGCGAGGGTCTGCTAGCTTCCTGTGTTCGCACCTATGTCACCTGTGCTTGCTTGTCAGAGACAGACTATCGCAAAACATACAACTCACTCCATGAATTGATTGCTACGGCATCTGTTATCAGCAGTCACAACTAGCAACACCAGTAGCAGCCGACTGCACGCAAAGAATAGGAATGTGCAGTGGGATTTACGTGAACTCGGCGCAAGGCAGATCTTTCCGACATAGGCTTGAGAATCTTACGGGAACACTTGTACTGTTTCTAAATAAAGTGTAGGCGTGGGAGGAGGGTGCTTCCCGCGCACTAATAACAGCACGCTTGCCAATTGTGGATGCTAATCATTCGCTTGTATCTTCCTAGACACATCTGCAGGCTGCAAATTATTCCACTTGCATGGCAATGTGCGCATGTAGGTGTGTTAAAAATTCTGGAGGCACTAGGTATTGATCCCAGTACCTCACGCTTACTAAGCGAGCGCTCTACCATCTGAGGTACGCCCGCCCCCCCGAAGACGCTTGCCAATTGTGGATGCTAATCATTCGCTTGTATCTTCCTAGACACATCTGCAGCCTGAGAATTATTCCACTTGCATGGCAAGGTGCGCATGTAGGTGTGTTAAAAATTCTGGAGGCACTGGGTATTGATCCCAGTACCTCACGCTTACTAAGCGAGCGCTCTACCATCTGAGCTACACCCGCCCCCCCGAAGACTAATGGTGCTACATACTGCCATATAGAAGACACAGACCCTTGCACTCCCATTATTCAGCAGACAAACACTACTCTCTATGTATCCGTTAGGGTGTCTTTCAGGTTTCGTGCATTCTGTATCGAATCGTAGTTGACCACACTGAAAGTGGCACGTATAACGTCGAAAATAGGGTTCGGACACCGCTCTGAGTAAGACGAAGGTGTTGTCCACCCTCTAGACTTCAATGAGGTTAAGCCGTGATACCTAAGACAGATCTGCACTCGATGACACCTCGATTACAGCCGGTCCCCACACTTACATCTTGCTCTCCTTACGTCAGTATACATCATATCAGTTTGTGACGCTGGCTTTGCAACATCTTGCGTGCCTTTAGGTTCGCCGCGACCAACACTTACAATGCACTGCCCACAAAAAATTGAGGCGCCGCGGCTTGAACCCTGCACCTTTCCCATGCGAAGCGAACGCTCTACCATCTCAGCTACACCCCAGGCACGACCAAATGGCGCTATTCCCCATTCTTTGCGACTCTGATGCGCACGGACACGATGGTTGGTTGGTTTGTAGCGGTGAAGGGAGCAGAGTACAAAGGCGCGGACACGTTCATATACACAAAAGTTCCAAGTAGTTTCGATGCTCTGGTATTACAAATGCAAATTCCGTCTGTTTTTAACGTCTTAAATTGAAAGAGCCGTCACAAATTGCTCCGTTTTCACTCCTTGTCGACAATCATACAGCACCTGAGGTAACAAACACATCTCGAGCCCCATTGTGCACTCCATTATTCATGCCAACTCAGTGCCTCGCTCTTTACTACTGTGTACTAATCTTGTCGTCCAACTGCAAAACACTGGGCCACAACAAGTTTCCGCGTCTCCATTGCACTGCGCATACTACAAAACGCTCCCCAACCATGGCACTCACCCACGCAGCCGCCTTTTCCGACTTTCCACGACGCTCACGCAACGCTCACGCTAGTGACAGCATTATTTATAGTTCGACGTCGCGCGAAAGCGAATGAGCACATTTCGCCTACGGCTTAGGCCGCCCTCCTAGAGTGGCTGCTCGGTGTCTGCAGGCAGCGAGGGTCTGCTAGCTTCCTGTGTTCGCACCTATGTCACCTGTGCTTGCTTGTCAGAGACAGACTATCGCAAAACATACAACTCACTCCATGAATTGATTGCTACGGCATCTGTTATCAGCAGTCACAACTAGCAACACCAGTAGCAGCCGACTGCACGCAAAGAATAGGAATGTGCAGTGGGATTTACGTGAACTCGGCGCAAGGCAGATCTTTCCGACATAGGCTTGAGAATCTTACGGGAACACTTGTACTGTTTCTAAATAAAGTGTAGGCGTGGGAGGAGGGTGCTTCCCGCGCACTAATAACAGCACGCTTGCCAATTGTGGATGCTAATCATTCGCTTGTATCTTCCTAGACACATCTGCAGGCTGCGAATTATTCCACTTGCATGGCAATGTGCGCATGTAGGTGTGTTAAAAATTCTGGAGGCACTAGGTATTGATCCCAGTACCTCACGCTTACTAAGCGAGCGCTCTACCATCTGAGCTACGCCCGCCCCCCCGAAGACGCTTGCCAATTGTGGATGCTAATCATTCGCTTGTATCTTCCTAGACACATCTGCAGCCTGAGAACCTGCGCATGTAGGTGTGTTAAAAATTCTGGAGGCACTGGGTATTGATCCCAGTACCTCACGCTTACTAAGCGAGCGCTCTACCATCTGAGCTACGCCCGCCCCCCCGAAGACTAATAGTGCTACATACTGCCATATAGAAGACACAGACCCTTGCACTCCCATTATTCAGCAGACAAACACTACTCTCTATGTATCCGTTAGGGTGTCTTTCAGGTTTCGTGCATTCTGTATCGAATCGTAGTTGGCCACACTGAAAGTGGCACGTATAACGTCGAAAATAGAGTTCGGACACCGCTCTGAGTAAGACGAAGGTGTTGTCCACCCTCTAGACTTCAATGAGGTTAAGCCGTGCTACCTAAGACAGATCTGCACTCGATGACACCTCGATTACAGCCGGTCCCCACACTTACATCTTGCTCTCCTTACGTCAGTATACATCATATCAGTTTGTGACGCTGGCTTTGCAACATCTTGCGTGCCTTTAGGTTCGCCGCGACCAACACTTACAATGCACTGCCCACAAAAAATTGAGGGGCCGCGGCTTGAACCCTGCACCTTTCTCATGCGAAGCGAACGCTCTACCATCTGAGCTACGCCCCAGGCACGACCAAACTGCGCTATTCCCCATTCTTTGCGACTCTGATGCGCACGGACACGATGGTTGGTTGGTTTGTAGCGGTGAAGGGAGCAGAGTACAAAGGCGCGGACACGTTCATATACACAAAAGTTCCAAGTAGTTTCGATGCTCTGGTATTACAAATGCAAA
This sequence comes from Schistocerca gregaria, assembly GCF_023897955.1. Classification (NCBI taxonomy): domain Eukaryota; kingdom Metazoa; phylum Arthropoda; class Insecta; order Orthoptera; family Acrididae; genus Schistocerca; species Schistocerca gregaria. The sequence continues at coordinate 58,506,307 of NC_064929.1, read as the reverse complement.
TTCCGTCTGTTTTTAACGTCTTAAATTGAAAGAGCCGTCACAAATTGCTCCGTTTTCACTCCTTGTCGACAATCATACAGCACCTGAGGTAACAAACACATCTCGAGCCCCATTGTGCACTCCATTATTCATGCCAACTCAGTGCCTCGCTCTTTACTACTGTGTACTAATCTTGTCATCCAACTGCAAAACACTGGGCCACAACAAGTTTCCGCGTCTCCATTGCACTGCGCATACTACAAAACGCTCCCCAAACTTGGCACTCATCCACGCAGCCGACTTTTCCGACTTTCCACGACGCTCACGCTAGTGACAGCATTATTTATAGTTCGACGTCGCGCCAAAGCGAATGAGCACATTTCGCCTACGGCTTAGGCAGCCCTCCTAGTGTGGCTGCTCGGTGTCTGCAGGCAGCGAGGGTCTGCTAGCTGCCTGTGTTCGCACCTATGTCACCTGTGCTTGCTTGTCAGAGACAGACTATCGCAAAACATACAACTCACTCCATGAATTGATTGCTACGGCATCTGTTATCAGCAGTCACAACTAGCAACACCAGTAGCAGCCGACTGCACGCAAAGAATAGGAATGTGCAGTGGGATTTACGTGAACTCGGCGCAAGGCAGATCTTTCCGACATAGGCTTGAGAATCTTACGGGAACACTTGTACTGTTTCTAAATAAAGTGTAGGCGTGGGAGGAGGGTGCTTCCCGCGCACTAATAACAGCACGCTTGCCAATTGTGGATGCTAATCATTCGCTTGTATCTTCCTAGACACATCTGCAGGCTGAGAATTATTCCACTTGCATGTAGGTGTGTTAAAAATTCTGGAGGCACTGGGTATTGATCCCAGTACCTCACGCTCACTAAGCGAGCGCTCTACCATCTGAGCTACGCCCGCCCCCCCGAAGACTAATGGTGCTACATACAGCCATATAGAAGACACAGACCCTTGCACTCCCATTATTCAGCAGACAAACACTACTCTCTATGTATCCGTTAGGGTGTCTTTCAGGTTTCGTGCATTCTGTATCGAATCGTAGTTGGCCACACTGAAAGTGGCACGTATAACGTCGAAAATAGAGTTCGGACACCGCTCTGAGTAAGACGAACGTGTTGTCCACCCTCTAGACTTCAATGAGGTTAAGCCGTGATACCTAAGACAGATCTGCACTCGATGACACCTCGATTACAGCCGGTCCCCACACTTACATCTTGCTCTCCTTACGTCAGTATACATCATTTCAGTTTGTGACGCTGGCTTTGCAACATCTTGCGTGCCTTTAGGTTCGCCGCGACCAACACTTACAATGCACTGCCCACAAAAAATTGGGGCGCCGCGGCTTGAACCCTGCACCTTTCTCATGCGAAGCGAACGCTCTACCATCTCAGCTACGCCCCAGGCACGACCAAACTGCGCTATTCCCCATTCTTTGCGACTCTGATGCGCACGGACACGATGGTTGGTTGGTTTGTAGCGGTGAAGGGAGCAGAGTACAAAGGCGCGGACACGTTCATATACACAAAAGTTCCAAGTAGTTTCGATGCTCTGGTATTACAAATGCAAATTCCGTCTGTTTTTAACGTCTTAAATTGAAAGAGCCGTCACAAATTGCTCCGTTTTCACTCCTTGTCGACAATCATACAGCACCTGAGGTAACAAACACATCTCGAGCCCCATTGTGCACTCCATTATTCATGCCAACTCAGTGCCTCGCTCTTTACTACTGTGTACTAATCTTGTCGTCCAACTGCAAAACACTGGGCCACAACAAGTTTCCGCGTCTCCATTGCACTGTGCATACTACAAAACGCTCCCCAAACTTGGCACTCACCCACGCAGCCGACTTTTCCGACTTTCCACGACGCTCACGCTAGTGACAGCATTATTTATAGTTCGACGTCGCGCCAAAGCGAATGAGCACATTTCGCCTACGGCTTAGGCCGCCCTCCTAGAGTGGCTGCTCGGTGTCTGCAGGCAGCGAGGGTCTGCTAGCTTCCTGTGTTCGCACCTATGTCACCTGTGCTTGCTTGTCAGAGACAGACTATCGCAAAACATACAACTCACTCCATGAATTGATTGCTACGGCATCTGTTATCAGCAGTCACAACTAGCAACACCAGTAGCAGCCGACTGCACGCAAAGAATAGGAATGTGCAGTGGGATTTACGTGAACTCGGCGCAAGGCAGATCTTTCCGACATAGGCTTGAGAATCTTACGGGAACACTTGTACTGTTTCTAAATAAAGTGTAGGCGTGGGAGGAGGGTGCTTCCCGCGCACTAATAACAGCACGCTTGCCAATTGTGGATGCTAATCATTCGCTTGTATCTTCCTAGACACATCTGCAGGCTGAGAATTATTCCACTTGCATGGCAAGGTGCGCATGTAGGTGTGTTAAAAATTCTGGAGGCACTGGGTATTGATCCCAGTACCTCACGCTTACTAAGCGAGCGCTCTACCATCTGCGCTACGCCCGCCCCCACCGAAGACTAATGGTGCTACATTCAGCCATATAGAAGACACAGACCCTTCCACTCCCATTATTCAGCAGACAAACACTACTCTCTATGTATCCGTTAGGGTGTCTTTCAAGTTTCGTGCATTCTGTATCGAATCGTAGTTGGCCACACTGAAAGTGGCACGTATAACGTCGAAAATAGAGTTCGGACACCGCTCTGAGTAAGACGAACGTGTTGTCCACCCTCTAGACTTCAATGAGGTTAAGCCGTGATACCTAAGACAGATCTGCACTCGATGACACCTCGATAACAGCCGGTCCCCACACTTACATCTTGCTCTCCTTACGTCAGTATACATCATATCAGTTTGTGACGCTGGCTTTGCAACATCTTGCGTGCCTTTAGGTTCGCCGCGACCAACACTTACAATGCACTGCCCACAAAAAATTGGGGCGCCGCTGCTTGAACCCTGCACCTTTCTCATGCGAAGCGAACGCTCTACCATCTGAGCTACGCCCCAGGCACGACCAAACTGCGCTATTCCCCATTCTTTGCGACTCTGATGCGCACGGACACGATGGTTGGTTGGTTTGTAGCGGTGAAGGGAGCAGAGTACAAAGGCGCGGACACGTTCATATACACAAAAGTTCCAAGTAGTTTCGATGCTCTGGTATTACAAATGCAAATTCCGTCTGTTTTTAACGTCTTAAATTGAAAGAGCCGTCACAAATTGCTCCGTTTTCACTCCTTGTCGACAATCATACAGCACCTGAGGTAACAAACACATCTCGAGCCCCATTGTGCACTCCATTATTCATGCCAACTCAGTGCCTCGCTCTTTACTACTGTGTACTAATCTTGTCGTCCAACTGCAAAACACTGGGCCACAACAAGTTTCCGCGTCTCCATTGCACTGTGCATACTACAAAACGCTCCCCAAACTTGGCACTCACCCACGCAGCCGACTTTTCCGACTTTCCACGACGCTCACGCTAGTGACAGCATTATTTATAGTTCGACGTCGCGCCAAAGCGAATGAGCACATTTCGCCTACGGCTTAGGCCGCCCTCCTAGAGTGGCTGCTCGGTGTCTGCAGGCAGCGAGGGTCTGCTAGCTTCCTGTGTTCGCACCTATGTCACCTGTGCTTGCTTGTCAGAGACAGACTATCGCAAAACATACAACTCACTCCATGAATTGATTGCTACGGCATCTGTTATCAGCAGTCACAACTAGCAACACCAGTAGCAGCCGACTGCACGCAAAGAATAGGAATGTGCAGTGGGATTTACGTGAACTCGGCGCAAGGCAGATCTTTCCGACATATGCTTGAGAATCTTACGGGAACACTTGTACTGTTTCTAAATAAAGTGTAGGCGTGGGAGGAGGGTGCTTCCCGCGCACTAATAACAGCACGCTTGCCAATTGTGGATGCTAATAATTCGCTTGTATCTTCCGAGACACATCTGCAAGCTGAGAATTATTCCACTTGCATGGCAAGGTGCGCATGTAGGTGTGTTAAAAATTTTGGAGGCACTGGGTATTGATCCCAGTACCTCACGCTTACTAAGCGAGCGCTCTACCATCTGAGCTACGCCCGCCCCCCACAAAGACTAATGGTGCCACATACAGCCATATAGAAGACACAGACCCTTGCACTCCCATTATTCAGCAGACAAACACTACTCTCTATGTATCCGTTAGGGTGTCTTTCAGGTTTCGTGCATTCTGTATCGAATCGTAGTTGGCCACACTGAAAGTGGCACGTATAACGTCGAAAATAGAGTTCGGACACCGCTCTGAGTAAGACGAAGGTGTTGTCCACACTCTAGACTTCAATGAGGTTAAGCCGTGATACCCAAGACAGATCTGCACTCGATGACACCTCGATTACAGCCGGTCCCCACACTTACATCTTGCTCTCCTTACGTCAGTATACATCATATCAGTTTGTGACGCTGGCTTTGCAACATCTTGCGTGCCTTTAGGTTCGCCGCGACCAACACTTACAATGCACTGCCCACAAAAAATTGAGGCGCCGCGGCTTGAACGCTGCACCTTTCTCATGCGAAGCGAACGCTCTACCATCTCAGCTACGCCCCAGGCACGGCCAACCTGCGCTATTCCCCATTCTTTGCGACTCTGATGCGCACGGACACGATGGTTGGTTGGTTTGTAGCGGTGAAGGGAGCAGAGTACAAAGGCGCGGACACGTTCATATACACAAAAGTTCCAAGTAGTTTCGATGCTCTGGTATTACAAATGCAAATTCCGTCTGTTTTTAACGTCTTAAATTGAAAGAGCCGTCACAAATTGCTCCGTTTTCACTCCTTGTCGACAATCATACAGCACCTGAGGTAACAAACACATCTCGAGCCCCATTGTGCACTCCATTATTCATGCCAACTCAGTGCCTCGCTCTTTACTACTGTGTACTAATCTTGTCGTCCAACTGCAAAACACTGGGCCACAACAAGTTTCCGCGTCTCCATTGCACTGTGCATACTACAAAACGCTCCCCAAACTTGGCACTCACCCACGCAGCCGACTTTTCCGACTTTCCACGACGCTCACGCTAGTGACAGCATTATTTATAGTTCGACGTCGCGCGAAAGCGAATGAGCACATTTCGCCTACGGCTTAGGCCGCCCTCCTAGAGTGGCTGCTCGGTGTCTGCAGGCAGCGAGGGTCTGCTAGCTTCCTGTGTTCGCACCTATGTCACCTGTGCTTGCTTGTCAGAGACAGACTATCGCAAAACATACAACTCACTCCATGAATTGATTGCTACGGCATCTGTTATCAGCAGTCACAACTAGCAACACCAGTAGCAGCCGACTGCACGCAAAGAATAGGAATGTGCAGTGGGATTTACGTGAACTCGGCGCAAGGCAGATCTTTCCGACATATGCTTGAGAATCTTACGGGAACACTTGTACTGTTTCTAAAGAAAGTGTAGGCGTGGGAGGAGGGTGCTTCCCGCGCACTAATAACAGCACGCTTGCCAATTGTGGATGCTAATAATTCGCTTGTATCTTCCGAGACACATCTGCAGGCTGAGAATTATTCCACTTGCATGGCAAGGTGCGCATGTAGGTGTGTTAAAAATTTTGGAGGCACTGGGTATTGATCCCAGTACCTCACGCTTACTAAGCGAGCGCTCTATCATCTGAGCTACGCCCGCCCCCCACAAACACTAATGGTACCACATACAGCCATATAGAAGACACAGACCCTTGCACTCCCATTATTCAGCAGACAAACACTACTCTCTATGTATCCGTTAGGGTGTCTTTCAGGTTTCGTGCATTCTGTATCGAATCGTAGTTGGCCACACTGAAAGTGGCACGTATAACGTCGAAAATAGAGTTCGGACACCGCTCTGAGTAAGACGAAGGTGTTGTCCACCCTCTAGACTTCAATGAGGTTAAGCCGTGATACCCAAGACAGATCTGCACTCGATGACACCTCGATTACAGCCGGTCCCCACACTTACATCTTGCTCTCCTTACGTCGGTATACATCATATCAGTTTGTGACGCTGGCTTTGCAACATCTTGCGTGCCTTTAGGTTCGCCGCGACCAACACTTACAATGCACTGCCCACAAAAAATTGAGGCGCCGCGGCTTGAACCCTGCACCTTTCTCATGCGAAGCGAACGCTCTACCATCTCAGCTACGCCCCAGGCACGACCAAACTGCGCTATTCCCCATTCTTTGCGACTCTGATGCGCACGGACATGATGGTTGGTTGGTTTGTAGCGGTGAAGGGAGCAGAGTACAAAGGCGCGGACACGTTCATATACACAAAAGTTCCAAGTAGTTTCGATGCTCTGGTATTACAAATGCAAATTCCGTCTGTTTTTAACGTCTTAAATTGAAAGAGCCGTCACAAATTGCTTCGTTTTCACTCCTTGTCGACAATCATACAGCACCTGAGGTAACAAACACGTCTCGAGCCCCATTGTGCACTCCATTATTCATGCCAACTCAGTGCCTCGCTCTTTACTACTGTGTGCTAATCTTGTCGTCCAACTGCAAAACACTGGGCCACAACAAGTTTCCGCGTCTCCATTGCACTGTGCATACTACAAAACGCTCCCCAAACTTGGCACTCACCCACGCAGCCGACTTTTCCGACTTTCCACGACGCTCACGCTAGTGACAGCATTATTTATAGTTCGACGTCGCGCCAAAGCGAATGAGCACATTTCGCCTACGGCTTAGGCCGCCCTCCTAGAGTGGCTGCTCGGTGTCTGCAGGCAGCGAGGGTCTGCTAGCTTCCTGTGTTCGCACCTATGTCACCTGTGCTTGCTTGTCAGAGACAGACTATCGCAAAACATACAACTCACTCCATGAATTGATTGCTACGGCATCTGTTATCAGCAGTCACAACTAGCAACACCAGTAGCAGCCGACTGCACGCAAAGAATAGGAATGTGCAGTGGGATTTACGTGAACTCGGCGCAAGGCAGATCTTTCCGACATAGGCTTGAGGATCTTACGGGAACACTTGTACTGTTTCTAAATAAAGTGTAGGCGTGGGAGGAGGGTGCTTCCCGCGCACTAATAACAGCACGCTTGCCAATTGTGGATGCTAATCATTCGCTTGTATCTTCCTAGACACATCTGCAGGCTGAGAATTATTCCACTTGCATGGCAAGGTGCGCATGTAGGTGTGTTAAAAATTCTGGAGGCACTGGGTATTGATCCCAGTACCTCACGCTTACTAAGCGAGCGCTCTACCATCTGAGCTACGCCCGCCCCCCACGAAGAATAATGGTGCTACATACAGCCATATAGAAGACACAGACCCTTGCACTCCCATTATTCAGCAGACAAACACTACTCTCTATGTATCCGTTAGGGTGTCTTTCAGGTTTCGTGCATTCTGTATCGAATCGTAGTTGGCCACACTGAAAGTGGCACGTATAACGTCGAAAATAGAGTTCGGACACCGCTCTGAGTAAGACGAAGGTGTTGTCCACCCTCTAGACTTCAATGAGGTTAAGCCGTGATACCTAAGACAGATCTGCACTCGATGACACCTCGATAACAGCCGGTCCCCACACTTACATCTTGCTCTCCTTACGTCAGTATACATCATATCAGTTTGTGACGCTGGCTTTGCAACATCTTGCGTGCCTTTAGGTTCGCCGCGACCAACACTTACAATGCACTGCCCACAAAAAATTGGGGCGCCGCTGCTTGAACCCTGCACCTTTCTCATGCGAAGCGAACGCTCTACCATCTGAGCTACGCCCCAGGCACGACCAAACTGCGCTATTCCCCATTCTTTGCGACTCTGATGCGCACGGACATGAGGTTGGTTGGTTTGTAGCGGTGAAGGGAGCAGAGTACAAAGGCGCGGACACGTTCATATACACAAAAGTTCCAAGTAGTTTCGATGCTCTGGTATCACAAATGCAAATTCCGTCTGTTTTTAACGTCTTAAATTGAAAGAGCCGTCACAGATTGCTCCGTTTTCACTCCTTGTCGACAATCATACAGCACCTGAGGTAACAAACACATCTCGAGCCCCATTGTGCACTCCATTATTCATGCCAACTCAGTGCCTCGCTCTTTACTACTGTGTACTAATCTTGTCGTCCAACTGCAAAACACTGGGCCACAACAAGTTTCCGCGTCTCCATTGCACTGTGCATACTACAAAACGCTCCCCAAACTTGGCACTCACCCACGCAGCCGACTTTTCCGACTTTCCACGACGCTCACGCTAGTGACAGCATTATTTATAGTTCGACGTCGCGCCAAAGCGAATGAGCACATTTCGCCTACGGCTTAGGCCGCCCTCCTAGAGTGGCTGCTCGGTGTCTGCAGGCAGCGAGGGTCTGCTAGCTTCCTGTGTTCGCACCTATGTCACCTGTGCTTGCTTGTCAGAGACAGACTATCGCAAAACATACAACTCACTCCATGAATTGATTGCTACGGCATCTGTTATCAGCAGTCACAACTAGCAACACCAGTAGCAGCCGACTGCACGCAAAGAATAGGAATGTGCAGTGGGATTTACGTGAACTCGGCGCAAGGCAGATCTTTCCGACATATGCTTGAGAATCTTACGGGAACACTTGTACTGTTTCTAAATAAAGTGTAGGCGTGGGAGGAGGGTGCTTCCCGCGCACTAATAACAGCACGCTTGCCAATTGTGGATGCTAATAATTCGCTTGTATCTTCCGAGACACATCTGCAAGCTGAGAATTATTCCACTTGCATGGCAAGGTGCGCATGTAGGTGTGTTAAAAATTTTGGAGGCACTGGGTATTGATCCCAGTACCTCACGCTTACTAAGCGAGCGCTCTACCATCTGAGCTACGCCCGCCCCCCACAAAGACTAATGGTGCCACATACAGCCATATAGAAGACACAGACCCTTGCACTCCCATTATTCAGCAGACAAACACTACTCTCTATGTATCCGTTAGGGTGTCTTTCAGGTTTCGTGCATTCTGTATCGAATCGTAGTTGGCCACACTGAAAGTGGCACGTATAACGTCGAAAATAGAGTTCGGACACCGCTCTGAGTAAGACGAAGGTGTTGTCCACACTCTAGACTTCAATGAGGTTAAGCCGTGATACCCAAGACAGATCTGCACTCGATGACACCTCGATTACAGCCGGTCCCCACACTTACATCTTGCTCTCCTTACGTCAGTATACATCATATCAGTTTGTGACGCTGGCTTTGCAACATCTTGCGTGCCTTTAGGTTCGCCGCGACCAACACTTACAATGCACTGCCCACAAAAAATTGAGGCGCCGCGGCTTGAACGCTGCACCTTTCTCATGCGAAGCGAACGCTCTACCATCTCAGCTACGCCCCAGGCACGGCCAACCTGCGCTATTCCCCATTCTTTGCGACTCTGATGCGCACGGACACGATGGTTGGTTGGTTTGTAGCGGTGAAGGGAGCAGAGTACAAAGGCGCGGACACGTTCATATACACAAAAGTTCCAAGTAGTTTCGATGCTCTGGTATTACAAATGCAAATTCCGTCTGTTTTTAACGTCTTAAATTGAAAGAGCCGTCACAAATTGCTCCGTTTTCACTCCTTGTCGACAATCATACAGCACCTGAGGTAACAAACACATCTCGAGCCCCATTGTGCACTCCATTATTCATGCCAACTCAGTGCCTCGCTCTTTACTACTGTGTACTAATCTTGTCGTCCAACTGCAAAACACTGGGCCACAACAAGTTTCCGCGTCTCCATTGCACTGTGCATACTACAAAACGCTCCCCAAACTTGGCACTCACCCACGCAGCCGACTTTTCCGACTTTCCACGACGCTCACGCTAGTGACAGCATTATTTATAGTTCGACGTCGCGCGAAAGCGAATGAGCACATTTCGCCTACGGCTTAGGCCGCCCTCCTAGAGTGGCTGCTCGGTGTCTGCAGGCAGCGAGGGTCTGCTAGCTTCCTGTGTTCGCACCTATGTCACCTGTGCTTGCTTGTCAGAGACAGACTATCGCAAAACATACAACTCACTCCATGAATTGATTGCTACGGCATCTGTTATCAGCAGTCACAACTAGCAACACCAGTAGCAGCCGACTGCACGCAAAGAATAGGAATGTGCAGTGGGATTTACGTGAACTCGGCGCAAGGCAGATCTTTCCGACATATGCTTGAGAATCTTACGGGAACACTTGTACTGTTTCTAAAGAAAGTGTAGGCGTGGGAGGAGGGTGCTTCCCGCGCACTAATAACAGCACGCTTGCCAATTGTGGATGCTAATAATTCGCTTGTATCTTCCGAGACACATCTGCAGGCTGAGAATTATTCCACTTGCATGGCAAGGTGCGCATGTAGGTGTGTTAAAAATTTTGGAGGCACTGGGTATTGATCCCAGTACCTCACGCTTACTAAGCGAGCGCTCTATCATCTGAGCTACGCCCGCCCCCCACAAACACTAATGGTACCACATACAGCCATATAGAAGACACAGACCCTTGCACTCCCATTATTCAGCAGACAAACACTACTCTCTATGTATCCGTTAGGGTGTCTTTCAGGTTTCGTGCATTCTGTATCGAATCGTAGTTGGCCACACTGAAAGTGGCACGTATAACGTCGAAAATAGAGTTCGGACACCGCTCTGAGTAAGACGAAGGTGTTGTCCACCCTCTAGACTTCAATGAGGTTAAGCCGTGATACCCAAGACAGATCTGCACTCGATGACACCTCGATTACAGCCGGTCCCCACACTTACATCTTGCTCTCCTTACGTCGGTATACATCATATCAGTTTGTGACGCTGGCTTTGCAACATCTTGCGTGCCTTTAGGTTCGCCGCGACCAACACTTACAATGCACTGCCCACAAAAAATTGAGGCGCCGCGGCTTGAACCCTGCACCTTTCTCATGCGAAGCGAACGCTCTACCATCTCAGCTACGCCCCAGGCACGACCAAACTGCGCTATTCCCCATTCTTTGCGACTCTGATGCGCACGGACATGATGGTTGGTTGGTTTGTAGCGGTGAAGGGAGCAGAGTACAAAGGCGCGGACACGTTCATATACACAAAAGTTCCAAGTAGTTTCGATGCTCTGGTATTACAAATGCAAATTCCGTCTGTTTTTAACGTCTTAAATTGAAAGAGCCGTCACAAATTGCTTCGTTTTCACTCCTTGTCGACAATCATACAGCACCTGAGGTAACAAACACGTCTCGAGCCCCATTGTGCACTCCATTATTCATGCCAACTCAGTGCCTCGCTCTTTACTACTGTGTGCTAATCTTGTCGTCCAACTGCAAAACACTGGGCCACAACAAGTTTCCGCGTCTCCATTGCACTGTGCATACTACAAAACGCTCCCCAAACTTGGCACTCACCCACGCAGCCGACTTTTCCGACTTTCCACGACGCTCACGCTAGTGACAGCATTATTTATAGTTCGACGTCGCGCCAAAGCGAATGAGCACATTTCGCCTACGGCTTAGGCCGCCCTCCTAGAGTGGCTGCTCGGTGTCTGCAGGCAGCGAGGGTCTGCTAGCTTCCTGTGTTCGCACCTATGTCACCTGTGCTTGCTTGTCAGAGACAGACTATCGCAAAACATACAACTCACTCCATGAATTGATTGCTACGGCATCTGTTATCAGCAGTCACAACTAGCAACACCAGTAGCAGCCGACTGCACGCAAAGAATAGGAATGTGCAGTGGGATTTACGTGAACTCGGCGCAAGGCAGATCTTTCCGACATAGGCTTGAGGATCTTACGGGAACACTTGTACTGTTTCTAAATAAAGTGTAGGCGTGGGAGGAGGGTGCTTCCCGCGCACTAATAACAGCACGCTTGCCAATTGTGGATGCTAATCATTCGCTTGTATCTTCCTAGACACATCTGCAGGCTGAGAATTATTCCACTTGCATGGCAAGGTGCGCATGTAGGTGTGTTAAAAATTCTGGAGGCACTGGGTATTGATCCCAGTACCTCACGCTTACTAAGCGAGCGCTCTACCATCTGAGCTACGCCCGCCCCCCACGAAGAATAATGGTGCTACATACAGCCATATAGAAGACACAGACCCTTGCACTCCCATTATTCAGCAGACAAACACTACTCTCTATGTATCCGTTAGGGTGTCTTTCAGGTTTCGTGCATTCTGTATCGAATCGTAGTTGGCCACACTGAAAGTGGCACGTATAACGTCGAAAATAGAGTTCGGACACCGCTCTGAGTAAGACGAAGGTGTTGTCCACCCTCTAGACTTCAATGAGGTTAAGCCGTGATACCTAAGACAGATCTGCACTCGATGACACCTCGATTACAGCCGGTCCCCACACTTACATCTTGCTCTCCTTACGTCAGTATACATCATATCAGTTTGTGACGCTGGCTTTGCAACATCTTGCGTGCCTTTAGGTTCGCCGCGACCAACACTTACAATGCACTGCCCACAAAAAATTGAGGCGCCGCGGCTTGAACCCTGCACCTTTCTCATGCGAAGCGAACGCTCTACCATCTGAGCTACGCCCCAGGCACGACCAAACTGCGCTATTCCCCATTCTTTGCGACTCTGATGCGCACGGACATGATGGTTGGTTGGTTTGTAGCGGTGAAGGGAGCAGAGTACAAAGGCGCGGACACGTTCATATACACAAAAGTTCCAAGTAGTTTCGATGCTCTGGTATTACAAATGCAAATTCCGTCTGTTCTTAACGTCTTAAATTGAAAGAGCCGTCACAAATTGCTCCGTTTTCACTCCTTGTCGACAATCATACAGCACCTGAGGTAACAAACACATCTCGAGCCCCATTGTGCACTCCATTATTCATGCCAACTCAGTGCCTCGCTCTTTACTACTGTGTACCTATCTTGTCGTCCAACTGCAAAAGACTGGGCCACAACAAGTTTCCGCGTCTCCATTGCACAGCGCATACTACGAAACGCTCCCCAAACTTGGCACTTACCCACGCAGCCGACTTTTCCGACTTTCCACGACGCTCACGCTAGTGACAGCATTATTTATAGTTCGACGTCGCGCGAAAGCGGATGAGCACATTTCGCCTACGGCTTAGGCCGCCCTCCTAGAGTGGCTGCTCGGTGTCTGCAGGCAGCGAGGGTCTGCTAGCTTCCTGTGTTCGCACCTATGTCACCTGTGCTTGCTTGTCAGAGACAGACTATCGCAAAACATACAACTCACTCCATGAATTGATTGCTACGGCATCTGTTATCAGCAGTCACAACTAGCAACACCAGTAGCAGCCGACTGCACGCAAAGAATAGGAATGTGCAGTGGGATTTACGTGAACTCGGCGCAAGGCAGATCTTTCCGACATAGGCTTGAGAATCTTACGGGAACACTTGTACTGTTTCTAAATAAAGTGTAGGCGTGGGAGGAGGGTGCTTCCCGCGCACTAATAACAGCACGCTTGCCAATTGTGGATGCTAATCATTCGCTTGTATCTTCCTAGACACATCTGCAGGCTGAGAATTATTCCACTTGCATGGCAAGGTGCGCATGTAGGTGTGTTAAGAATTCTGGAGGCACTGGGTATTGATCCCAGTACCTCACGCTTACTAAGCGAGCGCTCTACCATTAGAGCTACGCCCGCCCCCCCGAAGACTAATGGTGCTACATACAGCCATATAGAAGACACAGACCCTTGCACTCCCATTATTCAGCAGACAAACACTACTCTCTATGTATCCGTTAGGGTGTCTTTCAAGTTTCGTGCATTCTGTATCGAATCGTAGTTGGCCACACTGAAAGTGGCACGTATAACGTCGAAAATAGAGTTCGGACACCGCTCTGAGTAAGACGAACGTGTTGTCCACCCTCTAGACTTCAATGAGGTTAAGCCGTGATACCTAAGACAGATATGCACTCGATGATACCTCGATTACAGCCGGTCCCCACACTTACATCTTGCTCTCCTTACGTCAGTATACATCATTTCAGTTTGTGACGCTGGCTTTGCAACATCTTGCGTGCCTTTAGGTTCGCAGCGACCAACACTTACAATGCACTGCCCACAAAAAATTGAGGCGCCGCGGCTTGAACCCTGCACCTTTCTCATGCGAAGCGAACGCTCTACCATCTCAGCTACGCCCCAGGCACGACCAAACTGCGCTATTCCCCATTCTTTGCAACTCTGATGCGCACGGACACGATGGTTGGTTGGTTTGTAGCGGTGAAGGGAGCAGAGTACAAAGGCGCGGACACGTTCATATACACAAAAGTTCCAAGTAGTTTCGATGCTCTGGTATTACAAATGCAAATTCCGTCTGTTTTTAACTTCTTAAATTGAAAGAGCCGTCACAAATTGCTCCGTTTTCACTCCTTGTCGACAATCATACAGCACCTGAGGTAACAAACACATCTCGAGCCCCATTGTGCACTCCATTATTCATGCCAACTCAGTGCCTCGCTCTTTACTACTGTGTACTAATCTTGTCGTCCAACTGCAAAACACTGGGCCACAACAAGTTTCCGCGTCTCCATTGCACTGCGCATACTACAAAACGCTTCCCAAACTTGGCACTCACCCACGCAACCGACTTTTCCGACTTTCCACGACGCTCACGCTAGTGACAGCATTATTTGTAGTTCGACGTCGCGCCAAAGCGAATGAGCACATTTCGCCTACGGCTTAGGCAGCCCTTCTAGTGTGGCTGCTCGGTGTCTGCAAGCAGCGAGGGTCTGCTAGCTTCCTGTGTTCGCACCTATGTCACCTGTGCTTGCTTGTCAGAGACAGACTATCGCAAAACATACAACTCACTCCATGTATTGATTGCTACGGCATCTGTTATCAGCAGTCACAACTAGCAACACCAGTAGCAGCCGACTGCACGCAAAGAATAGGAATGTGCAGTGGGATTTACGTGAACTCGGCGCAAGGCAGATCTTTCCGACATAGGCTTGAGAATCTTACGGGAACACTTGTACTGTTTCTAAATAAAGTGTAGTCGTGGGAGGAGGGTGCTTCCCGCGCACTAATAACAGCACGCTTGCCAATTGTGGATGCTAATCATTCGCTTGTATCTTCCTAGACACATCTGCAGGCTGAGAATTATTCCACTTGCATGGCAAGGTGCGCATGTAGGTGTGTTAAAAATTCTGGAGGCACTGGGTATTGATCCCAGTACCTCACGCTTACTAAGCGAGCGCTCTACCATCTGAGCTACGCCCGCCCCCCCCGAAGACTAATGGTGCTACATACAGCCATATAAAAGACACAGACCCTTGCACTCCAATTATTCAGCAGACAAACACTACTCTCTATGTATCCGTTAGGGTGTCTCTCAAGTTTCGTGCATTCTGTATCGAATCGTAGTTGGCCACACTGAAAGTGGCATGTATAACGTCGAAAATAGAGTTCGGACACCGCTCTGAGTAAGACGAAGGTGTTGTCCACCCTCTAGACTTCAATGAGGTTAAGCCGTGATACCTAAGACAGATCTGCACTCGATGACACCTCGATTACAGCCGGTCCCCACACTTACATCTTGCTCTCCTTACGTCAGTATACATCATATCAGTTTGTGACGCTGGCTTTGCAACGTCTTGCGTGCCTTTAGGTTCGCCGCGACCAACACTTACAATGCACTGCCCACAAAAAATTGAGGCGCCGCGGCTTGAACCCTGCACCTTTCCCATGCGAAGCGAACGCTCTACCATCTCAGCTACGCCCCAGGCACGACCAAATGGCGCTATTCCCCATTCTTTGCGACTCTGATGCGCACGGACACGATGGTTGGTTGGTTTGTAGCGGTGAAGGGAGCAGAGTACAAAGGCGCGGACACGTTCATATACACAAAAGTTCCAAGTAGTTTCGATGCTCTGGTATTACAAATGCAAATTCCGTCTGTTTTTAACGTCTTAAATTGAAAGAGCCGTCACAAATTGCTCCGTTTTCACTCCTTGTCGACAATCATACAGCACCTGAGGTAACAAACACATCTCGAGCCCCATTGTGCACTCCATTATTCATGCCAACTCTGTGCCTCGCTCTTTACTACTGTGTACTAATCTTGTCGTCCAACTGCAAAACACTGGGCCACAATAAGTTTCCGCGTCTCCATTGCACTGTGCATACTACAAAACGCTCCCCAAACTTGGCACTCACCCACGCAGCCGACTTTTCCGACTTTCCACGACGCTCACGCTAGTGACAGCATTATTTATAGTTCGACGTCGCGCCAAAGCGAATGAGCACATTTCGCCTACGGCTTAGGCAGCCCTCCTAGTGTGGCTGCTCGGTGTCTGCAAGCAGCGAGGGTCTGCTAGCTTCCTGTGTTCGCACCTATGTCACCTGTGCTTGCTTGTCAGAGACAGACTATCGCAAAACATACAACTCACTCCATGAATTGATTGCTACGGCATCTGTTATCAGCAGTCACAACTAGCAACACCAGTAGCAGCCGACTGCACGCAAAGAATAGGAATGTGCAGTGGGATTTACGTGAACTCGGGGCAAGGCAGATCTTTCCGACATAGGCTTGAGAATCTTACGGGAACACTTGTACTGTTTCTAAATAAAGTGTAGTCGTGGGAGGAGGGTGCTTCCCGCGCACTAATAACAGCACGCTTGCCAATTGTGGATGCTAATCATTCGCTTGTATCTTCCTAGACACATCTGCAGGCTGAGAATTATTCCACTTGCATGGCAAGGTGCGCATGTAGGTGTGTTAAAAATTCTGGAGGCACTGGGTATTGATCCCAGTACCTCACGCTTACTAAGCGAGCGCTCTACCATCTGAGCTACGCCCGCCCCCACCGAAGACTAATGGTGCTACATACAGCCATATAGAAGACACAGACCCTTGCACTCCCATTATTCAGCAGACAAACACTACTCTCTATGTATCCGTTAGGGTGTCTTTCAGGTTTCGTGCATTCTGTATCGAATTGTAGTAGGCCACACTGAAAGTGGCACGTATAACGTCGAAAATAGAGTTCGGACACCGCTCTGAGTAAGACGAACGTGTTGTCCACCCTCTAGACTTCAATGAGGTTAAGCCGTGATACCTAAGACAGATCTGCACTCGATGACACCTCGATTACAGCCGGTCCCCACACTTACATCTTGCTCTCCTTACGTCAGTATACATCATTTCAGTTTGTGACGCTGGCTTTGCAACATCTTGCGTGCCTTTAGGTTCGCCGCGACCAACACTTACAATGCACTGCCCACAAAAAATTGGGGCGCCGCGGCTTGAACCCTGCACCTTTCTCATGCGAAGCGAACGCTCTACCATCTCAGCTACGCCCCAGGCACGACCAAACTGCGCTATTCCCCATTCTTTGCGACTCTGATGCGCACGGACACGATGGTTGGTTGGTTTGTAGCGGTGAAGGGACCAGAGTACAAAGGCGCGGACACGTTCATATACACAAAAGTTCCAAGTAGTTTCGATGCTCTGGTATTACAAATGCAAATTCCGTCTGTTTTTAACGTCTTAAATTGAAAGAGCCGTCACAAATTGCTCCGTTTTCACTCCTTGTCGACAATCATACAGCACCTGAGGTAACAAACACATCTCGAGCCCCATTGTGCACTCCATTATTCATGCCAACTCAGTGCCTCGCTCTTTACTACTGTGTACTAATCTTGTCGTCCAACTGCAAAACACTGGGCCACAATAAGTTTCCGCGTCTCCATTGCACTGTGCATACTACAAAACGCTCCCCAAACTTGGCACTCACCCACGCAGCCGACTTTTCCGACTTTCCACGACGCTCACGCTAGTGACAGCATTATTTATAGTTCGACGTCGCGCCAAAGCGAATGAGCACATTTCGCCTACGGCTTAGGCAGCCCTCCTAGTGTGGCTGCTCGGTGTCTGCAAGCAGCGAGGGTCTGCTAGCTTCCTGTGTTCGCACCTATGTCACCTGTGCTTGCTTGTCAGAGACAGACTATCGCAAAACATACAACTCACTCCATGAATTGATTGCTACGGCATCTGTTATCAGCAGTCACAACTAGCAACACCAGTAGCAGCCGACTGCACGCAAAGAATAGGAATGTGCAGTGGGATTTACGTGAACTCGGCGCAAGGCAGATCTTTCCGACATAGGCTTGAGAATCTTACGGGAACACTTGTACTGTTTCTAAATAAAGTGTAGTCGTGGGAGGAGGGTGCTTCCCGCGCACTAATAACAGCACGCTTGCCAATTGTGGATGGTAATCATTCGCTTGTATCTTCCTAGACACATCTGCAGGCTGAGAATTATTCCACTTGCATGGCAAGGTGCGCATGTAGGTGTGTTAAAAATTCTGGAGGCACTGGGTATTGATCCCAGTACCTCACGCTTACTAAGCGAGCGCTCTACCATCTGAGCTACGCCCGCCCCCCCGAAGACTAATGGTGCTACATACAGCCATATAAAAGACACAGACCCTTGCACTCCAATTATTCAGCAGACAAACACTACTCTCTATGTATCCGTTAGGGTGTCTCTCAAGTTTCGTGCATTCTGTATCGAATCGTAGTTGGCCACACTGAAAGTGGCATGTATAACGTCGAAAATAGAGTTCGGACACCGCTCTGAGTAAGACGAACGTGTTGTCCACCCTCTAGACTTCAATGAGGTTAAGCCGTGATACCTAAGACAGATCTGCACTCGATGACACCTCGATTACAGCCGGTCCCCACACTTACATCTTGCTCTCCTTACGTCAGTATACATCATATCAGTTTGTGACGCTGGCTTTGCAACGTCTTGCGTGCCTTTAGGTTCGCCGCGACCAACACTTACAATGCACTGCCCACAAAAAATTGAGGCGCCGCGGCTTGAACCCTGCACCTTTCCCATGCGAAGCGAACGCTCTACCATCTCAGCTACGCCCCAGGCACGACCAAATGGCGCTATTCCCCATTCTTTGCGACTCTGATGCGCACGGACACGATGGTTGGTTGGTTTGTAGCGGTGAAGGGAGCAGAGTACAAAGGCGCGGACACGTTCATATACACAAAAGTTCCAAGTAGTTTCGATGCTCTGGTATTACAAATGCAAATTCCGTCTGTTTTTAACGTCTTAAATTGAAAGAGCCGTCACAAATTGCTCCGTTTTCACTCCTTGTCGACAATCATACAGCACCTGAGGTAACAAACACATCTCGAGCCCCATTGTGCACTCCATTATTCATGCCAACTCTGTGCCTCGCTCTTTACTACTGTGTACTAATCTTGTCGTCCAACTGCAAAACACTGGGCCACAATAAGTTTCCGCGTCTCCATTGCACTGTGCATACTACAAAACGCTCCCCAAACTTGGCACTCACCCACGCAGCCGACTTTTCCGACTTTCCACGACGCTCACGCTAGTGACAGCATTATTTATAGTTCGACGTCGCGCGAAAGCGAATGAGCACATTTCGCCTACGGCTTAGGCAGCCCTCCTAGTGTGGCTGCTCGGTGTCTGCAAGCAGCGAGGGTCTGCTAGCTTCCTGTGTTCGCACCTATGTCACCTGTGCTTGCTTGTCAGAGACAGACTATCGCAAAACATACAACTCACTCCATGAATTGATTGCTACGGCATCTGTTATCAGCAGTCACAACTAGCAACACCAGTAGCAGCCGACTGCACGCAAAGAATAGGAATGTGCAGTGGGATTTACGTGAACTCGGCGCAAGGCAGATCTTTCCGACATAGGCTTGAGAATCTTACGGGAACACTTGTACTGTTTCTAAATAAAGTGTAGTCGTGGGAGGAGGGTGCTTCCCGCGCACTAATAACAGCACGCTTGCCAATTGTGGATGCTAATCATTCGCTTGTATCTTCCTAGACACATCTGCAGGCTGAGAATTATTCCACTTGCATGGCAAGGTGCGCATGTAGGTGTGTTAAAAATTCTGGAGGCACTGGGTATTGATCCCAGTACCTCACGCTTACTAAGCGAGCGCTCTACCATCTGAGCTACGCCCGCCCCCACCGAAGACTAATGGTACTACATACAGCCATATAGAAGACACAGACCCTTGCACTCCCATTATTCAGCAGACAAACACTACTCTCTATGTATCCGTTAGGGTGTCTTTCAGGTTTCGTGCATTCTGTATCGAATTGTAGTAGGCCACACTGAAAGTGGCACGTATAACGTCGAAAATAGAGTTCGGACACCGCTCTGAGTAAGACGAACGTGTTGTCCACCCTCTAGACTTCAATGAGGTTAAGCCGTGATACCTAAGACAGATCTGCACTCGATGACACCTCGATTACAGCCGGTCCCCACACTTACATCTTGCTCTCCTTACGTCAGTATACATCATTTCAGTTTGTGACGCTGGCTTTGCAACATCTTGCGTGCCTTTAGGTTCGCCGCGACCAACACTTACAAAGCACTGCCCACAAAAAATTGGGGCGCCGCGGCTTGAACCCTGCACCTTTCTCATGCGAAGCGAACGCTCTACCATCTCAGCTACGCCCCAGGCACGACCAAACTGCGCTATTCCCCATTCTTTGCGACTCTGATGCGCACGGACACGATGGTTGGTTGGTTTGTAGCGGTGAAGGGACCAGAGTACAAAGGCGCGGACACGTTCATATACACAAAAGTTCCAAGTAGTTTCGATGCTCTGGTATTACAAATGCAAATTCCGTCTGTTTTTAACGTCTTAAATTGAAAGAGCCGTCACAAATTGCTCCGTTTTCACTCCTTGTCGACAATCATACAGCACCTGAGGTAACAAACACATCTCGAGCCCCATTGTGCACTCCATTATTCATGCCAACTCAGTGCCTCGCTCTTTACTACTGTGTACTAATCTTGTCGTCCAACTGCAAAACACTGGGCCACAATAAGTTTCCGCGTCTCCATTGCACTGTGCATACTACAAAACGCTCCCCAAACTTGGCACTCACCCACGCAGCCGACTTTTCCGACTTTCCACGACGCTCACGCTAGTGACAGCATTATTTATAGTTCGACGTCGCGCCAAAGCGAATGAGCACATTTCGCCTACGGCTTAGGCAGCCCTCCTAGTGTGGCTGCTCGGTGTCTGCAAGCAGCGAGGGTCTGCTAGCTTCCTGTGTTCGCACCTATGTCACCTGTGCTTGCTTGTCAGAGACAGACTATCGCAAAACATACAACTCACTCCATGAATTGATTGCTACGGCATCTGTTATCAGCAGTCACAACTAGCAACACCAGTAGCAGCCGACTGCACGCAAAGAATAGGAATGTGCAGTGGGATTTACGTGAACTCGGCGCAAGGCAGATCTTTCCGACATAGGCTTGAGAATCTTACGGGAACACTTGTACTGTTTCTAAATAAAGTGTAGTCGTGGGAGGAGGGTGCTTCCCGCGCACTAATAACAGCACGCTTGCCAATTGTGGATGCTAATCATTCGCTTGTATCTTCCTAGACACATCTGCAGGCTGAGAATTATTCCACTTGCATGGCAAGGTGCGCATGTAGGTGTGTTAAAAATTCTGGAGGCACTGGGTATTGATCCCAGTACCTCACGCTTACTAAGCGTGCGCTCTACCATCTGAGCTACGCCCGCCCCCCCGAAGACTAATGGTGCTACATACAGCCATATAAAAGACACAGACCCTTGCACTCCAATTATTCAGCAGACAAACACTACTCTCTATGTATCTGTTAGGGTGTCTTTCAAGTTTCGTGCATTCTGTATCGAATCGTAGTTGGCCACACTGAAAGTGGCATGTATAACGTCGAAAATAGAGTTCGGACACCGCTCTGAGTAAGACGAAGGTGTTGTCCACCCTCTAGACTTCAATGAGGTTAAGCCGTGATACCTAAGACAGATCTGCACTCGATGACACCTCGATTACAGCCGGTCCCCACACTTACATCTTGCTCTCCTTACGTCAGTATACATCATATCAGTTTGTGACGCTGGCTTTGCAACATCTTGCGTGCCTTTAGGTTCGCCGCGACCAACACTTACAATGCACTGCCCACAAAAAATTGAGGCGCCGCGGCTTGAAC
Source organism: Schistocerca gregaria (assembly GCF_023897955.1). NCBI lineage: Eukaryota > Metazoa > Arthropoda > Insecta > Orthoptera > Acrididae > Schistocerca > Schistocerca gregaria. The sequence goes on along the minus strand of NC_064929.1, from coordinate 58,484,424 downwards.
CCTGCACCTTTCCCATGCGAAGCGAACGCTCTACCATCTCAGCTACGCCCCAGGCACGACCAAATGGCGCTATTCCCCATTCTTTGCGACTCTGATGCGCACGGACACGATGGTTGGTTGGTTTGTAGCGGTGAAGGGAGCAGAGTACAAAGGCGCGGACACGTTCATATACACAAAAGTTCCAAGTAGTTTCGATGCTCTGGTATTACAAATGCAAATTCCGTCTGTTTTTAACGTCTTAAATTGAAAGAGCCGTCACAAATTGCTCCGTTTTCACTCCTTGTCGACAATCATACAGCACCTGAGGTAACAAACACATCTCGAGCCCCATTGTGCACTCCATTATTCATGCCAACTCTGTGCCTCGCTCTTTACTACTGTGTACTAATCTTGTCGTCCAACTGCAAAACACTGGGCCACAATAAGTTTCCGCGTCTCCATTGCACTGTGCATACTACAAAACGCTCCCCAAACTTGGCACTCACCCACGCAGCCGACTTTTCCGACTTTCCACGACGCTCACGCTAGTGACAGCATTATTTATAGTTCGACGTCGCGCGAAAGCGAATGAGCACATTTCGCCTACGGCTTAGGCAGCCCTCCTAGTGTGGCTGCTCGGTGTCTGCAAGCAGCGAGGGTCTGCTAGCTTCCTGTGTTCGCACCTATGTCACCTGTGCTTGCTTGTCAGAGACAGACTATCGCAAAACATACAACTCACTCCATGAATTGATTGCTACGGCATCTGTTATCAGCAGTCACAACTAGCAACACCAGTAGCAGCCGACTGCACGCAAAGAATAGGAATGTGCAGTGGGATTTACGTGAACTCGGCGCAAGGCAGATCTTTCCGACATAGGCTTGAGAATCTTACGGGAACACTTGTACTGTTTCTAAATAAAGTGTAGTCGTGGGAGGAGGGTGCTTCCCGCGCACTAATAACAGCACGCTTGCCAATTGTGGATGCTAATCATTCGCTTGTATCTTCCTAGACACATCTGCAGGCTGAGAATTATTCCACTTGCATGGCAAGGTGCGCATGTAGGTGTGTTAAAAATTCTGGGGGCACTGGGTATTGATCCCAGTACCTCACGCTTACTAAGCGAGCGCTCTACCATCTGAGCTACGCCCGCCCCCACCGAAGACTAATGGTGCTACATACAGCCATATAGAAGACACAGACCCTTGCACTCCCATTATTCAGCAGACAAACACTACTCTCTATGTATCCGTTAGGGTGTCTTTCAGGTTTCGTGCATTCTGTATCGAATTGTAGTAGGCCACACTGAAAGTGGCACGTATAACGTCGAAAATAGAGTTCGGACACCGCTCTGAGTAAGACGAACGTGTTGTCCACCCTCTAGACTTCAATGAGGTTAAGCCGTGATACCTAAGACAGATCTGCACTCGATGACACCTCGATTACAGCCGGTCCCCACACTTACATCTTGCTCTCCTTACGTCAGTATACATCATTTCAGTTTGTGACGCTGGCTTTGCAACATCTTGCGTGCCTTTAGGTTCGCCGCGACCAACACTTACAATGCACTGCCCACAAAAAATTGGGGCGCCGCGGCTTGAACCCTGCACCTTTCTCATGCGAAGCGAACGCTCTACCATCTCAGCTACGCCCCAGGCACGACCAAACTGCGCTATTCCCCATTCTTTGCGACTCTGATGCGCACGGACACGATGGTTGGTTGGTTTGTAGCGGTGAAGGGAGCAGAGTACAAAGGCGCGGACACGTTCATATACACAAAAGTTCCAAGTAGTTTCGATGCTCTGGTATTACAAATGCAAATTCCGTCTGTTTTTAACGTCTTAAATTGAAAGAGCCGTCACAAATTGCTCCGTTTTCACTCCTTGTCGACAATCATACAGCACCTGAGGTAACAAACACATCTCGAGCCCCATTGTGCACTCCATTATTCATGCCAACTCAGTGCCTCGCTCTTTACTACTGTGTACTAATCTTGTCGTCCAACTGCAAAACACTGGGCCACAACAAGTTTCCGCATCTCCATTGCACTGCGCATACTACAAAACGCTTCCCAAACTTGGCACTCACCCACGCAACCGACTTTTCCGACTTTCCACGACGCTCACGCTAGTGACAGCATTATTTATAGTTCGACGTCGCGCCAAAGCGAATGAGCACATTTCGCCTACGGCTTAGGCAGCCCTCCTAGTGTGGCTGCTCGGTGTCTGCAAGCAGCGAGGGTCTGCTAGCTTCCTGTGTTCGCACCTATGTCACCTGTGCTTGCTTGTCAGAGACAGACTATCGCAAAACATACAACTCACTCCATGTATTGATTGCTACGGCATCTGTTATCAGCAGTCACAACTAGCAACACCAGTAGCAGCCGACTGCACGCAAAGAATAGGAATGTGCAGTGGGATTTACGTGAACTCGGCGCAAGGCAGATCTTTCCGACATAGGCTTGAGAATCTTACGGGAACACTTGTACTGTTTCTAAATAAAGTGTAGTCGTGGGAGGAGGGTGCTTCCCGCGCACTAATAACAGCACGCTTGCCAATTGTGGATGCTAATCATTCGCTTGTATCTTCCTAGACACATCTGCAGGCTGAGAATTATTCCACTTGCATGGCAAGGTGCGCATGTAGGTGTGTTAAAAATTCTGGAGGCACTGGGTATTGATCCCAGTACCTCACGCTTACTAAGCGAGCGCTCTACCATCTGAGCTACGCCCGCCCCCCCGAAGACTAATGGAGCTACATACAGCCATATAAAAGACACAGACCCTTGCACTCCAATTATTCAGCAGACAAACACTACTCTCTATGTATCCGTTAGGGTGTCTCTCAAGTTTCGTGCATTCTGTATCGAATCGTAGTTGGCCACACTGAAAGTGGCATGTATAACGTCGAAAATAGAGTTCGGACACCGCTCTGAGTAAGACGAAGGTGTTGTCCACCCTCTAGACTTCAATGAGGTTAAGCCGTGATACCTAAGACAGATCTGCACTCGATGACACCTCGATTACAGCCGGTCCCCACACTTACATCTTGCTCTCCTTACGTCAGTATACATCATATCAGTTTGTGACGCTGGCTTTGCAACGTCTTGCGTGCCTTTAGGTTCGCCGCGACCAACACTTACAATGCACTGCCCACAAAAAATTGAGGCGCCGCGGCTTGAACCCTGCACCTTTCCCATGCGAAGCGAACGCTCTACCATCTCAGCTACGCCCCAGGCACGACCAAATGGCGCTATTCCCCATTCTTTGCGACTCTGATGCGCACGGACACGATGGTTGGTTGGTTTGTAGCGGTGAAGGGAGCAGAGTACAAAGGCGCGGACACGTTCATATACACAAAAGTTCCAAGTAGTTTCGATGCTCTGGTATTACAAATGCAAATTCCGTCTGTTTTTAACGTCTTAAATTGAAAGAGCCGTCACAAATTGCTCCGTTTTCACTCCTTGTCGACAATCATACAGCACCTGAGGTAACAAACACATCTCGAGCCCCATTGTGCACTCCATTATTCATGCCAACTCTGTGCCTCGCTCTTTACTACTGTGTACTAATCTTGTCGTCCAACTGCAAAACACTGGGCCACAATAAGTTTCCGCGTCTCCATTGCACTGTGCATACTACAAAACGCTCCCCAAACTTGGCACTCACCCACGCAGCCGACTTTTCCGACTTTCCACGACGCTCACGCTAGTGACAGCATTATTTATAGTTCGACGTCGCGCCAAAGCGAATGAGCACATTTCGCCTACGGCTTAGGCAGCCCTCCTAGTGTGGCTGCTCGGTGTCTGCAAGCAGCGAGGGTCTGCTAGCTTCCTGTGTTCGCATCTATGTCACCTGTGCTTGCTTGTCAGAGACAGACTATCGCAAAACATACAACTCACTCCATGAATTGATTGCTACGGCATCTGTTATCAGCAGTCACAACTAGCAACACCAGTAGCAGCCGACTGCACGCAAAGAATAGGAATGTGCAGTGGGATTTACGTGAACTCGGCGCAAGGCAGATCTTTCCGACATAGGCTTGAGAATCTTACGGGAACACTTGTACTGTTTCTAAATAAAGTGTAGGCGTGGGAGGAGGGTGCTTCCCGCGCACTAATAACAGCACGCTTGCCAATTGTGGATGCTAACCATTCGCTTGTATCTTCCTAGACACATCTGCAGGCTTAGAATTATTCCACTTGCATGGCAAGGTGCGCATGTAGGTGTGTTAAAAATTCTGGAGGCACTGGGTATTGATCCCAGTACCTCACGCTTACTAAGCGAGCGCTCTACCATCTGAGCTACGCCCGCCCCCACCGAAGACTAATGGTGCTACATACAGCCATATAGAAGACACAGACCCTTGCACTCCCATTATTCAGCAGACAAACACTACTCTCTATGTATCCGTTAGGGTGTCTTTCAGGTTTCGTGCATTCTGTATCGAATTGTAGTAGGCCACACTGAAAGTGGCACGTATAACGTCGAAAATAGAGTTCGGACACCGCTCTGAGTAAGACGAACGTGTTGTCCACCCTCTAGACTTCAATGAGGTTAAGCCGTGATACCTAAGACAGATCTGCACTCGATGACACCTCGATTACAGCCGGTCCCCACACTTACATCTTGCTCTCCTTACGTCAGTATACATCATTTCAGTTTGTGACGCTGGCTTTGCAACATCTTGCGTGCCTTTAGGTTCGCCGCGACCAACACTTACAATGCACTGCCCACAAAAAATTGGGGCGCCGCGGCTTGAACCCTGCACCTTTCTCATGCGAAGCGAACGCTCTACCATCTCAGCTACGCCCCAGGCACGACCAAACTGCGCTATTCCCCATTCTTTGCGACTCTGATGCGCACGGACACGATGGTTGGTTGGTTTGTAGCGGTGAAGGGACCAGAGTACAAAGGCGCGGACACGTTCATATACACAAAAGTTCCAAGTAGTTTCGATGCTCTGGTATTACAAATGCAAATTCCGTCTGTTTTTAACGTCTTAAATTGAAAGAGCCGTCACAAATTGCTCCGTTTTCACTCCTTGTCGACAATCATACAGCACCTGAGGTAACAAACACATCTCGAGCCCCATTGTGCACTCCATTATTCATGCCAACTCAGTGCCTCGCTCTTTACTACTGTGTACTAATCTTGTCGTCCAACTGCAAAACACTGGGCCACAATAAGTTTCCGCGTCTCCATTGCACTGTGCATACTACAAAACGCTCCCCAAACTTGGCACTCACCCACGCAGCCGACTTTTCCGACTTTCCACGACGCTCACGCTAGTGACAGCGTTATTTATAGTTCGACGTCGCGCCAAAGCGAATGAGCACATTTCGCCTACGGCTTAGGCAGCCCTCCTAGTGTGGCTGCTCGGTGTCTGCAAGCAGCGAGGGTCTGCTAGCTTCCTGTGTTCGCACCTATGTCACCTGTGCTTGCTTGTCAGAGACAGACTATCGCAAAACATACAACTCACTCCATGAATTGATTGCTACGGCATCTGTTATCAGCAGTCACAACTAGCAACACCAGTAGCAGCCGACTGCACGCAAAGAATAGGAATGTGCAGTGGGATTTACGTGAACTCGGCGCAAGGCAGATCTTTCCGACATAGGCTTGAGAATCTTACGGGAACACTTGTACTGTTTCTAAATAAAGTGTAGTCGTGGGAGGAGGGTGCTTCCCGCGCACTAATAACAGCACGCTTGCCAATTGTGGATGCTAATCATTCGCTTGTATCTTCCTAGACACATCTGCAGGCTGAGAATTATTCCACTTGCATGGCAAGGTGCGCATGTAGGTGTGTTAAAAATTCTGGAGGCACTGGGTATTGATCCCAGTACCTCACGCTTACTAAGCGTGCGCTCTACCATCTGAGCTACGCCCGCCCCCCCGAAGACTAATGGTGCTACATACAGCCATATAAAAGACACAGACCCTTGCACTCCAATTATTCAGCAGACAAACACTACTCTCTATGTATCCGTTAGGGTGTCTTTCAAGTTTCGTGCATTCTGTATCGAATCGTAGTTGGCCACACTGAAAGTGGCATGTATAACGTCGAAAATAGAGTTCGGACACCGCTCTGAGTAAGACGAAGGTGTTGTCCACCCTCTAGACTTCAATGAGGTTAAGCCGTGATACCTAAGACAGATCTGCACTCGATGACACCTCGATTACAGCCGGTCCCCACACTTACATCTTGCTCTCCTTACGTCAGTATACATCATATCAGTTTGTGACGCTGGCTTTGCAACATCTTGCGTGCCTTTAGGTTCGCCGCGACCAACACTTACAATGCACTGCCCACAAAAAATTGAGGCGCCGCGGCTTGAACCCTGCACCTTTCCCATGCGAAGCGAACGCTCTACCATCTCAGCTACGCCCCAGGCACGACCAAATGGCGCTATTCCCCATTCTTTGCGACTCTGATGCGCACGGACACGATGGTTGGTTGGTTTGTAGCGGTGAAGGGAGCAGAGTACAAAGGCGCGGACACGTTCATATACACAAAAGTTCCAAGTAGTTTCGATGCTCTGGTATTACAAATGCAAATTCCGTCTGTTTTTAACGTCTTAAATTGAAAGAGCCGTCACAAATTGCTCCGTTTTCACTCCTTGTCGACAATCATACAGCACCTGAGGTAACAAACACATCTCGAGCCCCATTGTGCACTCCATTATTCATGCCAACTCTGTGCCTCGCTCTTTACTACTGTGTACTAATCTTGTCGTCCAACTGCAAAACACTGGGCCACAATAAGTTTCCGCGTCTCCATTGCACTGTGCATACTACAAAACGCTCCCCAAACTTGGCACTCACCCACGCAGCCGACTTTTCCGACTTTCCACGACGCTCACGCTAGTGACAGCATTATTTATAGTTCGACGTCGCGCCAAAGCGAATGAGCACATTTCGCCTACGGCTTAGGCAGCCCTCCTAGTGTGGCTGCTCGGTGTCTGCAAGCAGCGAGGGTCTGCTAGCTTCCTGTGTTCGCACCTATGTCACCTGTGCTTGCTTGTCAGAGACAGACTATCGCAAAACATACAACTCACTCCATGAATTGATTGCTACGGCATCTGTTATCAGCAGTCACAACTAGCAACACCAGTAGCAGCCGACTGCACGCAAAGAATAGGAATGTGCAGTGGGATTTACGTGAACTCGGCGCAAGGCAGATCTTTCCGACATAGGCTTGAGAATCTTACGGGAACACTTGTACTGTTTCTAAATAAAGTGTAGTCGTGGGAGGAGGGTGCTTCCCGCGCACTAATAACAGCACGCTTGCCAATTGTGGATGCTAATCATTCGCTTGTATCTTCCTAGACACATCTGCAGGCTGAGAATTATTCCACTTGCATGGCAAGGTGCGCATGTAGGTGTGTTAAAAATTCTGGAGGCACTGGGTATTGATCCCAGTACCTCACGCTTACTAAGCGAGCGCTCTACCATCTGAGCTACGCCCGCCCCCACCGAAGACTAATGGTGCTACATACAGCCATATAGAAGACACAGACCCTTGCACTCCCATTATTCAGCAGACAAACACTACTCTCTATGTCTCCGTTAGGGTGTCTTTCAGGTTTCGTGCATTCTGTATCGAATTGTAGTAGGCCACACTGAAAGTGGCACGTATAACGTCGAAAATAGAGTTCGGACACCGCTCTGAGTAAGACGAACGTGTTGTCCACCCTCTAGACTTCAATGAGGTTAAGCCGTGATACCTAAGACAGATCTGCACTCGATGACACCTCGATTACAGCCGGTCCCCACACTTACATCTTGCTCTCCTTACGTCAGTATACATCATTTCAGTTTGTGACGCTGGCTTTGCAACATCTTGCGTGCCTTTAGGTTCGCCGCGACCAACACTTACAATGCACTGCCCACAAAAAATTGGGGCGCCGCGGCTTGAACCCTGCACCATTCTCATGCGAAGCGAACGCTCTACCATCTCAGCTACGCCCCAGGCACGACCAAACTGCGCTATTCCCCATTCTTTGCGACTCTGATGCGCACGGACACGATGGTTGGTTGGTTTGTAACGGTGAAGGGAGCAGAGTACAAAGGCGCGGACACGTTCATATACACAAAAGTTCCAAGTAGTTTCGATGCTCTGGTATTACAAATGCAAATTCCGTCTGTTTTTAACGTCTTAAATTGAAAGAGCCGTCACAAATTGCTCCGTTTTCACTCCTTGTCGACAATCATACAGCACCTGAGGTAACAAACACATCTCGAGCCCCATTGTGCACTCCATTATTCATGCCAACTCAGTGCCTCGCTCTTTACTACTGTGTACTAATCTTGTCGTCCAACTGCAAAACACTGGGCCACAATAAGTTTCCGCGTCTCCATTGCACTGTGCATACTACAAAACGCTCCCCAAACTTGGCACTCACCCACGCAGCCGACTTTTCCGACTTTCCACGACGCTCACGCTAGTGACAGCATTATTTATAGTTCGACGTCGCGCCAAAGCGAATGAGCACATTTCGCCTACGGCTTAGGCAGCCCTCCTAGTGTGGCTGCTCGGTGTCTGCAAGCAGCGAGGGTCTGCTAGCTTCCTGTGTTCGCACCTATGTCACCTGTGCTTGCTTGTCAGAGACAGACTATCGCAAAACATACAACTCACTCCATGAATTGATTGCTACGGCATCTGTTATCAGCAGTCACAACTAGCAACACCAGTAGCAGCCGACTGCACGCAAAGAATAGGAATGTGCAGTGGAATTTACGTGAACTCGGCGCAAGGCAGATCTTTCCGACATAGGCTTGAGAATCTTACGGGAACACTTGTACTGTTTCTAAATAAAGTGTAGTCGTGGGAGGAGGGTGCTTCCCGCGCACTAATAACAGCACGCTTGCCAATTGTGGATGCTAATCATTCGCTTGTATCTTCCTAGACACATCTGCAGGCTGAGAATTATTCCACTTGCATGGCAAGGTGCGCATGTAGGTGTGTTAAAAATTCTGGAGGCACTGGGTATTGATCCCAGTACCTCACGCTTACTAAGCGAGCGTTCTACCATCTGAGCTACGCCCGCCCCCCCGAAGACTAATGGTGCTACATACAGCCATATAAAAGACACAGACCCTTGCACTCCAATTATTCAGCAGACAAACACTACTCTCTATGTATCTGTTAGGGTGTCTTTCAAGTTTCGTGCATTCTGTATCGAATCGTAGTTGGCCACACTGAAAGTGGCATGTATAACGTCGAAAATAGAGTTCGGACACCGCTCTGAGTAAGACGAAGGTGTTGTCCACCCTCTAGACTTCAATGAGGTTAAGCCGTGATACCTAAGACAGATCTGCACTCGATGACACCTCGATTACAGCCGGTCCCCACACTTACATCTTGCTCTCCTTACGTCAGTATACATCATATCAGTTTGTGACGCTGGCTTTGCAACATCTTGCGTGCCTTTAGGTTCGCCGCGACCAACACTTACAATGCACTGCCCACAAAAAATTGAGGCGCCGCGGCTTGAACCCTGCACCTTTCCCATGCGAAGCGAACGCTCTACCATCTCAGCTACGCCCCAGGCACGACCAAATGGCGCTATTCCCCATTCTTTGCGACTCTGATGCGCACGGACACGATGGTTGGTTGGTTTGTAGCGGTGAAGGGAGCAGAGTACAAAGGCGCGGACACGTTCATATACACAAAAGTTCCAAGTAGTTTCGATGCTCTGGTATTACAAATGCAAATTCCGTCTGTTTTTAACGTCTTAAATTGAAAGAGCCGTCACAAATTGCTCCGTTTTCACTCCTTGTCGACAATCATACAGCACCTGAGGTAACAAACACATCTCGAGCCCCATTGTGCACTCCATTATTCATGCCAACTCAGTGCCTCGCTCTTTACTACTGTGTACTAATCTTGTCGTCCAACTGCAAAACACTGGGCCACAATAAGTTTCCGCGTCTCCATTGCACTGTGCATACTACAAAACGCTCCCCAAACTTGGCACTCACCCACGCAGCCGACTTTTCCGACTTTCCACGACGCTCACGCTAGTGACAGCATTATTTATAGTTCGACGTCGCGCCAAAGCGAATGAGCACATTTCGCCTACGGCTTAGGCAGCCCTCCTAGTGTGGCTGCTCGGTGTCTGCAAGCAGCGAGGGTCTGCTAGCTTCCTGTGTTCGCACCTATGTCACCTGTGCTTGCTTGTCAGAGACAGACTATCGCAAAACATACAACTCACTCCATGAATTGATTGCTACGGCATCTGTTATCAGCAGTCACAACTAGCAACACCAGTAGCAGCCGACTGCACGCAAAGAATAGGAATGTGCAGTGGAATTTACGTGAACTCGGCGCAAGGCAGATCTTTCCGACATAGGCTTGAGAATCTTACGGGAACACTTGTACTGTTTCTAAATAAAGTGTAGTCGTGGGAGGAGGGTGCTTCCCGCGCACTAATAACAGCACGCTTGCCAATTGTGGATGCTAATCATTCGCTTGTATCTTCCTAGACACATCTGCAGGCTGAGAATTATTCCACTTGCATGGCAAGGTGCGCATGTAGGTGTGTTAAAAATTCTGGAGGCACTGGGTATTGATCCCAGTACCTCACGCTTACTAAGCGAGCGCTCTACCACCTGAGCTACGCCCGCCCCCCCCCCCCCCCCGAAGACTAATGGTGCTACATACAGCCATATAGAAGACACAGACCCTTGCACTCCCATTATTCAGCAGACAAACACTACTCTCTATGTATCCGTTAGGGTGTCTTTCAGGTTTCGTGCATTCTGTATCGAATCGTAGTAGGCCACACTGAAAGTGGCACGTATAACGTCGAAAATAGAGTTCGGACACCGCTCTGAGTAAGACGAACGTGTTGTCCACCCTCTAGACTTCAATGAGGTTAAGCCGTGATACCTAAGACAGATCTGCACTCGATGACACCTCGATTACAGCCGGTCCCCACACTTACATCTTGCTCTCCTTACGTCAGTATACATCATTTCAGTTTGTGACGCTGGCTTTGCAACATCTTGCGTGCCTTTAGGTTCGCCGCGACCAACACTTACAATGCACTGCCCACAAAAAATTGGGGCGCCGCGGCTTGAATCCTGCACCTTTCTCATGCGAAGCGAACGCTCTACCATCTCAGCTACGCCCCAGGCACGACCAAACTGCGCTATTCCCCATTCTTTGCGACTCTGATGCGCACGGACATGAGGTTGGTTGGTTTGTAGCGGTGAAGGGAGCAGAGTACAAAGGCGCGGACACGTTCATATACACAAAAGTTCCAAGTAGTTTCGATGCTCTGGTATTACAAATGCAAATTCCGTCTGTTTTTAACGTCTTAAATTGAAAGAGCCGTCACAAATTGCTTCGTTTTCACTCCTTGTCGACAATCATACAGCACCTGAGGTAACAAACACATCTCGAGCCCCATTGTGCACTCCATTATTCATGCCAACTCAGTGCCTCGCTCTTTACTACTGTGTGCTAATCTTGTCATCCAACTGCAAAACACTGGGCCACAACAAGTTTCCGCGTCTCCATTGCACTGTGCATACTACAAAACGCTCCCCAATTTTGGCACTCACCCACGCAGCCGACTTTTCCGACTTTCCACGACGCTCACGCAACGCTCACGTTAGTGACAGCATTATTTATAGTTCGACGTCGCGCGAAAGCGAATGAGCACATTTCGCCTACGGCTTAGGCCGCCCTCCTAGAGTGGCTGCTCGGTGTCTGCAGGCAGCGAGGGTCTGCTAGCTTCCTGTGTTCGCACCTATGTCACCTGTGCTTGCTTGTCAGAGACAGACTATCGCAAAACATACAACTCACTCCATGAATTGATTGCTACGGCATCTGTTATCAGCAGTCACAACTAGCAACACCAGTAGCAGCCGACTGCACGCAAAGAATAGGAATGTGCAGTGGGATTTACGTGAACTCGGCGCAAGGCAGATCTTTCCGACATAGGCTTGAGAATCTTACGGGAACACTTGTACTGTTTCTAAATAAAGTGTAGGCGTGGGAGGAGGGTGCTTCCCGCGCACTAATAACAGCACGCTTGCCAATTGTGGATGCTAATCATTCGCTTGTATCTTCCTAGACACATCTGCAGGCTGAGAATTATTCCACTTGCATGGCAAGGTGCTCATGTAGGTGTGTTAAAAATTCTGGAGGCACTGGGTATTGATCCCAGTACCTCACGCTTACTAAGCGAGCGCTCTACCATCTGAGCTACGCCCGCCCCCCCTGAAGACTAATGGTGCTACATACAGCCATATAAAAGACACAGACCCTTGCACTCCCATTATTCAGCAGACAAACACTACTCTCTATGTCTCCGTTAGGGTGTCTTTCAAGTTTCGTGCATTCTGTATCGAATCGTAGTTGGCCACACTGAAAGTGGCATGTATAACGTCGAAAATAGAGTTCGGACACCGCTCTGAGTAAGACGAAGGTGTTGTCCACCCTCTAGACTTCAATGAGGTTAGCCGTGATACCTAAGACAGATCTGCACTCGATGACACCTCGATTACAGCCGGTCCCCACACTTACATCTTGCTCTCCTTACGTCAGTATACATCATTTCAGTTTGTGACGCTGGCTTTGCAACATCTTGCGTGCCTTTAGGTTCGCCGCGACCAACACTTACAATGCACTGCCCACAAAAAATTGGGGCGCCGCGGCTTGAACCCTGCACCTTTCTCATGCGAAGCGAACGCTCTACCATCTCAGCTACGCCCCAGGCACGACCAAACTGCGCTATTCCCCATTCTTTGCGACTCTGATGCGCACGGACACGATGGTTGGTTGGTTTGTAGCGGTGAAGGGACCAGAGTACAAAGGCGCGGACACGTTCATATACACAAAAGTTCCAAGTAGTTTCGATGCTCTGGTATTACAAATGCAAATTCCGTCTGTTTTTAACGTCTTAAATTGAAAGAGCCGTCACAAATTGCTCCGTTTTCACTCCTTGTCGACAATCATACAGCACCTGAGGTAACAAACACATCTCGAGCCCCATTGTGCACTCCATTATTCATGCCAACTCAGTGCCTCGCTCTTTACTACTGTGTACTAATCTTGTCGTCCAACTGCAAAACACTGGGCCACAATAAGTTTCCGCGTCTCCATTGCACTGTGCATACTACAAAACGCTCCCCAAACTTGGCACTCACCCACGCAGCCGACTTTTCCGACTTTCCACGACGCTCACGCTAGTGACAGCATTATTTATAGTTCGACGTCGCGCGAAAGCGAATAAGCACATTTCGCCTACGGCTTAGGCCGCCCTCCTACAGTGGCTGCTCGGTGTCTGCAGGCAGCGAGGGTCTGCTAGCTTCCTGTGTTCGCACCTATGTCACCTGTGCTTGCTTGTCAGAGACAGACTATCGCAAAACATACAACTCACTCCATGAATTGATTGCTACGGCATCTGTTATCAGCAGTCACAACTAGCAACACCAGTAGCAGCCGACTGCACGCAAAGAATAGGAATGTGCAGTGGGATTTACGTGAACTCGGCGCAAGGCAGATCTTTCCGACATAGGCTTGAGAATCTTACGGGAACACTTGTACTGTTTCTAAATAAAGTGTAGTCGTGGGAGGAGGGTGCTTCCCGCGCACTAATAACAGCACGCTTGCCAATTGTGGATGCTAATCATTCGCTTGTATCTTCCTAGACACATCTGCAGGCTGAGAATTATTCCACTTGCATGGCAAGGTGCGCATGTAGGTGTGTTAAAAATTCTGGAGGCACTGGGTATTGATCCCAGTACCTCACGCTTACTAAGCGAGCGCTCTACCATCTGCGCTACGCCCGCCCCCACCGAAGACTAATGGTGCTACATACAGCCATATAGAAGACACAGACCCTTCCACTCCCATTATTCAGCAGACAAACACTACTCTCTATGTATCCGTTAGGGTGTCTTTCAAGTTTCGTGCATTCTGTATCGAATCGTAGTTGGCCACACTGAAAGTGGCACGTATAACGTCGAAAATAGAGTTCGGACACCGCTCTGAGTAAGACGAACGTGTTGTCCACCCTCTAGACTTCAATGAGGTTAAGCCGTGATACCTAAGACAGATCTGCACTCGATGACACCTCGATAACAGCCGGTCCCCACACTTACATCTTGCTCTCCTTACGTCAGTATACATCATATCAGTCTGTGACGCTGGCTTTGCAACATCTTGCGTGCCTTTAGGTTCGCCGCGACCAACACTTACCATGCACTGACCACAAATAATGGAGGCGCCGCGGCTTGAACCCTGCACCTTTCACATGCGAAGCGAACGCTCTACCAACTTTTTTTTTTTTTTTTTTTTTTTTTTTTTTTTTTTTTTTTTTTTTTTTTTTTTTTTGTTGGGCCTCCCTTCTCCCCACACAGCCCATCCATTCGCTCTCCTTTTATGCCTTCTTCGGCGAGCTTCTATGCTATATCGACAGATTTTTTTTTTTTTTCAAATTTACTGTGACAGTTAGGGAAATGAAATGATGTTTGGCTTCTTCGCCATGTGAGGCTTCTCCTCCGTAGAACTGAAAATTGAAAAATTAAGGCTTCTTGGGAATTAATAAATTGTCACTCTTGCTTCATACTGAAATAAATTAAACAAAATAGAAAGATTGTAACTGAGGAACACGTGCAAGAAGCTTCCACTGCATTGTGTGCAACGAAACCACCTTCCGATATTACCAAGATCCTGGAAAATCATCATAGATGAAAGTAGTTGCTGGAGATATGGGGTTCATCCAGCAGTAAGTGTGAAGCCGCAGTGCCGTTTCGGGGTTCTGTCCGAGGCCTTCACGGCTACCGTAGCGGCCCTGGGGCACACGAAGTCCCCACCGTACTTCACCCTCAACAGCGATCCCCTACTTTGGCCTGTGACTACATTTTTCGTAGACGAGGGCTATTAAGATGTTTATCCAATCCCTTGTCTCTGAAACAGAATGTGTATCATGTTACCAAAAGTATTTTTGTGGTCCCTGCGCGTACATATCTGATAATATTTTGCTCGTTCGTATAATTCGTATTCTAAAACACGGTCATTGCCGTGTTCAGATATAACGTAATGTACATAATTGCCAAACAACCACAACACAGCATTGGTTTTCTGGACAGGGAAGAAAACACCATCGGGGAAGAGTAATTTTTCAACATTGATCTCAGTACTAACAGTTCTGGTTATAAAGGCTACCCGCCGTTGGAGTCCCCTCCATATTTCGGCGTATCCGCCACAGAGAAAGCGGTGGATCAATGTGTCAACTGCGTCACATCGGGTGCACACAATCGTGTCACTAAGACCAATGGAGTGCAACTTTTCGTTAGTGGAAACTACGTTATTAACAACTCGGTACCAGGTTGCCTGAATGTCGGAAGACAGTTCACGATTACTAATATTTGTCCAAATTCTTTTCCAGTCTTTGTCGGGATATCTGCACTCCATTTTGTTGACATGTTCTTTCGTTGTTAAGAGTTCCATTAATTTCCTGCAATTCCTTGATTGTGGATTCGTGACAATACTGTCCATGTAGCTAATCTCTAAAAAGAACTGGCGAATATATTTCAATTTATAATTAATTCCGCCTATATTTATGGGTGGACGTAAATTTTCTGGCTGTAGGAGTCGATACAGCCTGGCTGTAATACTATGTGGATGTTTTTCTATAATTTGTAGGGTCCTCTTTATATATAACGCCGTAGTCTTCCGCCATATATCTGTTAAACCTAGGCCACCTTCAGCGGAAGGTAACGTAACTGTACCGACTGCTACTCTAAAAATATTCCCTGTCCATATAAATCGGCAAATGATACTCATTATACGTTTGGCAATGGGTTTCGAAACTGGCAATATTTGACCTATATATATAGCTTTTGATAAAATGGACCAATTAATTATTCTGATTCGTTGTTTAATGTTCAGATGTCTGGTCTGATTGAGTATTGTGGCTCCTCTGATTGTATCCAGTACTTTCTTCCAATTGTAGGTCATGGTCTGAAGCGGACATCGGTAAAAGGTGACACCCAGAGCGGTGTGACGATCGACGGAGCGTGCCCATTCCAAACGGACATCTTGAAGACCTTTAAGATTTAAAAACGAACTCTTCACCTCGTTAACCCTAGCGCCTGTAGCTTCACAAAAGATCTGAATATTCGTAGTTAATTTCTCTAAATCTTCGTTACTACGAATAACCACTCCAACGTCATCAGCATATGCATTGGTGACGTTGTTAACGCCAGATATCGTGATGCCCTCAAGATCGACATCGAGTCTCCTTAGTAAAGGCTCCAGTGCAACAACATACAGGAGCATTGACAAAGGACTTCCCTGCGGGACGCCGTTGCGAATTTCAATGGGTGGAGTGAAATGCCCATTTACAGACACTTGTGTTTGGATGCCTTCAACAATGTTAATTAAAACTTGCACAAAATGTTGACTAAAACCCACATAGGTCAACGTTCTGAACAAAAATAAGTGGTTGACCCTGTCAAAAGCCTTTGAGAAGTCGATAAAGGCAAGGCCTCCTGGTGAGGATGACGTTGCAAAAATTGCAGAGACATCCCTATATTCACAAACAGTTTTAAAAATATTCCGCCCCGAGAGACAGGTTTGGTGGTCACCTATGATCTTCTCCATTAGAGGTCTCAGTCTTTCCTTCAGTACACGTGCAATTATTTTATAATCCGAGTTCATCAAACATATTGGTCTCAATTGATTGAGATCTTTAACTGTCGCGTTCCTTCCCTTTGGTATTAGCACAGTTACACTTTCTTTGAACTCGCGTGGAACAGTAACACCTTGCAACACTTCATTTATCACTTCTGTGAATTGATTACCGATGAGAGGCCAAAATTTACAATAAAACTCTACAGGCAAGCCATCAGGCCCTGGGGACTTACGGGTAGGCGAATATTTAAGTATATCAAACACCTCCTCACATGTGATCGCAGTGGTAAGGGACACATTGTCCTCGTCATTGATAACGTTGTCGATACCTGTAGTTCGTAGCAAATCGTTCGCACAGTCTAGATTATACCGGGTATCAGTATATAACGTACGATAAAATCCATAAACTGCATTTAAAATGTCAGAGTGTTCCGTCAGCACCCGGTTATCGCCCACTCTAAGACAAGCAATAAACGCTCGTCTTCTATTTCTTTCATGTTCGAGTAAGTGGTACAGCGATGCGTTTTCGTCCTCCACCGTTGTCGGGACACGAGATTTAATTTTTAAACCCTCCAGCTGTTGTCGCTTGAGACTTATGAGGTGAGCCTTGATCTTCTTTATTTCAATGAAAACCTCATCAGTCATCTGCTGAGCTGATAGTTCCCGTAAGCATGTATAGTAAAATTCAACGGTATTGCGAGACCACATCGCTCGCTCCCTCCCGTAAGCTATTAGGGATGATCTCAATTTCTTTTTAGCACATGAGGTCCACCACGCAAGGCGAGAGCTGTATTTATGGCGCATACGTAGAGCAGCCTGCCATACCTCCGCTACTGTTCTTGATAGGGCACCCTCGAACAACATATGGGTATTCAGCTTCCATAAGGGGCGACCCCAATACGTTCCTTGCTTCTGAAAACGAATGCTGCATTTCACTGCGAGATGGTCCGAAAAGGTAGTGGGAATTACTTCGATACTACTGATTTTATTTTCCAGGTTTGCTGTGACGTATATTCTGTCTATTCTGCTTTGCGAGCGACTACTGATGTACGTAAATTTGACTAACGTGGGGTATTTGCTGTCCCACACGTCTGTCCACTTCATGTTTGTCACCAAAGCCGCCAGTTCCCTGGAGAAGTTAAAATTTGGTCGCTGATCCTTTTTGTGAAGTACACAATTAAAGTCACCACCGATTAAAGCTTCCGCCGGATTCCCCTTAAGTAAATAGACCATATCGTTCTTAAAAAAATTAGCCCTATCATCTCTAGCGTTGTTACCAGAGGGATCATATACATTTAAAACAGTAGTAGTAAAAATTTTACAACTGATGCCCCTCCCATTTTCTAAGAGACAAATATCCTTCACATCAATACCATCTTTGACAAGGATCGCAGTCCCACATGTGGCTTCCGGTGCAATATTTAAAATCTCTTGAAAACCTGGGACATAAAAGTTGTGGACATTAAATTCCTGTAGGAGGGCTATATCAGTATCCGACTGGTAAAGGAAATCTTTTAAAGAAGCGACTTTCGTTTCACTGCGAATCCGATTTATATTGATCGTGGTCACATTATATGTCAGTTCCGTTGGCATAGGTGCAAGTAAAAGAAATTGGCTAATGAAGTATACCCCATGCAGAGTCACGTCTGTACCATTCCATTCTGTCTGTCAGAAAGAAAAATAGACAGTAAAAAAAAAAAAAATTAAATGCCACTAGCATGTGTCACGTCCATCTCCATTCCGTGGTCGGTGCGATCTTCTTGGGCATCGGCCCAATCAAGTCCTTTTCCAGAGACAGTTCGGTCTAAATCCATAGTAGTGCCGGTCTGCAAACCTGCGACGCCAAGCGGTGCGCGAGGTTGTTGTTGAAGATCATCTGCATCGGCACGACTCATCTCCGCTTCAGTACACTCGTTAACTCGTGCTACTGGGCATTGTTCTCGTAGTCGTTCATTATCCCTTAAATGTTTTAACTTTTCCCGCAATGCAGGAGCTAAACTCTCTGCTGCTTTGTGTGCCAATCTCCTCTTCTTGCCTTTCTTCGAAGATCTCTTCGGCGATCTAGCAGGAGATGAAGTTTGCGACCTGTCAGGAGAAGTACCGGATGATACGTCTGACGTCGCCTGTTCCTTTTTTCGGACAAAAGTCCGCGTATCGCATTCCACAACGGCAGAAGGAGGCGCATCTTTTCCCATGGCTCCCACTGGCAGCAACCCAGTCTCCAATTCTACACTATCGCTCGTTGTGGTTTCCTTGACGCAAGTGTCTTCTGTGGGCGCCAACGTGAAACCAATGTCCAGATTGCTATCTTCGTTCATAGTTCCCGCAGAGTGGATGCCTGGAGCGTCCACTCCTCGGAAGCTAGTGGCAATATCCTCACGTTGGTGGGAATCCTGACGACGCAAGGAAACCTCCGTTGCGGGTATTTGGGGATCTTCGGCCGAGTCCGCGGAAGAACGAGCAACCACAGTGGGAGAGTTGGAAAAAGTTGGCGTCGGCATAGATTCGAGGGGCGCGGAGCTGATCGGCAGACCATCCGCAAATCTAGAGCTTGAAGCCGGAGTATCATCGACAACCGCCCGCGAGGCAGCAGGCTCCCCGCGCACAGGCGGCACCGACTCGCCTCGGCTGCGGAAGTCAGCAGCGGCAGCGTATGACAACTTCATACCAACAACAGGGCCGGAACTTGGCATCTCGTCACGCGGTAACTGCGGGACACGCCTCCGTGAACATTCTGCACGAATATGTTCAGTGGAATTGCATAAAGCGCAAGTCCGCGGTTGCCCATCATAGATAATCAAAGCACGATACCCACAAATATTAAGATAAGAGGGGACATGCTTCTGTAATTAAATCTTAATTTGCCTTACGCCGTTCAAGACAGGAAACATATGAGCTTCAGACCACCTTTCTGCCACATTGGAAATAATTCTGCCATAAGGCCGAAGGGCAACATTAAGTTCTTCGGGCGGAATTTCAAAAGGGAGCTCAAACACTCTGATCGTACGAATCCCGTACCCAGCATGACTAACAGCAACGTCACTCACATTCCCATCAGAATGATTAAACTTCACGCTACCTCCGCAACGATCCACAATGGAACTACATAATTCTGGACTTTTCATCTTCAGATACACAGCATTTGTCACAAACGAGAGATAAACTCCGACAACATCATCACCGTTAATCAATACTTTTTCGATAAACCATGCTTTAATTTCAAATGCCTTAGGTCGAACGAAATTTCGATCGAAAGTAAACTTGATTGTGTCTTTCCTCAAATAATTCGACCTATTCATTCTAGAACTTCATGAATACAAGTGCAACACGAATAGCGGCTTAGCAGCACCACTAACCTCAAACGCAGCGACTCAGCCTGTGTTTACTACAGCCAGACGTCCAGCTCCGCCACACGTCCGTCCCGCTCGGCGGCTGACTCGCAACTAACAACTGAGCTACGCCACATGCACGACAAAACTGCGCTATTCCCCATTCTTTGCGACTCTGATGCGCACGGACACGATGGTTGGTTGGTTTGTAGCGGTGAAGGGAGCAGAGTACAAAGGCGCGGACACGTTCATATACACAAAAGTTCCAAGTAGTTTCGATGCTCTGGTATTACAAATGCAAATTCCGTCTGTTTTTAACGTCTTAAATTGAAAGAGCCGTCACAAATTGCTCCGTTTTCACTCCTTGTCGACAATCATACAGCACCTGAGGTAACAAACACATCTCGAGCCCCATTGTGCACTCCATTATTCATGCCAACTCAGTGCCTCGCTCTTTACTACTGTGTACTAATCTTGTCGTCCAACTGCAAAACACTGGGCCACAACAAGTTTCCGCGTCTCCATTGCACTGTGCATACTACAAAACGCTCCCCAAACTTGGCACTCACCCACGCAGCCGACTTTTCCGACTTTCCACGACGCTCACGCAACGCTCACGCTAGTGACAGCATTATTTATAGTTCGACGTCGCGCGAAAGCGAATGAGCACATTTCGCCTACGGCTTAGGCCGCCCTCCTAGAGTGGCTGCTCGGTGTCTGCAGGCAGCGAGGGTCTGCTAGCTTCCTGTGTTCGCACCTATGTCACCTGTGCTTGCTTGTCAGAGACAGACTATCGCAAAACATACAACTCACTCCATGAATTGATTGCTACGGCATCTGTTATCAGCAGTCACAACTAGCAACACCAGTAGCAGCCGACTGCACGCAAAGAATAGGAATGTGCAGTGGGATTTACGTGAACTCGGCGCAAGGCAGATCTTTCCGACATAGGCTTGAGAATCTTACGGGAACACTTGTACTGTTTCTAAATAAAGTGTAGGCGTGGAAGGAGGGTGCTTCCGCGCACTAATAACAGCACGCTTGCCAATTGTGGATGCTAATCATTCGCTTGTATCTTCCTAGACACATCTGCAGGCTGAGAATTATTCCACTTGCATGGCAAGGTGCACATGTAGGTGTGTTAAAAATTCTGGAGGCACTGGGTATTGATCCCAGTACCTCACGCTTACTAAGCGAGCGCTCTACCATCTGAGCTACGCCCGCCCCCACAGAAGACTAATGGTGCTACATACAGCCATATAGAAGACACAGACCCTTGCACTCCCATTATTCAGCAGACAAACACTACTCTCTATGTATCCGTTAGGGTGTCTTTCAAGTTTCGTGCATTCTGTATCGAATCGTAGTTGGCCACACTGAAAGTGGCACGTATAACGTCGAAAATAGAGTTCGGACACCGCTCTGAGTAAGACGAACGTGTTGTCCACCCTCTAGACTTCAATGAGGTTAAGCCGTGATACCTAAGACAGATCTGCACTCGATGACACCTCGATTACAGCCGGTCCCCACACTTACATCTTGCTCTCCTTACGTCAGTATACATCATTTCAGTTTGTGACGCTGGCTTTGCAACATCTTGCGTGCCTTTAGGTTCGCCGCGACCAACACTTACAATGCACTGCCCACAAAAAATTGGGGCGCCGCGGCTTGAATCCTGCACCTTTCTCATGCGAAGCGAACGCTCTACCATCTCAGCTACGCCCCAGGCACGACCAAACTGCGCTATTCCCCATTCTTTGCGACTCTGATGCGCACGGACATGAGGTTGGTTGGTTTGTAGCGGTGAAGGGAGCAGAGTACAAAGGCGCGGACACGTTCATATACACAAAAGTTCCAAGTAGTTTCGATGCTCTGGTATTACAAATGCAAATTCCGTCTGTTTTTAACGTCTTAAATTGAAAGAGCCGTCACAAATTGCTCCGTTTTCACTCCTTGTCGACAATCATACAGCACCTGAGGTAACAAACACATCTCGAGCCCCATTGTGCACTCCATTATTCATGCCAACTCAGTGCCTCGCTCTTTACTACTGTGTGCTAATCTTGTCGTCCAACTGCAAAACACTGGGCCACAACAAGTTTCCGCGTCTCCATTGCACTGTGCATACTACAAAACGCTCCCCAAACTTGGCACTCACCCACGCAGCCGACTTTTCCGACTTTCCACGACGCTCACGCTAGTGACAGCATTATTTATAGTTCGACGTCGCGCGAAAGCGAATGAGCACATTTCGCCTACGGCTTAGGCCGCCCTCCTAGAGTGGCTGCTCGGTGTCTGCAGGCAGCGAGGGTCTGCTAGCTTCCTGTGTTCGCACCTATGTCACCTGTGCTTGCTTGTCAGAGACAGACTATCGCAAAACATACAACTCACTCCATGAATTGATTGCTACGGCATCTGTTATCAGCAGTCACAACTAGCAACACCAGTAGCAGCCGACTGCACGCAAAGAATAGGAATGTGCAGTGGGATTTACGTGAACTCGGCGCAAGGCAGATCTTTCCGACATAGGCTTGAGAATCTTACGGGAACACTTGTACTGTTTCTAAATAAAGTGTAGGCGTGGGAGGAGGGTGCTTCCCGCGCACTAATAACAGCACGCTTGCCAATTGTGGATGCTAATCATTCGCTTGTATCTTCCTAGACACATCTGCAGGCTGAGAATTATTCCACTTGCATGGCAAGGTGCTCATGTAGGTGTGTTAAAAATTCTGGAGGCACTGGGTATTGATCCCAGTACCTCACGCTTACTAAGCGAGCGCTCTACCATCTGAGCTACGCCCGCCCCCCCTGAAGACTACTGGTGCTACATACAGCCATATAAAAGACACAGACCCTTGCACTCCCATTATTCAGCAGACAAACACTACTCTCTATGTCTCCGTTAGGGTGTCTTTCAAGTTTCGTGCATTCTGTATCGAATCGTAGTTGGCCACACTGAAAGTGGCATGTATAACGTCGAAAATAGAGTTCGGACACCGCTCTGAGTAAGACGAAGGTGTTGTCCACCCTCTAGACTTCAATGAGGTTAAGCCGTGATACCTAAGACAGATCTGCACTCGATGACACCTCGATTACAGCCGGTCCCCACACTTACATCTTGCTCTCCTTACGTCAGTATACATCATTTCAGTTTGTGACGCTGGCTTTGCAACATCTTGCGTGCCTTTAGGTTCGCCGCGACCAACACTTACAATGCACTGCCCACAAAAAATTGGGGCGCCGCGGCTTGAACCCTGCACCTTTCTCATGCGAAGCGAACGCTCTACCATCTCAGCTACGCCCCAGGCACGACCAAACTGCGCTATTCCCCATTCTTTGCGACTCTGATGCGCACGGACACGATGGTTGGTTGGTTTGTAGCGGTGAAGGGACCAGAGTACAAAGGCGCGGACACGTTCATATACACAAAAGTTCCAAGTAGTTTCGATGCTCTGGTATTACAAATGCAAATTCCGTCTGTTTTTAACGTCTTAAATTGAAAGAGCCGTCACAAATTGCTCCGTTTTCACTCCTTGTCGACAATCATACAGCACCTGAGGTAACAAACACATCTCGAGCCCCATTGTGCACTCCATTATTCATGCCAACTCAGTGCCTCGCTCTTTACTACTGTGTACTAATCTTGTCGTCCAACTGCAAAACACTGGGCCACAATAAGTTTCCGCGTCTCCATTGCACTGTGCATACTACAAAACGCTCCCCAAACTTGGCACTCACCCACGCAGCCGACTTTTCCGACTTTCCACGACGCTCACGCTAGTGACAGCATTATTTATAGTTCGACGTCGCGTGAAAGCGAATAAGCACATTTCGCCTACGGCTTAGGCCGCCCTCCTACAGTGGCTGCTCGGTGTCTGCAGGCAGCGAGGGTCTGCTAGCTTCCTGTGTTCGCACCTATGTCACCTGTGCTTGCTTGTCAGAGACAGACTATCGCAAAACATACAACTCACTCCATGAATTGATTGCTACGGCATCTGTTATCAGCAGTCACAACTAGCAACACCAGTAGCAGCCGACTGCACGCAAAGAATAGGAATGTGCAGTGGGATTTACGTGAACTCGGCGCAAGGCAGATCTTTCCGACATAGGCTTGAGAATCTTACGGGAACACTTGTACTGTTTCTAAATAAAGTGTAGGCGTGGAAGGAGGGTGCTTCCCGCGCACTAATAACAGCACGCTTGCCAATTGTGGATGCTAATCATTCGCTTGTATCTTCCTAGACACATCTGCAGGCTGAGAATTATTCCACTTGCATGGCAAGGTGCGCATGTAGGTGTGTTAAAAATTCTGGAGGCACTGGGTATTGATCCCAGTACCTCACGCTTACTAAGCGAGCGCTCTACCATCTGAGCTACGCCCGCCCCCACAGAAGACTAATGGTGCTACATACAGCCATATAGAAGACACAGACCCTTGCACTCCCATTATTCAGCAGACAAACACTACTCTCTATGTATCCGTTAGGGTGTCTTTCAGGTTTCGTGCATTCTGTATCGAATCGTAGTCGGCCACACTGAAAGTGGCACGTATAACGTCGAAAATAGAGTTCGGACACCGCTCTGAGTAAGACGAAGGTGTTGTCCACCCTCTAGACTTCAATGAGGTTAAGCCGTGATACCTAAGACAGATATGCACTTGATGACACCTCGATAACAGCCGGTCCCCACACTTACATCTTGCTCTCCTTACGTCAGTATACATCATATCAGTTTGTGACGCTGGCTTTGCAACATCTTGCGTGCCTTTAGGTTCGCCGCGACCAACACTTACCATGCACTGACCACAAATAATGGAGGCGCCGCGGCTTGAACCCTGCACCTTTCACATGCGAAGCGAACGCTCTACCAACTGAGCTACGCCACATGCACGACAAAACTGCGCTATTCCCCATTCTTTGCGACTCTGATGCGCACGGACACGATGGTTGGTTGGTTTGTAGCGGTGAAGGGAGCAGAGTACAAAGGCGCGGACACGTTCATATACACAAAAGTTCCAAGTAGTTTCGATGCTCTGGTATTACAAATGCAAATTCCGTCTGTTTTTAACGTCTTAAATTGAAAGAGCCGTCACAAATTGCTCCGTTTTCACTCCTTGTCGACAATCATACAGCACCTGAGGTAACAAACACATCTCGAGCCCCATTGTGCACTCCATTATTCATGCCAACTCAGTGCCTCGCTCTTTACTACTGTGTACTAATCTTGTCGTCCAACTGCAAAACACTGGGCCACAACAAGTTTCCGCGTCTCCATTGCACTGTGCATACTACAAAACGCTCCCCAAACTTGGCACTCACCCACGCAGCCGACTTTTCCGACTTTCCACGACGCTCACGCTAGTGACAGCATTATTTATAGTTCGACGTCGCGCGAAAGCGAATGAGCACATTTCGCCTACGGCTTAGGCCGCCCTCCTACAGTGGCTGCTCGGTGTCTGCAGGCAGCGAGGGTCTGCTAGCTTCCTGTGTTCGCACCTATGTCACCTGTGCTTGCTTGTCAGAGACAGACTATCGCAAAACATACAACTCACTCCATGAATTGATTGCTACGGCATCTGTTATCAGCAGTCACAACTAGCAACACCAGTAGCAGCCGACTGCACGCAAAGAATAGGAATGTGCAGTGGGATTTACGTGAACTCGGCGCAAGGCAGATCTTTCCGACATAGGCTTGAGAATCTTACGAGAACACTTGTACTGTTTCTAAATAAAGTGTAGGCGTGGGAGGAGGGTGCTTCCCGCGCACTAATAACAGCACGCTTGCCAATTGTGGATGCTAATCATTCGCTTGTATCTTCCTAGACACATCTGCAGGCTGAGAATTATTCCACTTGCATGGCAAGGTGCGCATGTAGGTGTGTTAAAAATTCTGGAGGCACTGGGTATTGATCCCAGTACCTCACGCTTACTAAGCGAGCGCTCTACCATCTGAGCTACGCCCGCCCCCCACGAAGAATAATGGTGCTACATACAGCCATATAGAAGACACAGACCCTTGCACTCCCATTATTCAGCAGACAAACACTACTCTCTATGTATCCGTTAGGGTGTCTTTCAAGTTTCGTGCATTCTGTATCGAATCGTAGTTGGCCACACTGAAAGTGGCACGTATAACGTCGAAAATAGAGTTCGGACACCGCTCTGAGTAAGACGAACGTGTTGTCCACCCTCTAGACTTCAATGAGGTTAAGCCGTGATACCTAAGACAGATCTGCACTCGATGACACCTCGATAACAGCCGGTCCCCACACTTACATCTTGCTCTCCTTACGTCAGTATACATCATATCAGTCTGTGACGCTGGCTTTGCAACATCTTGCGTGCCTTTAGGTTCGCCGCGACCAACACTTACCATGCACTGACCACAAATAATGGAGGCGCCGCGGCTTGAACCCTGCACCTTTCACATGCGAAGCGAACGCTCTACCAACTGAGCTACGCCACATGCACGACAAAACTGCGCTATTCCCCATTCTTTGCGACTCTGATGCGCACGGACACGATGGTTGGTTGGTTTGTAGCGGTGAAGGGAGCAGAGTACAAAGGCGCGGACACGTTCATATACACAAAAGTTCCAAGTAGTTTCGATGCTCTGGTATTACAAATGCAAATTCCGTCTGTTTTTAACGTCTTAAATTGAAAGAGCCGTCACAAATTGCTCCGTTTTCACTCCTTGTCGACAATCATACAGCACCTGAGGCAACAAACACATCTCGAGCCCCATTGTGCACTCCATTATTCATGCCAACTCAGTGCCTCGCTCTTTACTACTGTGTACTAATCTTGTCGTCCAACTGCAAAACACTGGGCCACAATAAGTTTCCGCGTCTCCATTGCACTGTGCATACTACAAAACGCTCCCCAAACTTGGCACTCACCCACGCAGCCGACTTTTCCGACTTTCCACGACGCTCACGCTAGTGACAGCATTATTTATAGTTCGACGTCGCGCGAAAGCGAATGAGCACATTTCGCCTACGGCTTAGGCCGCCCTCCTAGAGTGGCTGCTCGGTGTCTGCAGGCAGCGAGGGTCTGCTAGCTTCCTGTGTTCGCACCTATGTCACCTGTGCTTGCTTGTCAGAGACAGACTATCGCAAAACATACAACTCACTCCATGAATTGATTGCTACGGCATCTGTTATCAGCAGTCACAACTAGCAACACCAGTAGCAGCCGACTGCACGCAAAGAATAGGAATGTGCAGTGGGATTTACGTGAACTCGGCGCAAGGCAGATCTTTCCGACATAGGCTTGAGAATCTTACGGGAACACTTGTACTGTTTCTAAATAAAGTGTAGGCGTGGGAGGAGGGTGCTTCCCGCGCACTAATAACAGCACGCTTGCCAATTGTGGATGCTAATCATTCGCTTGTATCTTCCTAGACACATCTGCAGGCTGAGAATTATTCCACTTGCATGGCAAGGTGCGCATGTAGGTGTGTTAAAAATTCTGGAGGCACTGGGTATTGATCCCAGTACCTCACGCTTACTAAGCGAGCGCTCTACCATCTGAGCTACGCCCGCCCCCCCGAAGACTAATGGTGCTACATACAGCCATATAGAAGACACAGACCCTTGCACTCCCATTATTCAGCAGACAAACACTACTCTCTATGTATCCGTTAGGGTGTCTTTCAAGTTTCGTGCATTCAGTATCGAATCGTAGTTGGCCACACTGAAAGTGGCACGTATAACGTCGAAAATAGAGTTCGGACACCGCTCTGAGTAAGACGAACGTGTTGTCCACCCTCTAGACTTCAATGAGGTTAAGCCGTGATACCTAAGACAGATCTGCACTCGATGACACCTCGATAACAGCCGGTCCCCACACTTACATCTTGCTCTCCTTACGTCAGTATACATCATATCAGTCTGTGACGCTGGCTTTGCAACATCTTGCGTGCCTTTAGGTTCGCCGCGACCAACACTTACCATGCACTGACTACAAATAATGGAGGCGCCGCGGCTTGAACCCTGCACCTTTCACATGCGAAGCGAACGCTCTACCAACTGAGCTACGCCACATTCACGACAAAACTGCGCTATTCCCCATTCTTTGCGACTCTGATGCGCACGGACACGATGGTTGGTTGGTTTGTAGCGGTGAAGGGAGCAGAGTACAAAGGCGCGGACACGTTCATATACACAAAAGTTCCAAGTAGTTTCGATGCTCTGGTATTACAAATGCAAATTCCGTCTGTTTTTAACGTCTTAAATTGAAAGAGCCGTCACAAATTGCTCCGTTTTCACTCCTTGTCGACAATCATACAGCACCTGAGGTAACAAACACATCTCGAGCCCCATTGTGCACTCCATTATTCATGCCAACTCAGTGCCTCGCTCTTTACTACTGTGTACTAATCTTGTCGTCCAACTGCAAAACACTGGGCCACAATAAGTTTCCGCGTCTCCATTGCACTGTGCATACTACAAAACGCTCCCCAAACTTGGCACTCACCCACGCAGCCGACTTTTCCGACTTTCCACGACGCTCACGCTAGTGACAGCATTATTTATAGTTAGACGTCGCGCGAAAGCGAATGAGCACATTTCGCCTACGGCTTAGGTCGCCCTCCTAGAGTGGCTGCTCGGTGTCTGCAGGCAGCGAGGGTCTGCTAGCTTCCTGTGTTCGCACCTATGTCACCTGTGCTTGCTTGTCAGAGACAGACTATCGCAAAACATACAACTCACTCCATGAATTGATTGCTACGGCATCTGTTATCAGCAGTCACAACTAGCAACACCAGTAGCAGCCGACTGCACGCAAAGAATAGGAATGTGCAGTGGGATTTACGTGAACTCGGCGCAAGGCAGATCTTTCCGACATAGGCTTGAGAATCTTACGGGAACACTTGTACTGTTTCTAAATAAAGTGTAGGCGTGGGAGGAGGGTGCTTCCCGCGCACTAATAACAGCACGCTTGCCAATTGTGGATGCTAATCATTCGCTTGTATCTTCCTAGACACATCTGCAGGCTGAGAATTATTCCACTTGCATGGCAAGGTGCGCATGTAGGTGTGTTAAAAATTCTGGAGGCACTGGGTATTGATCCCAGTACCTCACGCTTACTAAGCGAGCGCTCTACCATCTGAGCTACGCCCGCCCCCCCGAAGACTAATGGTGCTACATACAGCCATATAGAAGACACAGACCCTTCCACTCCCATTATTCAGCAGACAAACACTACTCTCTATGTATCCGTTAGGGTGTCTTTCAAGTTTCGTGCATTCTGTATCGAATCGTAGTTGGCCACACTGAAAGTGGCACGTATAACGTCGAAAATAGAGTTCGGACACCGCTCTGAGTAAGACGAACGTGTTGTCCACCCTCTAGACTTCAATGAGGTTAAGCCGTGATACCTAAGACAGATCTGCACTCGATGACACCTCGATAACAGCCGGTCCCCACACTTACATCTTGCTCTCCTTACGTCAGTATACATCATATCAGTCTGTGACGCTGGCTTTGCAACATCTTGCGTGCCTTTAGGTTCGCCGCGACCAACACTTACCATGCACTGACCACAAATAATGGAGGCGCCGCGGCTTGAACCCTGCACCTTTCACATGCGAAGCGAACGCTCTACCAACTGAGCTACGCCACATGCACGACAAAACTGCGCTATTCCCCATTCTTTGCGACTCTGATGCGCACGGACACGATGGTTGGTTGGTTTGTAGCGGTGAAGGGAGCAGAGTACAAAGGCGCGGACACGTTCATATACACAAAAGTTCCAAGTAGTTTCGATGCTCTGGTATTACAAATGCAAATTCCGTCTGTTTTTAACGTCTTAAATTGAAAGAGCCGTCACAAATTGCTCCGTTTTCACTCCTTGTCGACAATCATACAGCACCTGAGGTAACAAACACATCTCGGGCCCCATTGTGCACTCCATTATTCATGCCAACTCAGTGCCTCGCTCTTTACTACTGTGTACTAATCTTGTCGTCCAACTGCAAAACACTGGGCCACAATAAGTTTCCGCGTCTCCATTGCACTGTGCATACTACAAAACGCTCCCCAAACTTGGCACTCACCCACGCAGCCGACTTTTCCGACTTTCCACGACGCTCACGCTAGTGACAGCATTATTTATAGTTCGACGTCGCGCGAAAGCGAATGAGCACATTTCGCCTACGGCTTAGGCCGCCCTCCTACAGTGGCTGCTCGGTGTCTGCAGGCAGCGACGGTCTGCTAGCTTCCTGTGTTCGCACCTATGTCACCTGTGCTTGCTTGTCAGAGACAGACTATCGCAAAACATACAACTCACTCCATGAATTGATTGCTACGGCATCTGTTATCAGCAGTCACAACTAGCAACACCAGTAGCAGCCGACTGCACGCAAAGAATAGGAATGTGCAGTGGGATTTACGTGAACTCGGCGCAAGGCAGATCTTTCCGACATAGGCTTGAGAATCTTACGGGAACACTTGTACTGTTTCTAAATAAAGTGTAGGCGTGGGAGGAGGGTGCTTCCCGCGCACTAATAACAGCACGCTTGCCAATTGTGGATGCTAATCATTCGCTTGTATCTTCCTAGACACATCTGCAGACTGAGAATTATTCCACTTGCATGGCAAGGTGCGCATGTAGGTGTGTTAAAAATTCTGGAGGCACTGGGTATTGATCCCAGTACCTCACGCTTACTAAGCGAGCGCTCTACCATCTGAGCTACGCCCGCCCCCCCCGAAGACTAATGGTGCTACATACAGCCATATAGAAGACACAGACCCTTCCACTCCCATTATTCAGCAGACAAACACTACTCTCTATGTATCCGTTAGGGTGTCTTTCAAGTTTCGTGCATTCTGTATCGAATCGTAGTTGGCCACACTGAAAGTGGCACGTATAACGTCGAAAATAGAGTTCGGACACCGCTCTGAGTAAGACGAACGTGTTGTCCACCCTCTAGACTTCAATGAGGTTAAGCCGTGATACCTAAGACAGATCTGCACTCGATGACACCTCGATAACAGCCGGTCCCCACACTTACATCTTGCTCTCCTTACGTCAGTATACATCATATCAGTCTGTGACGCTGGCTTTGCAACATCTTGCGTGCCCTTAGGTTCGCCGCGACCAACACTTACCATGCACTGACCACAAATAATGGAGGCGCCGCGGCTTGAACCCTGCACCTTTCACATGCGAAGCGAACGCTCTACCAACTGAGCTACGCCACATGCACGACAAAACTGCGCTATTCCCCATTCTTTGCGACTCTGATGCGCACGGACACGATGGTTGGTTGGTTTGTAGCGGTGAAGGGAGCAGAGTACAAAGGCGCGGACACGTTCATATACACAAAAGTTCCAAGTAGTTTCGATGCTCTGGTATTACAAATGCAAATTCCGTCTGTTTTTAACGTCTTAAATTGAAAGAGCCGTCACAAATTGCTCCGTTTTCACTCCTTGTCGACAATCATACAGCACCTGAGGTAACAAACACATCTCGAGCCCCATTGTGCACTCCATTATTCATGCCAACTCAGTGCCTCGCTCTTTACTACTGTGTACTAATCTTGTCGTCCAACTGCAAAACACTGGGCCACAACAAGTTTCCGCGTATCCATTGCACTGCGCATACTACAAAACGCTCCCCAAACTTGGCACTCACCCACGCAGCCGACTTTTCCGACTTTCCACGACGCTCACGCTAGTGACAGCATTATTTATAGTTCGACGTCGCGCGAAAGCGAATGAGCACATTTCGCCTACGGCTTAGGCCGCCCTCCTACAGTGGCTGCTCGGTGTCTGCAGGCAGCGAGGGTCTGCTAGCTTCCTGTGTTCGCACCTATGTCACCTGTGCTTGCTTGTCAGAGACAGACTATCGCAAAACATACAACTCACTCCATGAATTGATTGCTACGGCATCTGTTATCAGCAGTCACAACTAGCAACACCAGTAGCAGCCGACTGCACGCAAAGAATAGGAATGTGCAGTGGGATTTACGTGAACTCGGCGCAAGGCAGATCTTTCCGACATAGGCTTGAGAATCTTACGGGAACACTTGTACTGTTTCTAAATAAAGTGTAGGCGTGGGAGGAGGGTGCTTCCCGCGCACTAATAACAGCACGCTTGCCAATTGTGGATGCTAATCATTCGCTTGTATCTTCCTAGACACATCTGCAGACTGAGAATTATTCCACTTGCATGGCAAGGTGCGCATGTAGGTGTGTTAAAAATTCTGGAGGCACTGGGTATTGATCCCAGTACCTCACGCTTACTAAGCGAGCGCTCTACCATCTGAGCTACGCCCGCCCCCCCGAAGACTAATGGTGCTACATACAGCCATATAGAAGACACAGACCCTTCCACTCCCATTATTCAGCAGACAAACACTACTCTCTATGTATCCGTTAGGGTGTCTTTCAAGTTTCGTGCATTCTGTATCGAATCGTAGTTGGCCACACTGAAAGTGGCACGCAAAACGTCGAAAATAGAGTTCGGACACCGCTCTGAGTAAGACGAACGTGTTGTCCACCCTCTAGACTTCAATGAGGTTAAGCCGTGATACCTAAGACAGATCTGCACTCGATGACACCTCGATAACAGCCGGTCCCCACACTTACATCTTGCTCTCCTTACGTCAGTATACATCATATCAGTCTGTGACGCTGGCTTTGCAACATCTTGCGTGCCTTTAGGTTCGCCGCGACCAACACTTACCATGCACTGACCACAAATAATGGAGGCGCCGCGGCTTGAACCCTGCACCTTTCACATGCGAAGCGAACGCTCTACCAACTGAGCTACGCCACATGCACGACAAAACTGCGCTATTCCCCATTCTTTGCGACTCTGATGCGCACGGACACGATGGTTGGTTGGTTTGTAGCGGTGAAGGGAGCAGAGTACAAAGGCGCGGACACGTTCATATACACAAAAGTTCCAAGTAGTTTCGATGCTCTGGTATTACAAATGCAAATTCCGTCTGTTTTTAACGTCTTAAATTGAAAGAGCCGTCACAAATTGCTCCGTTTTCACTCCTTGTCGACAATCATACAGCACCTGAGGTAACAAACACATCTCGAGCCCCATTGTGCACTCCATTATTCATGCCAACTCAGTGCCTCGCTCTTTACTACTGTGTACTAATCTTGTCGTCCAACTGCAAAACACTGGGCCACAACAAGTTTCCGCGTATCCATTGCACTGCGCATACTACAAAACGCTCCCCAAACTTGGCACTCACCCACGCAGCCGACTTTTCCGACTTTCCACGACGCTCACGCTAGTGACAGCATTATTTATAGTTCGACGTCGCGCGAAAGCGAATGAGCACATTTCGCCTACGGCTTAGGCCGCCCTCCTACAGTGGCTGCTCGGTGTCTGCAGGCAGCGAGGGTCTGCTAGCTTCCTGTGTTCGCACCTATGTCACCTGTGCTTGCTTGTCAGAGACAGACTATCGCAAAACATACAACTCACTCCATGAATTGATTGCTACGGCATCTGTTATCAGCAGTCACAACTAGCAACACCAGTAGCAGCCGACTGCACGCAAAGAATAGGAATGTGCAGTGGGATTTACGTGAACTCGGCGCAAGGCAGATCTTTCCGACATAGGCTTGAGAATCTTACGGGAACACTTGTACTGTTTCTAAATAAAGTGTAGGCGTGGGAGGAGGGTGCTTCCCGCGCACTAATAACAGCACGCTTGCCAATTGTGGATGCTAATCATTCGCTTGTATCTTCCTAGACACATCTGCAGACTGAGAATTATTCCACTTGCATGGCAAGGTGCGCATGTAGGTGTGTTAAAAATTCTGGAGGCACTGGGTATTGATCCCAGTACCTCACGCTTACTAAGCGAGCGCTCTACCATCTGAGCTACGCCCGCCCCCCCGAAGACTAATGGTGCTACATACAGCCATATAGAAGACACAGACCCTTCCACTCCCATTATTCAGCAGACAAACACTACTCTCTATGTATCCGTTAGGGTGTCTTTCAAGTTTCGTGCATTCTGTATCGAATCGTAGTTGGCCACACTGAAAGTGGCACGTATAACGTCGAAAATAGAGTTCGGACACCGCTCTGAGTAAGACGAACGTGTTGTCCACCCTCTAGACTTCAATGAGGTTAAGCCGTGATACCTAAGACAGATCTGCACTCGATGACACCTCGATAACAGCCGGTCCCCACACTTACATCTTGCTATCCTTACGTCAGTATACATCATATCAGTCTGTGACGCTGGCTTTGCAACATCTTGCGTGCCTTTAGGTTCGCCGCGACCAACACTTACCATGCACTGACCACAAATAATGGAGGCGCCGCGGCTTGAACCCTGCACCTTTCACATGCGAAGCGAACGCTCTACCAACTGAGCTACGCCACATGCACGACAAAACTGCGCTATTCCCCATTCTTTGCGACTCTGATGCGCACGGACACGATGGTTGGTTGGTTTGTAGCGGTGAAGGGAGCAGAGTACAAAGGCGCGGACACGTTCATGTACACAAAAGTTCCAAGTAGTTTCGATGCTCTGGTATTACAAATGCAAATTCCGTCTGTTTTTAACGTCTTAAATTGAAAGAGCCGTCACAAATTGCTCCGTTTTCACTCCTTGTCGACAATCATACAGCACCTGAGGTAACAAACACATCTCGAGCCCCATTGTGCACTCCATTATTCATGCCAACTCAGTGCCTCGCTCTTTACTACTGTGTACTAATCTTGTCGTCCAACTGCAAAACACTGGGCCACAACAAGTTTCCGCGTATCCATTGCACTGCGCATACTACAAAACGCTCCCCAAACTTGGCACTCACCCACGCAGCCGACTTTTCCGACTTTCCACGACGCTCACGCTAGTGACAGCATTATTTATAGTTCGACGTCGCGCGAAAGCGAATGAGCACATTTCGCCTACGGCTTAGGCCGCCCTCCTACAGTGGCTGCTCGGTGTCTGCAGGCAGCGAGGGTCTGCTAGCTTCCTGTGTTCGCACCTATGTCACCTGTGCTTGCTTGTCAGAGAC
This sequence comes from Schistocerca gregaria, assembly GCF_023897955.1. Taxonomy (NCBI): domain Eukaryota; kingdom Metazoa; phylum Arthropoda; class Insecta; order Orthoptera; family Acrididae; genus Schistocerca; species Schistocerca gregaria. Next base: position 58,449,462 of record NC_064929.1, on the reverse strand, counting down.
AGACTATCGCAAAACATACAACTCACTCCATGAATTGATTGCTACGGCATCTGTTATCAGCAGTCACAACTAGCAACACCAGTAGCAGCCGACTGCACGCAAAGAATAGGAATGTGCAGTGGGATTTACGTGAACTCGGCGCAAGGCAGATCTTTCCGACATAGGCTTGAGAATCTTACGGGAACACTTGTACTGTTTCTAAATAAAGTGTAGGCGTGGGAGGAGGGTGCTTCCCGCGCACTAATAACAGCACGCTTGCCAATTGTGGATGCTAATCATTCGCTTGTATCTTCCTAGACACATCTGCAGACTGAGAATTATTCCACTTGCATGGCAAGGTGCGCATGTAGGTGTGTTAAAAATTCTGGAGGCACTGGGTATTGATCCCAGTACCTCACGCTTACTAAGCGAGCGCTCTACCATCTGAGCTACGCCCGCCCCCCCGAAGACTAATGGTGCTACATACAGCCATATAGAAGACACAGACCCTTCCACTCCCATTATTCAGCAGACAAACACTACTCTCTATGTATCCGTTAGGGTGTCTTTCAAGTTTCGTGCATTCTGTATCGAATCGTAGTTGGCCACACTGAAAGTGGCACGTATAACGTCGAAAATAGAGTTCGGACACCGCTCTGAGTAAGACGAACGTGTTGTCCACCCTCTAGACTTCAATGAGGTTAAGCCGTGATACCTAAGACAGATCTGCACTCGATGACACCTCGATAACAGCCGGTCCCCACACTTACATCTTGCTCTCCTTACGTCAGTATACATCATATCAGTCTGTGACGCTGGCTTTGCAACATCTTGCGTGCCTTTAGGTTCGCCGCGACCAACACTTACCATGCGCTGACCACAAATAATGGAGGCGCCGCGGCTTGAACCCTGCACCTTTCACATGCGAAGCGAACGCTCTACCAACTGAGCTACGCCACATGCACGACAAAACTGCGCTATTCCCCATTCTTTGCGACTCTGATGCGCACGGACACGATGGTTGGTTGGTTTGTAGCGGTGAAGGGACCAGAGTACAAAGGCGCGGACACGTTCATATACACAAAAGTTCCAAGTAGTTTCGATGCTCTGGTATTACAAATGCAAATTCCGTCTGTTTTTAACGTCTTAAATTGAAAGAGCCGTCACAAATTGCTCCGTTTTCACTCCTTGTCGACAATCATACAGCACCTGAGGTAACAAACACATCTCGAGCCCCATTGTGCACTCCATTATTCATGCCAACTCAGTGCCTCGCTCTTTACTACTGTGTACTAATCTTGTCGTCCAACTGCAAAACACTGGGCCACAACAAGTTTCCGCGTATCCATTGCACTGCGCATACTACAAAACGCTCCCCAAACTTGGCACTCACCCACGCAGCCGACTTTTCCGACTTTCCACGACGCTCACGCTAGTGACAGCATTATTTATAGTTCGACGTCGCGCGAAAGCGAATGAGCACATTTCGCCTACGGCTTTGGCCGCCCTCCTAGAGTGGCTGCTCGGTGTCTGCAGGCAGCGAGGGTCTGCTAGCTTCCTGTGTTCGCACCTATGTCACCTGTGCTTGCTTGTCAGAGACAGACTATCGCAAAACATACAACTCACTCCATGAATTGATTGCTACGGCATCTGTTATCAGCAGTCACAACTAGCAACACCAGTAGCAGCCGACTGCACGCAAAGAATAGGAATGTGCAGTGGGATTTACGTGAACTCGGCGCAAGGCAGATCTTTCCGACATAGGCTTGAGAATCTTACGGGAACACTTGTACTGTTTCTAAATAAAGTGTAGGCGTGGGAGGAGGGTGCTTCCCGCGCACTAATAACAGCACGCTTGCCAATTGTGGATGCTAATCATTCGCTTGTATCTTCCTAGACACATCTGCAGACTGAGAATTATTCCACTTGCATGGCAAGGTGCGCATGTAGGTGTGTTAAAAATTCTGGAGGCACTGGGTATTGATCCCAGTACCTCACGCTTACTAAGCGAGCGCTCTACCATCTGAGCTACGCCCGCCCCCCCGAAGACTAATGGTGCTACATACAGCCATATAGAAGACACAGACCCTTCCACTCCCATTATTCAGCAGACAAACACTACTCTCTATGTATCCGTTAGGGTGTCTTTCAAGTTTCGTGCATTCTGTATCGAATCGTAGTTGGCCACACTGAAAGTGGCACGTATAACGTCGAAAATAGAGTTCGGACACCGCTCTGAGTAAGACGAACGTGTTGTCCACCCTCTAGACTTCAATGAGGTTAAGCCGTGATACCTAAGACAGATCTGCACTCGATGACACCTCGATAACAGCCGGTCCCCACACTTACATCTTGCTCTCCTTACGTCAGTATACATCATATCAGTCTGTGACGCTGGCTTTGCAACATCTTGCGTGCCTTTAGGTTCGCCGCGACCAACACTTACCATGCACTGACCACAAATAATGGAGGCGCCGCGGCTTGAACCCTGCACCTTTCACATGCGAAGCGAACGCTCTACCAACTGAGCTACGCCACATGCACGACAAAACTGCGCTATTCCCCATTCTTTGCGACTCTGATGCGCACGGACACGATGGTTGGTTGGTTTGTAGCGGTGAAGGGACCAGAGTACAAAGGCGCGGACACGTTCATATACACAAAAGTTCCAAGTAGTTTCGATGCTCTGGTATTACAAATGCAAATTCCGTCTGTTTTTAACGTCTTAAATTGAAAGAGCCGTCACAAATTGCTCCGTTTTCACTCCTTGTCGACAATCATACAGCACCTGAGGTAACAAACACATCTCGAGCCCCATTGTGCACTCCATTATTCATGCCAACTCAGTGCCTCGCTCTTTACTACTGTGTACTAATCTTGTCGTCCAACTGCAAAACACTGGGCCACAACAAGTTTCCGCGTATCCATTGCACTGCGCATACTACAAAACGCTCCCCAAACTTGGCACTCACCCACGCAGCCGACTTTTCCGACTTTCCACGACGCTCACGCTAGTGACAGCATTATTTATAGTTCGACGTCGCGCGAAAGCGAATGAGCACATTTCGCCTACGGCTTTGGCCGCCCTCCTAGAGTGGCTGCTCGGTGTCTGCAGGCAGCGAGGGTCTGCTAGCTTCCTGTGTTCGCACCTATGTCACCTGTGCTTGCTTGTCAGAGACAGACTATCGCAAAACATACAACTCACTCCATGAATTGATTGCTACGGCATCTGTTATCAGCAGTCACAACTAGCAACACCAGTAGCAGCCGACTGCACGCAAAGAATAGGAATGTGCAGTGGGATTTACGTGAACTCGGCGCAAGGCAGATCTTTCCGACATAGGCTTGAGAATCTTACGGGAACACTTGTACTGTTTCTAAATAAAGTGTAGGCGTGGGAGGAGGGTGCTTCCCGCGCACTAATAACAGCACGCTTGCCAATTGTGGATGCTAATCATTCGCTTGTATCTTCCTAGACACATCTGCAGACTGAGAATTATTCCACTTGCATGGCAAGGTGCGCATGTAGGTGTGTTAAAAATTCTGGAGGCACTGGGTATTGATCCCAGTACCTCACGCTTACTAAGCGAGCGCTCTACCATCTGAGCTACGCCCGCCCCCCCGAAGACTAATGGTGCTACATACAGCCATATAGAAGACACAGACCCTTCCACTCCCATTATTCAGCAGACAAACACTACTCTCTATGTATCCGTTAGGGTGTCTTTCAAGTTTCGTGCATTCTGTATCGAATCGTAGTTGGCCACACTGAAAGTGGCACGTATAACGTCGAAAATAGAGTTCGGACACCGCTCTGAGTAAGACGAACGTGTTGTCCACCCTCTAGACTTCAATGAGGTTAAGCCGTGATACCTAAGACAGATCTGCACTCGATGACACCTCGATAACAGCCGGTCCCCACACTTACATCTTGCTCTCCTTACGTCAGTATACATCATATCAGTCTGTGACGCTGGCTTTGCAACATCTTGCGTGCCTTTAGGTTCGCCGCGACCAACACTTACCATGCACTGACCACAAATAATGGAGGCGCCGCGGCTTGAACCCTGCACCTTTCACATGCGAAGCGAACGCTCTACCAACTGAGCTACGCCACATGCACGACAAAACTGCGCTATTCCCCATTCTTTGCGACTCTGATGCGCACGGACACGATGGTTGGTTGGTTTGTAGCGGTGAAGGGAGCAGAGTACAAAGGCGCGGACACGTTCATATACACAAAAGTTCCAAGTAGTTTCGATGCTCTGGTATTACAAATGCAAATTCCGTCTGTTTTTAACGTCTTAAATTGAAAGAGCCGTCACAAATTGCTCCGTTTTCACTCCTTGTCGACAATCATACAGCACCTGAGGTAACAAACACATCTCGAGCCCCATTGTGCACTCCATTATTCATGCCAACTCAGTGCCTCGCTCTTTACTACTGTGTACTAATCTTGTCGTCCAACTGCAAAACACTGGGCCACAACAAGTTTCCGCGTATCCATTGCACTGCGCATACTACAAAACGCTCCCCAAACTTGGCACTCACCCACGCAGCCGACTTTTCCGACTTTCCACGACGCTCACGCTAGTGACAGCATTATTTATAGTTCGACGTCGCGCGAAAGCGAATGAGCACATTTCGCCTACGGCTTAGGCCGCCCTCCTACAGTGGCTGCTCGGTGTCTGCAGGCAGCGAGGGTCTGCTAGCTTCCTGTGTTCGCACCTATGTCACCTGTGCTTGCTTGTCAGAGACAGACTATCGCAAAACATACAACTCACTCCATGAATTGATTGCTACGGCATCTGTTATCAGCAGTCACAACTAGCAACACCAGTAGCAGCCGACTGCACGCAAAGAATAGGAATGTGCAGTGGGATTTACGTGAACTCGGCGCAAGGCAGATCTTTCCGACATAGGCTTGAGAATCTTACGGGAACACTTGTACTGTTTCTAAATAAAGTGTAGGCGTGGGAGGAGGGTGCTTCCCGCGCACTAATAACAGCACGCTTGCCAATTGTGGATGCTAATCATTCGCTTGTATCTTCCTAGACACATCTGCAGACTGAGAATTATTCCACTTGCATGGCAAGGTGCGCATGTAGGTGTGTTAAAAATTCTGGAGGCACTGGGTATTGATCCCAGTACCTCACGCTTACTAAGCGAGCGCTCTACCATCTGAGCTACGCCCGCCCCCCCGAAGACTAATGGTGCTACATACAGCCATATAGAAGACACAGACCCTTCCACTCCCATTATTCAGCAGACAAACACTACTCTCTATGTATCCGTTAGGGTGTCTTTCAAGTTTCGTGCATTCTGTATCGAATCGTAGTTGGCCACACTGAAAGTGGCACGTATAACGTCGAAAATAGAGTTCGGACACCGCTCTGAGTAAGACGAACGTGTTGTCCACCCTCTAGACTTCAATGAGGTTAAGCCGTGATACCTAAGACAGATCTGCACTCGATGACACCTCGATAACAGCCGGTCCCCACACTTACATCTTGCTCTCCTTACGTCAGTATACATCATATCAGTCTGTGACGCTGGCTTTGCAACATCTTGCGTGCCTTTAGGTTCGCCGCGACCAACACTTACCATGCACTGACCACAAATAATGGAGGCGCCGCGGCTTGAACCCTGCACCTTTCACATGCGAAGCGAACGCTCTACCAACTGAGCTACGCCACATGCACGACAAAACTGCGCTATTCCCCATTCTTTGCGACTCTGATGCGCACGGACACGATGGTTGGTTGGTTTGTAGCGGTGAAGGGAGCAGAGTACAAAGGCGCGGACACGTTCATATACACAAAAGTTCCAAGTAGTTTCGATGCTCTGGTATTACAAATGCAAATTCCGTCTGTTTTTAACGTCTTAAATTGAAAGAGCCGTCACAAATTGCTCCGTTTTCACTCCTTGTCGACAATCATACAGCACCTGAGGTAACAAACACATCTCGAGCCCCATTGTGCACTCCATTATTCATGCCAACTCAGTGCCTCGCTCTTTACTACTGTGTACTAATCTTGTCGTCCAACTGCAAAACACTGGGCCACAACAAGTTTCCGCGTATCCATTGCACTGCGCATACTACAAAACGCTCCCCAAACTTGGCACTCACCCACGCAGCCGACTTTTCCGACTTTCCACGACGCTCACGCTAGTGACAGCATTATTTATAGTTCGACGTCGCGCGAAAGCGAATGAGCACATTTCGCCTACGGCTTAGGCCGCCCTCCTACAGTGGCTGCTCGGTGTCTGCAGGCAGCGAGGGTCTGCTAGCTTCCTGTGTTCGCACCTATGTCACCTGTGCTTGCTTGTCAGAGACAGACTATCGCAAAACATACAACTCACTCCATGAATTGATTGCTACGGCATCTGTTATCAGCAGTCACAACTAGCAACACCAGTAGCAGCCGACTGCACGCAAAGAATAGGAATGTGCAGTGGGATTTACGTGAACTCGGCGCAAGGCAGATCTTTCCGACATAGGCTTGAGAATCTTACGGGAACACTTGTACTGTTTCTAAATAAAGTGTAGGCGTGGGAGGAGGGTGCTTCCCGCGCACTAATAACAGCACGCTTGCCAATTGTGGATGCTAATCATTCGCTTGTATCTTCCTAGACACATCTGCAGACTGAGAATTATTCCACTTGCATGGCAAGGTGCGCATGTAGGTGTGTTAAAAATTCTGGAGGCACTGGGTATTGATCCCAGTACCTCACGCTTACTAAGCGAGCGCTCTACCATCTGAGCTACGCCCGCCCCCCCGAAGACTAATGGTGCTACATACAGCCATATAGAAGACACAGACCCTTCCACTCCCATTATTCAGCAGACAAACACTACTCTCTATGTATCCGTTAGGGTGTCTTTCAAGTTTCGTGCATTCTGTATCGAATCGTAGTTGGCCACACTGAAAGTGGCACGTATAACGTCGAAAATAGAGTTCGGACACCGCTCTGAGTAAGACGAACGTGTTGTCCACCCTCTAGACTTCAATGAGGTTAAGCCGTGATACCTAAGACAGATCTGCACTCGATGACACCTCGATAACAGCCGGTCCCCACACTTACATCTTGCTCTCCTTACGTCAGTATACATCATATCAGTCTGTGACGCTGGCTTTGCAACATCTTGCGTGCCTTTAGGTTCGCCGCGACCAACACTTACCATGCACTGACCACAAATAATGGAGGCGCCGCGGCTTGAACCCTGCACCTTTCACATGCGAAGCGAACGCTCTACCAACTGAGCTACGCCACATGCACGACAAAACTGCGCTATTCCCCATTCTTTGCGACTCTGATGCGCACGGACACGATGGTTGGTTGGTTTGTAGCGGTGAAGGGAGCAGAGTACAAAGGCGCGGACACGTTCATATACACAAAAGTTCCAAGTAGTTTCGATGCTCTGGTATTACAAATGCAAATTCCGTCTGTTTTTAACGTCTTAAATTGAAAGAGCCGTCACAAATTGCTCCGTTTTCACTCCTTGTCGACAATCATACAGCACCTGAGGTAACAAACACATCTCGAGCCCCATTGTGCACTCCATTATTCATGCCAACTCAGTGCCTCGCTCTTTACTACTGTGTACTAATCTTGTCGTCCAACTGCAAAACACTGGGCCACAACAAGTTTCCGCGTATCCATTGCACTGCGCATACTACAAAACGCTCCCCAAACTTGGCACTCACCCACGCAGCCGACTTTTCCGACTTTCCACGACGCTCACGCTAGTGACAGCATTATTTATAGTTCGACGTCGCGCGAAAGCGAATGAGCACATTTCGCCTACGGCTTAGGCCGCCCTCCTACAGTGGCTGCTCGGTGTCTGCAGGCAGCGAGGGTCTGCTAGCTTCCTGTGTTCGCACCTATGTCACCTGTGCTTGCTTGTCAGAGACAGACTATCGCAAAACATACAACTCACTCCATGAATTGATTGCTACGGCATCTGTTATCAGCAGTCACAACTAGCAACACCAGTAGCAGCCGACTGCACGCAAAGAATAGGAATGTGCAGTGGGATTTACGTGAACTCGGCGCAAGGCAGATCTTTCCGACATAGGCTTGAGAATCTTACGGGAACACTTGTACTGTTTCTAAATAAAGTGTAGGCGTGGGAGGAGGGTGCTTCCCGCGCACTAATAACAGCACGCTTGCCAATTGTGGATGCTAATCATTCGCTTGTATCTTCCTAGACACATCTGCAGACTGAGAATTATTCCACTTGCATGGCAAGGTGCGCATGTAGGTGTGTTAAAAATTCTGGAGGCACTGGGTATTGATCCCAGTACCTCACGCTTACTAAGCGAGCGCTCTACCATCTGAGCTACGCCCGCCCCCCCGAAGACTAATGGTGCTACATACAGCCATATAGAAGACACAGACCCTTCCACTCCCATTATTCAGCAGACAAACACTACTCTCTATGTATCCGTTAGGGTGTCTTTCAAGTTTCGTGCATTCTGTATCGAATCGTAGTTGGCCACACTGAAAGTGGCACGTATAACGTCGAAAATAGAGTTCGGACACCGCTCTGAGTAAGACGAACGTGTTGTCCACCCTCTAGACTTCAATGAGGTTAAGCCGTGATACCTAAGACAGATCTGCACTCGATGACACCTCGATAACAGCCGGTCCCCACACTTACATCTTGCTCTCCTTACGTCAGTATACATCATATCAGTCTGTGACGCTGGCTTTGCAACATCTTGCGTGCCTTTAGGTTCGCCGCGACCAACACTTACCATGCACTGACCACAAATAATGGAGGCGCCGCGGCTTGAACCCTGCACCTTTCACATGCGAAGCGAACGCTCTACCAACTGAGCTACGCCACATGCACGACAAAACTGCGCTATTCCCCATTCTTTGCGACTCTGATGCGCACGGACACGATGGTTGGTTGGTTTGTAGCGGTGAAGGGAGCAGAGTACAAAGGCGCGGACACGTTCATATACACAAAAGTTCCAAGTAGTTTCGATGCTCTGGTATTACAAATGCAAATTCCGTCTGTTTTTAACGTCTTAAATTGAAAGAGCCGTCACAAATTGCTCCGTTTTCACTCCTTGTCGACAATCATACAGCACCTGAGGTAACAAACACATCTCGAGCCCCATTGTGCACTCCATTATTCATGCCAACTCAGTGCCTCGCTCTTTACTACTGTGTACTAATCTTGTCGTCCAACTGCAAAACACTGGGCCACAACAAGTTTCCGCGTATCCATTGCACTGCGCATACTACAAAACGCTCCCCAAACTTGGCACTCACCCACGCAGCCGACTTTTCCGACTTTCCACGACGCTCACGCAACGCTCACGCTAGTGACAGCATTATTTATAGTTCGACGTCGCGCGAAAGCGAATGAGCACATTTCGCCTACGGCTTAGGCCGCCCTCCTAGAGTGGCTGCTCGGTGTCTGCAGGCAGCGAGGGTCTGCTAGCTTCCTGTGTTCGCACCTATGTCACCTGTGCTTGCTTGTCAGAGACAGACTATCGCAAAACATACAACTCACTCCATGAATTGATTGCTACGGCATCTGTTATCAGCAGTCACAACTAGCAACACCAGTAGCAGCCGACTGCACGCAAAGAATAGGAATGTGCAGTGGGATTTACGTGAACTCGGCGCAAGGCAGATCTTTCCGACATAGGCTTGAGAATCTTACGGGAACACTTGTACTGTTTCTAAATAAAGTGTAGGCGTGGGAGGAGGGTGCTTCCCGCGCACTAATAACAGCACGCTTGCCAATTGTGGATGCTAATCATTCGCTTGTATCTTCCTAGACACATCTGCAGACTGAGAATTATTCCACTTGCATGGCAAGGTGCGCATGTAGGTGTGTTAAAAATTCTGGAGGCACTGGGTATTGATCCCAGTACCTCACGCTTACTAAGCGAGCGCTCTACCATCTGAGCTACGCCCGCCCCCCCGAAGACTAATGGTGCTACATACAGCCATATAGAAGACACAGACCCTTCCACTCCCATTATTCAGCAGACAAACACTACTCTCTATGTATCCGTTAGGGTGTCTTTCAAGTTTCGTGCATTCTGTATCGAATCGTAGTTGGCCACACTGAAAGTGGCACGTATAACGTCGAAAATAGAGTTCGGACACCGCTCTGAGTAAGACGAACGTGTTGTCCACCCTCTAGACTTCAATGAGGTTAAGCCGTGATACCTAAGACAGATCTGCACTCGATGACACCTCGATAACAGCCGGTCCCCACACTTACATCTTGCTCTCCTTACGTCAGTATACATCATATCAGTCTGTGACGCTGGCTTTGCAACATCTTGCGTGCCTTTAGGTTCGCCGCGACCAACACTTACCATGCACTGACCACAAATAATGGAGGCGCCGCGGCTTGAACCCTGCACCTTTCACATGCGAAGCGAACGCTCTACCAACTGAGCTACGCCACATGCACGACAAAACTGCGCTATTCCCCATTCTTTGCGACTCTGATGCGCACGGACACGATGGTTGGTTGGTTTGTAGCGGTGAAGGGAGCAGAGTACAAAGGCGCGGACACGTTCATATACACAAAAGTTCCAAGTAGTTTCGATGCTCTGGTATTACAAATGCAAATTCCGTCTGTTTTTAACGTCTTAAATTGAAAGAGCCGTCACAAATTGCTCCGTTTTCACTCCTTGTCGACAATCATACAGCACCTGAGGTAACAAACACATCTCGAGCCCCATTGTGCACTCCATTATTCATGCCAACTCAGTGCCTCGCTCTTTACTACTGTGTACTAATCTTGTCGTCCAACTGCAAAACACTGGGCCACAACAAGTTTCCGCGTATCCATTGCACTGCGCATACTACAAAACGCTCCCCAAACTTGGCACTCACCCACGCAGCCGACTTTTCCGACTTTCCACGACGCTCACGCTAGTGACAGCATTATTTATAGTTCGACGTCGCGCGAAAGCGAATGAGCACATTTCGCCTACGGCTTAGGCCGCCCTCCTACAGTGGCTGCTCGGTGTCTGCAGGCAGCGAGGGTCTGCTAGCTTCCTGTGTTCGCACCTATGTCACCTGTGCTTGCTTGTCAGAGACAGACTATCGCAAAACATACAACTCACTCCATGAATTGATTGCTACGGCATCTGTTATCAGCAGTCACAACTAGCAACACCAGTAGCAGCCGACTGCACGCAAAGAATAGGAATGTGCAGTGGGATTTACGTGAACTCGGCGCAAGGCAGATCTTTCCGACATAGGCTTGAGAATCTTACGGGAACACTTGTACTGTTTCTAAATAAAGTGTAGGCGTGGGAGGAGGGTGCTTCCCGCGCACTAATAACAGCACGCTTGCCAATTGTGGATGCTAATCATTCGCTTGTATCTTCCTAGACACATCTGCAGACTGAGAATTATTCCACTTGCATGGCAAGGTGCGCATGTAGGTGTGTTAAAAATTCTGGAGGCACTGGGTATTGATCCCAGTACCTCACGCTTACTAAGCGAGCGCTCTACCATCTGAGCTACGCCCGCCCCCCCGAAGACTAATGGTGCTACATACAGCCATATAGAAGACACAGACCCTTCCACTCCCATTATTCAGCAGACAAACACTACTCTCTATGTATCCGTTAGGGTGTCTTTCAAGTTTCGTGCATTCTGTATCGAATCGTAGTTGGCCACACTGAAAGTGGCACGTATAACGTCGAAAATAGAGTTCGGACACCGCTCTGAGTAAGACGAACGTGTTGTCCACCCTCTAGACTTCAATGAGGTTAAGCCGTGATACCTAAGACAGATCTGCACTCGATGACACCTCGATAACAGCCGGTCCCCACACTTACATCTTGCTCTCCTTACGTCAGTATACATCATATCAGTCTGTGACGCTGGCTTTGCAACATCTTGCGTGCCTTTAGGTTCGCCGCGACCAACACTTACCATGCACTGACCACAAATAATGGAGGCGCCGCGGCTTGAACCCTGCACCTTTCACATGCGAAGCGAACGCTCTACCAACTGAGCTACGCCACATGCACGACAAAACTGCGCTATTCCCCATTCTTTGCGACTCTGATGCGCACGGACACGATGGTTGGTTGGTTTGTAGCGGTGAAGGGAGCAGAGTACAAAGGCGCGGACACGTTCATATACACAAAAGTTCCAAGTAGTTTCGATGCTCTGGTATTACAAATGCAAATTCCGTCTGTTTTTAACGTCTTAAATTGAAAGAGCCGTCACAAATTGCTCCGTTTTCACTCCTTGTCGACAATCATACAGCACCTGAGGTAACAAACACATCTCGAGCCCCATTGTGCACTCCATTATTCATGCCAACTCAGTGCCTCGCTCTTTACTACTGTGTACTAATCTTGTCGTCCAACTGCAAAACACTGGGCCACAACAAGTTTCCGCGTATCCATTGCACTGCGCATACTACAAAACGCTCCCCAAACTTGGCACTCACCCACGCAGCCGACTTTTCCGACTTTCCACGACGCTCACGCTAGTGACAGCATTATTTATAGTTCGACGTCGCGCGAAAGCGAATGAGCACATTTCGCCTACGGCTTAGGCCGCCCTCCTACAGTGGCTGCTCGGTGTCTGCAGGCAGCGAGGGTCTGCTAGCTTCCTGTGTTCGCACCTATGTCACCTGTGCTTGCTTGTCAGAGACAGACTATCGCAAAACATACAACTCACTCCATGAATTGATTGCTACGGCATCTGTTATCAGCAGTCACAACTAGCAACACCAGTAGCAGCCGACTGCACGCAAAGAATAGGAATGTGCAGTGGGATTTACGTGAACTCGGCGCAAGGCAGATCTTTCCGACATAGGCTTGAGAATCTTACGGGAACACTTGTACTGTTTCTAAATAAAGTGTAGGCGTGGGAGGAGGGTGCTTCCCGCGCACTAATAACAGCACGCTTGCCAATTGTGGATGCTAATCATTCGCTTGTATCTTCCTAGACACATCTGCAGACTGAGAATTATTCCACTTGCATGGCAAGGTGCGCATGTAGGTGTGTTAAAAATTCTGGAGGCACTGGGTATTGATCCCAGTACCTCACGCTTACTAAGCGAGCGCTCTACCATCTGAGCTACGCCCGCCCCCCCGAAGACTAATGGTGCTACATACAGCCATATAGAAGACACAGACCCTTCCACTCCCATTATTCAGCAGACAAACACTACTCTCTATGTATCCGTTAGGGTGTCTTTCAAGTTTCGTGCATTCTGTATCGAATCGTAGTTGGCCACACTGAAAGTGGCACGTATAACGTCGAAAATAGAGTTCGGACACCGCTCTGAGTAAGACGAACGTGTTGTCCACCCTCTAGACTTCAATGAGGTTAAGCCGTGATACCTAAGACAGATCTGCACTCGATGACACCTCGATAACAGCCGGTCCCCACACTTACATCTTGCTCTCCTTACGTCAGTATACATCATATCAGTCTGTGACGCTGGCTTTGCAACATCTTGCGTGCCTTTAGGTTCGCCGCGACCAACACTTACCATGCACTGACCACAAATAATGGAGGCGCCGCGGCTTGAACCCTGCACCTTTCACATGCGAAGCGAACGCTCTACCAACTGAGCTACGCCACATGCACGACAAAACTGCGCTATTCCCCATTCTTTGCGACTCTGATGCGCACGGACACGATGGTTGGTTGGTTTGTAGCGGTGAAGGGAGCAGAGTACAAAGGCGCGGACACGTTCATATACACAAAAGTTCCAAGTAGTTTCGATGCTCTGGTATTACAAATGCAAATTCCGTCTGTTTTTAACGTCTTAAATTGAAAGAGCCGTCACAAATTGCTCCGTTTTCACTCCTTGTCGACAATCATACAGCACCTGAGGTAACAAACACATCTCGAGCCCCATTGTGCACTCCATTATTCATGCCAACTCAGTGCCTCGCTCTTTACTACTGTGTACTAATCTTGTCGTCCAACTGCAAAACACTGGGCCACAACAAGTTTCCGCGTATCCATTGCACTGCGCATACTACAAAACGCTCCCAAACTTGGCACTCACCCACGCAGCCGACTTTTCCGACTTTCCACGACACTCACGCTAGTGACAGCATTATGTATAGTTCGACGTCGCGCGAAAGCGAATGAGCACATTTCGCCTACGGCTTAGGCCGCCCTCCTAGAGTGGCTGCTCGGTGTCTGCAGGCAGCGAGGGTCTGCTAGCTTCCTGTGTTCGCACCTATGTCACCTGTGCTTGCTTGTCAGAGACAGACTATCGCAAAACATACAACTCACTCCATGAATTGATTGCTACGGCATCTGTTATCAGCAGTCACAACTAGCAACACCAGTAGCAGCCGACTGCACGCAAAGAATAGGAATGTGCAGTGGGATTTACGTGAACTCGGCGCAAGGCAGATCTTTCCGACATAGGCTTGAGAACCTTACGGGAACACTTGTACTGTTTCTAAATAAAGTGTAGGCGTGGGAGGAGGGTGCTTCCCGCGCACTAATAACAGCACGCTTGCCAATTGTGGATGCTAATCATTCGCTTGTATCTTCCTAGACACATCTGCAGGCTGAGAATTATTCCACTTGCATGGCAAGGTGCGCATGTAGGTGTGTTAAAAATTCTGGAGGCACTGGGTATTGATCCCAGTACCTCACGCTTACTAAGCGAGCGCTCTACCATCTGAGCTACGCCCGCTCCCCCGAAGACTAATGGTGCTACATACAGCCATATAGAAGACACAGACCCTTGCACTCCCATTATTCAGCAGACAAACACTACTCTCTATGTATCCGTTAGGGTGTCTTTCAGGTTTCGTGCATTCTGTATCGAATCGTAGTTGGCCACACTGAAGGTGGCACGTATAACGTCGAAAATAGAGTTCGGACACCGCTCTGAGTAAGACGAACGTGTTGTCCACCCTCTAGACTTCAATGAGGTTAAGCCGTGATACCTAAGACAGATCTGCACTCGATGACACCTCGATTACAGCCGGTCCCCACACTTACATCTTGCTCTCCTTACGTCAGTATACATCATTTCAGTTTGTGACGCTGGCTTTGCAACATCTTGCGTGCCTTTAGGTTCGCCGCGACCAACACTTACAATGCACTGCCCACAAAAAATTGAGGCGCCGCGGCTTGAACCCTGCACCTTTCTCATGCGAAGCGAACGCTCTACCATCTCAGCTACGCCCCAGGCACGACCAAACTGCGCTATTCCCCATTCTTTGCGACTCTGATGCGCACGGACACGATGGTTGGTTGGTTTGTAGCGGTGAAGGGAGCAGAGTACAAAGGCGCGGACACGTTCATATACACAAAAGTTCCAAGTAGTTTCGATGCTCTGGTATTACAAATGCAAATTCCGTCTGTTTTTAACGTCTTAAATTGAAAGAGCCGTCACAAATTGCTCCGTTTTCACTCCTTGTCGACAATCATACAGCACCTGAGGTAACAAACACATCTCGAGCCCCATTGTGCACTCCATTATTCATGCCAAATCAGTGCCTCGCTCTTTACTACTGTGTACTAATCTTGTCGTCCAACTGCAAAACACTGGGCCACAACAAGTTTCCGCGTCTCCATTGCACTGTGCATACTACAAAACGCTCCCCAAACTTGGCACTCACCCACGCAGCCGACTTTTCCGACTTTCCACGACGCTCACGCTAGTGACAGCATTATTTATAGTTCGACGTCGCGCGAAAGCGAATGAGCACATTTCGCCTACGGCTTAGGCCGCCCTCCTAGAGTGGCTGCTCGGTGTCTGCAGGCAGCGAGGGTCTGCTAGCTTCCTGTGTTCGCACCTATGTCACCTGTGCTTGCTTGTCAGAGACAGACTATCGCAAAACATACAACTCACTCCATGAATTGATTGCTACGGCATCTGTTATCAGCAGTCACAACTAGCAACACCAGTAGCAGCCGACTGCACGCAAAGAATAGGAATGTGCAGTGGGATTTACGTGAACTCGGCGCAAGGCAGATCTTTCCGACATAGGCTTGAGAATCTTACGGGAACACTTGTACTGTTTCTAAATAAAGTGTAGGCGTGGGAGGAGGGTGCTTCCGCGCACTAATAACAGCACGCTTGCCAATTGTGGATGCTAATCATTCGCTTGTATCTTCCTAGACACATCTGGAGGCTGAGAATTATTCCACTTGCATGGCAAGGTGCGCATGTAGGTGTGTTAAAAATTCTGGAGGGACTGGGTATTGATCCCAGTACCTCACGCTTACTAAGCGAGCGCTCTACCATCTGAGCTACGCCCGCCCCCCCGAAGACTAATGGTGCTACATACAGCCATATAGAAGACACAGACCCTTGCACTCCCATTATTCAGCAGACAAACACTACTCTCTATGTATCCGTTAGGGTGTCTTTCAGGTTTCGTGCATTCTGTATCGATCGTAGTTGGCCACACTGAAAGTGGCACGTATAACGTCGAAAATAGAGTTCGGACACCGCTCTGAGTAAGACGAATGTGTTGTCCACCCTCTAGACTTCAATGAGGTTAAGCCGTGATACCTAAGACAGATCTGCACTCGATGACACCTCGATTACAGCCGGTCCCCACACTTACATCTGGCTCTCCTTACGTCAGTATACATCATTTCAGTTTGTGACGCTGGCTTTGCAACATCTTGCGTGCCTTTAGGTTCGCCGCGACCAACACTTACAATGCACTGCCCACAAAAAATTGAGGCGCCGCGGCTTGAACCCTGCACCTTTCTCATGCTAAGCGAACGCTCTACCATCTCAGCTACGCCCCAGGCACGACCAAACGGCGCTATTCCCCATTCTTTGCGACTCTGATGCGCACGGACACGATGGTTGGTTGGTTTGTAGCGGTGAAGGGAGCAGAGTACAAAGGCGCGGACACGTTCATATACACAAAAGTTCCAAGTAGTTTCGATGCTCTGGTATTACAAATGCAAATTCCGTCTGTTTTTAACGTCTTAAATTGAAAGAGCCGTCACAAATTGCTCCGTTTTCACTCCTTGTCGACAATCATACAGCACCTGAGGTAACAAACACATCTCGAGCCCCATTGTGCACTCCATTATTCATGCCAACTCAGTGCCTCGCTCTTTACTACTGTGTACTAATCTTGTCGTCCAACTGCAAAACACTGGGCCACAACAAGTTTCCGCGTCTCCATTGCACTGTGCATACTACAAAACGCTCCCCAAACTTGGCACTCACCCACGCAGCCGACTTTTCTGACTTTCCACGACGCTCACGCTAGTGACAGCATTATTTATAGTTCGACGTCGCGCGAAAGCGAATGAGCACATTTCGCCTACGGGTTAGGCCGCCCTCCTAGAGTGGCTGCTCGGTGTCTGCAGGCAGCGAGGGTCTGCTAGCTTCCTGTGTTCGCACCTATGTCACCTGTGCTTGCTTGTCAGAGACAGACTATCACAAAACATACAACTCACTCCATGAATTGATTGCTACGGCATCTGTTATCAGCAGTCACAACTAGCAACACCAGTAGCAGACGACTGCACGCAAAGAATAGGAATGTGCAGTGGGATTTACGTGAACTCGGCGCAAGGCAGATCTTTCCGACATAGGCTTGAGAATCTTACGGGAATACTTGTACTGTTTCTAAATAAAGTGTAGGCGTGGGAGGAGGGTGCTTCCCGCGCACTAATAACAGCACGCTTGCCAATTGTGGATGCTAATCATTCGCTTGTATCTTCCTAGACACATCTGCAGGCTGAGAATTATTCCACTTGCATGGCAAGGTGCGCATGTAGGTGTGTTAAAAATTCTGGAGGCACTGGGTATTGATCCCAGTACCTCACGCTTACTAAGCGAGCGCTCTACCATCTGAGCTACGCCCGCCGCCCCGAAGACTAATGGTGCTACATACAGCCATATAGAAGACACAGACCCTTGCACTCCCATTATTCAGCAGACAAACACTACTCTCTATGTATCCGTTCGGGTGTCTTTCAGGTTTCGTGCATTCTGTATCGAATCGTAGTTGGCCACACTGAAAGTGGCACGTATAACGTCGAAAATAGAGTTCGGACACCGCTCTGAGTAAGACGAACGTGTTGTCCACCCTCTAGACTTCAATGAGGTTAAGCCGTGATACCTAAGACAGATCTGCACTCGATGACACCTCGATTACAGCCGGTCCCCACACTTACATCTTGCTCTCCTTACGTCAGTATACATCATTTCAGTTTGTGACGCTGGCTTTGCAACATCTTGCGTGCCTTTAGGTTCGCCGCGACCAACACTTACAATGCACTGCCCACAAAAAATTGAGGCGCCGCGGCTTGAACCCTGCACCTTTCTCATGCGAAGCGAACGCTCTACCATCTCAGCTACGCCCCAGGCACGACCAAACGGCGCTATTCCCCATTCTTTGCGACTCTGATGCGCACGGACACGATGGTTGGTTGGTTTGTAGCGGTGAAGGGAGCAGAGTACAAAGGCGCGGACACGTTCATATACACAAAAGTTCCAAGTAGTTTCGATGCTCTGGTATTACAAATGCAAATTCCGTCTGTTTTTAACGTCTTAAATTGAAAGAGCCGTCACAAATTGCTCCGTTTTCACTCCTTGTCGACAATCATACAGCACCTGAGGTAACAAACACATCTCGAGCCCCATTGTGCACTCCATTATTCATGCCAACTCAGTGCCTCGCTCTTTACTACTGTGTACTAATCTTGTCGTCCAACTGCAAAACACTGGGCCACAACAAGTTTCCGCGTCTCCATTGCACTGTGCATACTACAAAACGCTCCCCAAACTTGGCACTCACCCACGCAGCCGACTTTTCTGACTTTCCACGACGCTCACGCTAGTGACAGCATTATTTATAGTTCGACGTCGCGCGAAAGCGAATGAGCACATTTCGCCTACGGCTTAGGCCGCCCTCCTAGAGTGGCTGCTCGGTGTCTGCAGGCAGCGAGGGTCTGCTAGCTTCCTGTGTTCGCACCTATGTCACCTGTGCTTGCTTGTCAGAGACAGACTATCACAAAACATACAACTCACTCCATGAATTGATTGCTACGGCATCTGTTATCAGCAGTCACAACTAGCAACACCAGTAGCAGACGACTGCACGCAAAGAATAGGAATGTGCAGTGGGATTTACGTGAACTCGGCGCAAGGCAGATCTTTCCGACATAGGCTTGAGAATCTTACGGGAATACTTGTACTGTTTCTAAATAAAGTGTAGGCGTGGGAGGAGGGTGCTTCCCGCGCACTAATAACAGCACGCTTGCCAATTGTGGATGCTAATCATTCGCTTGTATCTTCCTAGACACATCTGCAGGCTGAGAATTATTCCACTTGCATGGCAAGGTGCGCATGTAGGTGTGTTAAAAATTCTGGAGGCACTGGGTATTGATCCCAGTACCTTACTAAGCGAGCGCTCTACCATCTGAGCTACGCCCGCCCCCCCGAAGACTAATGGTGCTACATACAGCCATATAGAAGACACAGACCCTTGCACTCCCATTATTCAGCAGACAAACACTACTCTCTATGTATCCGTTCGGGTGTCTTTCAGGTTTCGTGCATTCTGTATCGAATCGTAGTTGGCCACACTGAAAGTGGCACGTATAACGTCGAAAATAGAGTTCGGACACCGCTCTGAGTAAGACGAACGTGTTGTCCACCCTCTAGACTTCAATGAGGTTAAGCCGTGATACCTAAGACAGATCTGCACTCGATGACACCTCGATTACAGCCGGTCCCCACACTTACATCTTGCTCTCCTTACGTCAGTATACATCATTTCAGTTTGTGACGCTGGCTTTGCAACATCTTGCGTGCCTTTAGGTTCGCCGCGACCAACACTTACAATGCACTGCCCACAAAAAATTGAGGCGCCGCGGCTTGAACCCTGCACCTTTCTCATGCGAAGCGAACGCTCTACCATCTCAGCTACGCCCCAGGCACGACCAAACGGCGCTATTCCCCATTCTTTGCGACTCTGATGCGCACGGACACGATGGTTGGTTGGTTTGTAGCGGTGAAGGGAGCAGAGTACAAAGGCGCGGACACGTTCATATACACAAAAGTTCCAAGTAGTTTCGATGCTCTGGTATTACAAATGCAAATTCCGTCTGTTTTTAACGTCTTAAATTGAAAGAGCCGTCACAAATTGCTCCGTTTTCACTCCTTGTCGACAATCATACAGCACCTGAGGTAACAAACACATCTCGAGCCCCATTGTGCACTCCATTATTCATGCCAACTCAGTGCCTCGCTCTTTACTACTGTGTACTAATCTTGTCGTCCAACTGCAAAACACTGGGCCACAACAAGTTTCCGCGTCTCCATTGCACTGTGCATACTACAAAACGCTCCCCAAACTTGGCACTCACCCACGCAGCCGACTTTTCCGACTTTCCACGACGCTCACGCTAGTGACAGCATTATTTATAGTTCGACGTCGCGCGAAAGCGAATGAGCACATTTCGCCTACGGCTTAGGCCGCCCTCCTAGAGTGGCTGCTCGGTGTCTGCAGGCAGCGAGGGTCTGCTAGCTTCCTGTGTTCGCACCTATGTCACCTGTGCTTGCTTGTCAGAGACAGACTATCGCAAAACATACAACTCACTCCATGAATTGATTGCTACGGCATCTGTTATCAGCAATCACAACTAGCAACACCAGTAGCAGCCGACTGCACGCAAAGAATAGGAATGTGCAGTGGGATTTACGTGAACTCGGCGCAAGGCAGATCTTTCCGACATAGGCTTGAGAATCTTACGGGAACACTTGTACTGTTTCTAAATAAAGTGTAGGCGTGGGAGGAGGGTGCTTCCCGCGCACTAATAACAGCACGCTTGCCAATTGTGGATGCTAATCATTCGCTTGTATCTTCCTAGACACATCTGCAGGCTGAGAATTATTCCATTTGCATGGCAAGGTGCGCATGTAGGTGTGTTAAAAATTCTGGAGGCACTGGTTATTGATCCCAGTACCTCACGCTTACTAAGCGAGCGCTCTACCATCTGAGCTACGCCCGCCCCCCTGAAGACTAATGGTGCTACATACAGCCATATAGAAGACACAGACCCTTCCACTCCCATTATTCAGCAGACAAACACTACTCTCTATGTATCCGTTAGGGTGTCTTTCAAGTTTCGTGCATTCTGTATCGAATCGTAGTTGGCCACACTGAAAGTGGCACGTATAACGTCGAAAATAGAGTTCGGACACCGCTCTGAGTAAGACGAACGTGTTGTCCACCCTCTAGACTTCAATGAGGTTAAGCCGTGATACCTAAGACAGATCTGCACTCGATGACACCTCGATTACAGCCGGTCCCCACACTTACATCTTGCTCTCCTTACGTCAGTATACATCATTTCAGTTTGTGACGCTGGCTTTGCAACATCTTGCGTGCCTTTAGGTTCGCCGCGACCAACACTTACAATGCACTGCCCACAAAAAATTGAGGCGCCGCGGCTTGAACCCTGCACCTTTCTCATGCGAAGCGAACGCTCTACCATCTCAGCTACGCCCCAGGCACGACCAAACGGCGCTATTCCCCATTCTTTGCGACTCTGATGCGCACGGACACGATGGTTGGTTGGTTTGTAGCGGTGAAGGGAGCAGAGTACAAAGGCGCGGACACGTTCATATACACAAAAGTTCCAAGTAGTTTCGATGCTCTGGTATTACAAATGCAAATTCCGTCTGTTTTTAACGTCTTAAATTGAAAGAGCCGTCACAAATTGCTCCGTTTTCACTCCTTGTCGACAATCATACAGCACCTGAGGTAACAAACACATCTCGAGCCCCATTGTGCACTCCATTATTCATGCCAACTCAGTGCCTCGCTCTTTACTACTGTGTACTAATCTTGTCGTCCAACTGCAAAACACTGGGCCACAACAAGTTTCCGCGTCTCCATTGCACTGTGCATACTACAAAACGCTCCCCAAACTTGGCACTCACCCACGCAGCCGACTTTTCCGACTTTCCACGACGCTCACGCTAGTGACAGCATTATTTATAGTTCGACGTCGCGCGAAAGCGAATGAGCACATTTCGCCTACGGCTTAGGCCGCCCTCCTAGAGTGGCTGCTCGGTGTCTGCAGGCAGCGAGGGTCTGCTAGCTTCCTGTGTTCGCACCTATGTCACCTGTGCTTGCTTGTCAGAGACAGACTATCGCAAAACATACAACTCACTCCATGAATTGATTGCTACGGCATCTGTTATCAGCAGTCACAACTAGCAACACCAGTAGCAGCCGACTGCACGCAAAGAATAGGAATGTGCAGTGGGATTTACGTGAACTCAGCGCAAGGCAGATCTTTCCGACATAGGCTTGAGAATCTTACGGGAACACTTGTACTGTTTCTAAATAAAGTGTAGGCGTGGGAGGAGGGTGCTTCCCGCGCACTAATAACAGCACGCTTGCCAATTGTGGATGCTAATCATTCGCTTGTATCTTCCTAGACACATCTGCAGGCTGAGAATTATTCCACTTGCATGGCAAGGTGCGCATGTAGGTGTGTTAAAAATTCTGGAGGCACTGGGTATTGATCCCAGTACCTCACGCTTACTAAGCGAGCGCTCTACCATCTGAGCTACGCCCGCCCCCCCGAAGACTAATGGTGCTACATACAGCCATATAGAAGACACAGACCCTTGCACTCCCATTATTCAGCAGACAAACACTACTCTCTATGTATCCGTTAGGGTGTCTTTCAGGTTTCGTGCATTCTGTATCGAATCGTAGTTGGCCACACTGAAAGTGGCACGTATAACGTCGAAAATAGAGTTCGGACACCGCTCTGAGTAAGACGAACGTGTTGTCCACCCTCTAGACTTCAATGAGGTTAAGCCGTGATACCTAAGACAGATCTGCACTCGATGACACCTCGATTACAGCCGGTCCCCACACTTACATCTTGCTCTCCTTACGTCAGTATACATCATTTCAGTTTGTGACGCTGGCTTTGCAACATCTTGCGTGCCTTTAGGTTCGCCGCGACCAACACTTACAATGCACTGCCCACAAAAAATTGAGGCGCCGCGGCTTGAACCCTGCACCTTTCTCATGCGAAGCGAACGCTCTACCATCTCAGCTACGCCCCAGGCACGACCAAACGGCGCTATTCCCCATTCTTTGCGACTCTGATGCGCACGGACACGATGGTTGGTTGGTTTGTAGCGGTGAAGGGAGCAGAGTACAAAGGCGCGGACACGTTCATATACACAAAAGTTCCAAGTAGTTTCGATGCTCTGGTATTACAAATGCAAATTCCGTCTGTTTTTAACGTCTTAAATTGAAAGAGCCGTCACAAATTGCTCCGTTTTCACTCCTTGTCGACAATCATACAGCACCTGAGGTAACAAACACATCTCGAGCCCCATTGTGCACTCCATTATTCATGCCAACTCAGTGCCTCGCTCTTTACTACTGTGTACTAATCTTGTCGTCCAACTGCAAAACACTGGGCCACAACAAGTTTCCGCGTCTCCATTGCACTGTGCATACTACAAAACGCTCCCCAAACTTGGCACTCACCCACGCAGCCGACTTTTCCGACTTTCCACGACGCTCACGCTAGTGACAGCATTATTTATAGTTCGACGTCGCGCGAAAGCGAATGAGCACATTTCGCCTATGGCTTAGGCCGCCCTCCTAGAGTGGCTGCTCGGTGTCTGCAGGCAGCGAGGGTCTGCTAGCTTCCTGTGTTCGCACCTATGTCACCTGTGCTTGCTTGTCAGAGACAGACTATCGCAAAACATACAACTCACTCCATGAATTGATTGCTACGGCATCTGTCATCAGCAGTCACAACTAGCAACACCAGTAGCAGCCGACTGCACGCAAAGAATAGGAATGTGCAGTGGGATTTACGTGAACTCGGCGCAAGGCAGATCTTTCCGACATAGGCTTGAGAATCTTACGGGAACACTTGTACTGTTTCTAAATAAAGTGTAGGCGTGGGAGGAGGGTGCTTCCCGCGCACTAATAACAGCACGCTTGCCAATTGTGGATGCTAATCATTCGCTTGTATCTTCCTAGACACATCTGCAGGCTGAGAATTATTCCATTTGCATGGCAAGGTGCGCATGTAGGTGTGTTAAAAATTCTGGAGGCACTGGGTATTGATCCCAGTACCTCACGCTTACTAAGCGAGCGCTCTACCATCTGAGCTACGCCCGCCCCCCCCGAAGACTAATGGTGCTACATACAGCCAT
This sequence comes from Schistocerca gregaria, assembly GCF_023897955.1. Classification (NCBI taxonomy): domain Eukaryota; kingdom Metazoa; phylum Arthropoda; class Insecta; order Orthoptera; family Acrididae; genus Schistocerca; species Schistocerca gregaria. Next base: position 58,425,302 of record NC_064929.1, on the reverse strand, counting down.
ATAGAAGACACAGACCCTTGCACTCCCATTATTCAGCAGACAAACACTACTCTCTATGTATCCGTTAGGGTGTCTTTCAAGTTTCGTGCATTCTGTATCGAATCGTAGTTGGCCACACTGAAAGTGGCACGTATAACGTCGAAAATAGAGTTCGGACACCGCTCTGAGTAAGACGAAGGTGTTGTCCACACTCTAGACTTCAATGAGGTTAAGCCGTGATACCTAAGACAGATCTGCACTCGATGACACCTCGATTACAGCCGGTCCCCACACTTACATCTTGCTCTCCTTACGTCAGTATACATCATTTCAGTTTGTGACGCTGGCTTTGCAACATCTTGCGTGCCTTTAGGTTCGCCGCGACCAACACTTACAATGCACTGCCCACAAAAAATTGAGGCGCCGCGGCTTGAACCCTGCACCTTTCTCATGCGAAGCGAACGCTCTACCATCTCAGCTACGCCCCAGGCACGACCAAACGGCGCTAATCCCCATTCTTTGCGACTCTGATGCGCACGGACACGATGGTTGGTTGGTTTGTAGCGGTGAAGGGAGCAGAGTACAAAGGCGCGGACACGTTCATATACACAAAAGTTCCAAGTAGTTTCGATGCTCTGGTATTACAAATGCAAATTCCGTCTGTTTTTAACGTCTTAAATTGAAAGAGCCGTCACAAATTGCTCCGTTTTCACTCCTTGTCGACAATCATACAGCACCTGAGGTAACAAACACATCTCGAGCCCCATTGTGCACTCCATTATTCATGCCAACTCAGTGCCTCGCTCTTTACTACTGTGTACTAATCTTGTCGTCCAACTGCAAAACACTGGGCCACAACAAGTTTCCGCGTCTCCATTGCACTGTGCATACTACAAAACGCTCCCCAAACTTGGCACTCACCCACGCAGCCGACTTTTCCGACTTTCCACGACGCTCACGCTAGTGACAGCATTATTTATAGTTCGACGTCGCGCGAAAGCGAATGAGCACATTTCGCCTACGGCTTAGGCCGCCCTCCTAGAGTGGCTGCTCGGTGTCTGCAGGCAGCGAGGGTCTGCTAGCTTCCTGTGTTCGCACCTATGTCACCTGTGCTTGCTTGTCAGAGACAGACTATCGCAAAACATACAACTCACTCCATGAATTGATTGCTACGGCATCTGTTATCAGCAGTCACAACTAGCAACACCAGTAGCAGCCGACTGCACGCAAAGAATAGGAATGTGCAGTGGGATTTACGTGAACTCGGCGCAAGGCAGATCTTTCCGACATAGGCTTGAGAATCTTACGGGAACACTTGTACTGTTTCTAAATAAAGTGTAGGCGTGGGAGAAGGGTGCTTCCCGCGCACTAATAACAGCACGCTTGCCAATTGTGGATGCTAATCATTCGCTTGTATCTTCCTAGACACATCTGCAGGCTGAGAATTATTCCATTTGCATGGCAAGGTGCGCATGTAGGTGTGTTAAAAATTCTGGAGGCACTGGGTATTGATCCCAGTACCTCACGCTTACTAAGCGAGCGCTCTACCATCTGAGCTACGCCCGCCCTCCCGAAGACTAATGGTGCTACATACAGCCATATAGAAGACACAGACCCTTGCACTCCCATTATTCAGCAGACAAACACTACTCTCTATGTATCCGTTAGGGTGTCTTTCAAGTTTCGTGCATTCTGTATCGAATCGTAGTTGGCCACACTGAAAGTGGCACGTATAACGTCGAAAATAGAGTTCGGACACCGCTCTGAGTAAGACGAAGGTGTTGTCCACCCTCTAGACTTCAATGAGGTTAAGCCGTGATACCTAAGACAGATCTGCACTCGATGACACCTCGATTACAGCCGGTCCCCACACTTACATCTTGCTCTCCTTACGTCAGTATACATCATTTCAGTTTGTGACGCTGGCTTTGCAACATCTTGCGTGCCTTTAGGTTCGCCGCGACCAACACTTACAATGCACTGCCCACAAAAAATTGGGGCGCCGCGGCTTGAACCCTGCACCTTTCTCATGCGAAGCGAACGCTCTACCATCTCAGCTACGCCCCAGGCACGACCAAACGGCGCTATTCCCCATTCTTTGCGACTCTGATGCGCACGGACACGATGGTTGGTTGGTTTGTAGCGGTGAAGGGAGCAGAGTACAAAGGCGCGGACACGTTCATATACACAAAAGTTCCAAGTAGTTTCAATGCTCTGGTATTACAAATGCAAATTCCGTCTGTTTTTAACGTCTTAAATTGAAAGAGCCGTCACAAATTGCTCCGTTTTCACTCCTTGTCGACAATCATACAGCACCTGAGGTAACAAACACATCTCGAGCCCCATTGTGCACTCCATTATTCATGCCAACTCAGTGCCTCGCTCTTTACTACTGTGTACTAATCTTGTCGTCCAACTGCAAAACACTGGGCCACAACAAGTTTCCGCGTCTCCATTGCACTGTGCATACTACAAAACGCTCCCCAAACTTGGCACTCACCCACGCAGCCGACTTTTCCGACTTTCCACGACGCTCACGCTAGTGACAGCATTATTTATAGTTCGACGTCGCGCGAAAGCGAATGAGCACATTTCGCCTACGGCTTAGGCCGCCCTCCTAGAGTGGCTGCTCGGTGTCTGCAGGCAGCGAGGGTCTGCTAGCCTCCTGTGTTCGCACCTATGTCACCTGTGCTTGCTTGTCAGAGACAGACTATCGCAAAACATACAACTCACTCCATGAATTGATTGCTACGGCATCTGTCATCAGCAGTCACAACTAGCAACACCAGTAGCAGCCGACTGCACGCAAAGAATAGGAATGTGCAGTGGGATTTACGTGAACTCGGCGCAAGGCAGATCTTTCCGACATAGGCTTGAGAATCTTACGGGAACACTTGTACTGTTTCTAAATAAAGTGTAGGCGTGGGAGGAGGGTGCTTCCCGCGCACTAATAACAGCACGCTTGCCAATTGTGGATGCTAATCATTCGCTCGTATCTTCCTAGACACATCTGCAGGCTGAGAATTATTCCACTTGCATGGCAAGGTGCGCATGTAGGTGTGTTAAAAATTCTGGAGGCACTGGGTATTGATCCCAGTACCTCACGCTTACTAAGCGAGCGCTCTACCATCTGAGCTACGCCCGCCCCCCCGAAGACTAATGGTGCTACATACAGCCATATAGAAGACACAGACCCTTGCACTCCCATTATTCAGCAGACAAACACTACTCTCTATGTATCCGTTAGGGTGTCTTTCAGGTTTCGTGCATTCTGTATCGAATCGTAGTTGGCCACACTGAAAGTGGCACGTATAACGTCGAAAATAGAGTTCGGACACCGCTCTGAGTAAGACGAACGTGTTGTCCACCCTCTAGACTTCAATGAGGTTAAGCCGTGATACCTAAGACAGATCTGCACTCGATGACACCTCGATTACAGCCGGTCCCCACACTTACATCTTGCTCTCCTTACGTCAGTATACATCATATCAGTTTGTGACGCTGGCTTTGCAACATCTTGCGTGCCTTTAGGTTCGCCGCGACCAACACTTACAATGCACTGCCCACAAAAAATTGGGGCGCCGCGGCTTGAACCCTGCACCTTTCTCATGCGAAGCGAACGCTCTACCATCTCAGCTACGCCCCAGGCACGACCAAACGGCGCTATTCCCCATTCTTTGCGACTCTGATGCGCACGGACACGATGGTTGGTTGGTTTGTAGCGGTGAAGGGAGCAGAGTACAAAGGCGCGGACACGTTCATATACACAAAAGTTCCAAGTAGTTTCGATGCTCTGGTATTACAAATGCAAATTCCGTCTGTTTTTAACGTCTTAAATTGAAAGAGCCGTCACAAATTGCTCCGTTTTCACTCCTTGTCGACAATCATACAGCACCTGAGGTAACAAACACATCTCGAGCCCCACTGTGCACTCCATTATTCATGCCAACTCAGTGCCTCGCTCTTTACTACTGTGTACTAATCTTGTCGTCCAACTGCAAAACACTGGGCCACAACAAGTTTCCGCGTCTCCATTGCACTGTGCATACTACAAAACGCTCCCCAAACTTGGCACTCACCCACGCAGCCGACTTTTCCACGACGCTCACGCAACGCTCACGCTAGTGACAGCATTATTTATAGTTCGACGTCGCGCGAAAGCGAATGAGCACATTTCGCCTACGGCTTAGGCCGCCCTCCTAGAGTGGCTGCTCGGTGTCTGCAGGCAGCGAGGGTCTGCTAGCTTCCTGTGTTCGCACCTATGTCACCTGTGCTTGCTTGTCAGAGACAGACTATCGCAAAACATACAACTCACTCCATGAATTGATTGCTACGGCATCTGTTATCAGCAGTCACAACTAGCAACACCAGTAGCAGCCGACTGCACGCAAAGAATAGGAATGTGCAGTGGGATTTACGTGAACTCGGCGCAAGGCAGATCTTTCCGACATAGGCTTGAGAATCTTACGGGAACACTTGTACTGTTTCTAAATAAAGTGTAGACGTGGGAGGAGGGTGCTTCCCGCGCACTAATAACAGCACGCTTGCCAATTGTGGATGCTAATCATTCACTTGTATCTTCCTAGACACATCTGCAGGCTGAGAATTATTCCATTTGCATGGCAAGGTGCGCATGTAGGTGTGTTAAAAATTCTGGAGGCACTGGGTATTGATCCCAGTACCTCACGCTTACTAAGCGAGCGCTCTACCATCTGAGCTACGCCCGCCCCCCCGAAGACTAATGGTGCTACATACAGCCATATAGAAGACACAGACCCTTGCACTCCCATTATTCAGCAGACAAACACTACTCTCTATGTATCCGTTAGGGTGTCTTTCAAGTTTCGTGCATTCTGTATCGAATCGTAGTTGGCCACACTGAAAGTGGCACGTATAACGTCGAAAATAGAGTTCGGACACCGCTCTGAGTAAGACGAACATGTTGTCCACCCTCTAGACTTCAATGAGGTTAAGCCGTGATACCTAAGACAGATCTGCACTCGATGACACCTCGATTACAGCCGGTCCCCACACTTACATCTTGCTCTCCTTACGTCAGTATACATCATTTCAGTTTGTGACGCTGGCTTTGCAACATCTTGCGTGCCTTTAGGTTCGCCGCGACCAACACTTACAATGCACTGCCCACAAAAAATTGGGGCGCCGCGGCTTGAACCCTGCACCTTTGTCATGCGAAGCGAACGCTCTACCATCTCAGCTACGCCCCAGGCACGACCAAACTGCGCTATTCCCCATTCTTTGCGACTCTGATGCGCACGGACACGATGGTTGGTTGGTTTGTAGCGGTGAAGGGAGCAGAGTACAAAGGCGCGGACACGTTCATATACACAAAAGTTCCAAGTAGTTTCGATGCTCTGGTATTACAAATGCAAATTCCGTCTGTTTTTAACGTCTTAAATTGAAAGAGCCGTCACAAATTGCTCCGTTTTCACTCCTTGTCGACAATCATACAGCACCTGAGGTAACAAACACATCTCGAGCCCCATTGTGCACTCCATTACTCACGCCAACTCAGTGCCTCGCTCTTTACTACTGTGTACTAATCTTGTCGTCCAACTGCAAAACACTGGGCCACAACAAGTTTCCGCGTCTCCATTGCACTGTGCATACTACAAAACGCTCCCCAAACTTGGCACTCACCCACGCAGCCGACTTTTCCGACTTTCCACGACGCTCACGCTAGTGACAGCATTATTTATAGTTCGACGTCGCGCGAAAGCGAATGAGCACATTTCGCCTACGGCTTAGGCCGCCCTCCTAGAGTGGCTGCTCGGTGTCTGCAGGCAGCGAGGGTCTGCTAGCTTCCTGTGTTCGCACCTATGTCACCTGTGCTTGCTTGTCAGAGACAGACTATCGCAAAACATACAACTCACTCCATGAATTGATTGCTACGGCATCTGTTATCAGCAGTCACAACTAGCAACACCAGTAGCAGCCGACTGCACGCAAAGAATAGGAATGTGCAGTGGGATTTACGTGAACTCGGCGCAAGGCAGATCTTTCCGACATAGGCTTGAGAATCTTACGGGAACACTTGTACTGTTTCTAAATAAAGTGTAGGCGTGGGAGGAGGGTGCTTCCCGCGCACTAATAACAGCACGCTTGCCAATTGTGGATGCTAATCATTCACTTGTATCATCCTAGACACATCCGCAGGCTGAGAATTATTCCATTTGCATGGCAAGGTGCGCATGTAGGTGTGTTAAAAATTCTGGAGGCACTGGGTATTGATCCCAGTACCTCACGCTTACTAAGCGAGCGCTCTACCATCTGAGCTACGCCCGCCCCCCCGAAGACTAATGGTGCTACATACAGCCATATAGAAGACACAGACCCTTGCACTCCCATTATTCAGCAGACAAACACTACTCTCTATGTATCCGTTAGGGTGTCTTTCAAGTTTCGTGCATTCTGTATCGAATCGTAGTTGGCCACACTGAAAGTGGCACGTATAACGTCGAAAATAGAGTTCGGACACCGCTCTGAGTAAGACGAACGTGTTGTCCACCCTCTAGACTTCAATGAGGTTAAGCCGTGATACCTAAGACAGATCTGCACTCGACGACACCTCGATTACAGCCGGTCCCCACACTTACATCTTGCTCTCCTTACGTCAGTATACATCATTTCAGTTTGTGACGTTGGCTTTGCAACATCTTGCGTGCCTTTAGGTTCGCCGCGACCAACACTTACAATGCACTGCCCACAAAAAATTGGGGCGCCGCGGCTTGAACCCTGCACCTTTCTCATGCGAAGCGAACGCTCTACCATCTCAGCTACGCCCCAGGCACGACCAAACTGCGCTATTCCCCATTCTTTGCGACTCTGATGCGCACGGACACGATGGTTGGTTGGTTTGTAGCGGTGAAGGGAGCAGAGTACAAAGGCGCGGACACGTTCATATACACAAAAGTTCCAAGTAGTTTCGATGCTCTGGTATTACAAATGCAAATTCCGTCTGTTTTTAACGTCTTAAATTGAAAGAGCCGTCACAAATTGCTCCGTTTTCACTCCTTGTCGACAATCATACAGCACCTGAGGTAACAAACACATCTCGAGCCCCATTGTGCACTCCATTACTCACGCCAACTCAGTGCCTCGCTCTTTACTACTGTGTACTAATCTTGTCGTCCAACTGCAAAACACTGGGCCACAACAAGTTTCCGCGTCTCCATTGCACTGTGCATACTACAAAACGCTCCCCAAACTTGGCACTCACCCACGCAGCCGACTTTTCCGACTTTCCACGACGCTCACGCAACGCTCACGCTAGTGACAGCATTATTTATAGTTCGACGTCGCGCGAAAGCGAATGAGCACATTTCGCCTACGGCTTAGGCCGCCCTCCTAGAGTGGCTGCTCGGTGTCTGCAGGCAGCGAGGGTCTGCTAGCTTCCTGTGTTCGCACCTATGTCACCTGTGCTTGCTTGTCAGAGACAGACTATCGCAAAACATACAACTCACTCCATGAATTGATTGCTACGGCATCTGTTATCAGCAGTCACAACTAGCAACACCAGTAGCAGCCGACTGCACGCAAAGAATAGGAATGTGCAGTGGGATTTACGTGAACTCGGCGCAAGGCAGATCTTTCCGACATAGGCTTGAGAATCTTACGGGAACACTTGTACTGTTTCTAAATAAAGTGTAGACGTGGGAGGAGGGTGCTTCCCGCGCACTAATAACAGCACGCTTGCCAATTGTGGATGCTAATCATTCACTTGTATCTTCCTAGACACATCTGCAGGCTGAGAATTATTCCATTTGCATGGCAAGGTGCGCATGTAGGTGTGTTAAAAATTCTGGAGGCACTGGGTATTGATCCCAGTACCTCACGCTTACTAAGCGAGCGCTCTACCATCTGAGCTACGCCCGCCCCCCCGAAGACTAATGGTGCTACATACAGCCATATAGAAGACACAGACCCTTGCACTCCCATTATTCAGCAGACAAACACTACTCTCTATGTATCCGTTAGGGTGTCTTTCAAGTTTCGTGCATTCTGTATCGAATCGTAGTTGGCCACACTGAAAGTGGCACGTATAACGTCGAAAATAGAGTTCGGACACCGCTCTGAGTAAGACGAACATGTTGTCCACCCTCTAGACTTCAATGAGGTTAAGCCGTGATACCTAAGACAGATCTGCACTCGATGACACCTCGATTACAGCCGGTCCCCACACTTACATCTTGCTCTCCTTACGTCAGTATACATCATTTCAGTTTGTGACGCTGGCTTTGCAACATCTTGCGTGCCTTTAGGTTCGCCGCGACCAACACTTACAATGCACTGCCCACAAAAAATTGGGGCGCCGCGGCTTGAACCCTGCACCTTTCTCATGCGAAGCGAACGCTCTACCATCTCAGCTACGCCCCAGGCACGACCAAACTGCGCTATTCCCCATTCTTTGCGACTCTGATGCGCACGGACACGATGGTTGGTTGGTTTGTAGCGGTGAAGGGAGCAGAGTACAAAGGCGCGGACACGTTCATATACACAAAAGTTCCAAGTAGTTTCGATGCTCTGGTATTACAAATGCAAATTCCGTCTGTTTTTAACGTCTTAAATTGAAAGAGCCGTCACAAATTGCTCCGTTTTCACTCCTTGTCGACAATCATACAGCACCTGAGGTAACAAACACATCTCGAGCCCCATTGTGCACTCCATTACTCACGCCAACTCAGTGCCTCGCTCTTTACTACTGTGTACTAATCTTGTCGTCCAACTGCAAAACACTGGGCCACAACAAGTTTCCGCGTCTCCATTGCACTGTGCATACTACAAAACGCTCCCCAAACTTGGCACTCACACACGCAGCCGACTTTTCCGACTTTCCACGACGCTCACGCTAGTGACAGCATTATTTATAGTTCGACGTCGCGCGAAAGCGAATGAGCACATTTCGCCTACGGCTTAGGCCGCCCTCCTAGAGTGGCTGCTCGGTGTCTGCAGGCAGCGAGGGTCTGCTAGCTTCCTGTGTTCGCACCTATGTCACCTGTGCTTGCTTGTCAGAGACAGACTATCGCAAAACATACAACTCACTCCATGAATTGATTGCTACGGCATCTGTTATCAGCAGTCACAACTAGCAACACCAGTAGCAGCCGACTGCACGCAAAGAATAGGAATGTGCAGTGGGATTTACGTGAACTCGGCGCAAGGCAGATCTTTCCGACATAGGCTTGAGAATCTTACGGGAACACTTGTACTGTTTCTAAATAAAGTGTAGACGTGGGAGGAGGGTGCTTCCCGCGCACTAATAACAGCACGCTTGCCAATTGTGGATGCTAATCATTCACTTGTATCTTCCTAGACACATCTGCAGGCTGAGAATTATTCCATTTGCATGGCAAGGTGCGCATGTAGGTGTGTTAAAAATTCTGGAGGCACTGGGTATTGATCCCAGTACCTCACGCTTACTAAGCGAGCGCTCTACCATCTGAGCTACGCCCGCCCCCCCGAAGACTAATGGTGCTACATACAGCCATATAGAAGACACAGACCCTTGCACTCCCATTATTCAGCAGACAAACACTACTCTCTATGTATCCGTTAGGGTGTCTTTCAAGTTTCGTGCATTCTGTATCGAATCGTAGTTGGCCACACTGAAAGTGGCACGTATAACGTCGAAAATAGAGTTCGGACACCGCTCTGAGTAAGACGAACATGTTGTCCACCCTCTAGACTTCAATGAGGTTAAGCCGTGATACCTAAGACAGATCTGCACTCGATGACACCTCGATTACAGCCGGTCCCCACACTTACATCTTGCTCTCCTTACGTCAGTATACATCATTTCAGTTTGTGACGCTGGCTTTGCAACATCTTGCGTGCCTTTAGGTTCGCCGCGACCAACACTTACAATGCACTGCCCACAAAAAATTGGGGCGCCGCGGCTTGAACCCTGCACCTTTGTCATGCGAAGCGAACGCTCTACCATCTCAGCTACGCCCCAGGCACGACCAAACTGCGCTATTCCCCATTCTTTGCGACTCTGATGCGCACGGACACGATGGTTGGTTGGTTTGTAGCGGTGAAGGGAGCAGAGTACAAAGGCGCGGACACGTTCATATACACAAAAGTTCCAAGTAGTTTCGATGCTCTGGTATTACAAATGCAAATTCCGTCTGTTTTTAACGTCTTAAATTGAAAGAGCCGTCACAAATTGCTCCGTTTTCACTCCTTGTCGACAATCATACAGCACCTGAGGTAACAAACACATCTCGAGCCCCATTGTGCACTCCATTACTCACGCCAACTCAGTGCCTCGCTCTTTACTACTGTGTACTAATCTTGTCGTCCAACTGCAAAACACTGGGCCACAACAAGTTTCCGCGTCTCCATTGCACTGTGCATACTACAAAACGCTCCCCAAACTTGGCACTCACCCACGCAGCCGACTTTTCCGACTTTCCACGACGCTCACGCTAGTGACAGCATTATTTATAGTTCGACGTCGCGCGAAAGCGAATGAGCACATTTCGCCTACGGCTTAGGCCGCCCTCCTAGAGTGGCTGCTCGGTGTCTGCAGGCAGCGAGGGTCTGCTAGCTTCCTGTGTTCGCACCTATGTCACCTGTGCTTGCTTGTCAGAGACAGACTATCGCAAAACATACAACTCACTCCATGAATTGATTGCTACGGCATCTGTTATCAGCAGTCACAACTAGCAACACCAGTAGCAGCCGACTGCACGCAAAGAATAGGAATGTGCAGTGGGATTTACGTGAACTCGGCGCAAAGCAGATCTTTCCGACATAGGCTTGAGAATCTTACGGGAACACTTGTACTGTTTCTAAATAAAGTGTAGACGTGGGAGGAGGGTGCTTCCCGCGCACTAATAACAGCACGCTTGCCAATTGTGGATGCTAATCATTCACTTGTATCTTCCTAGACACATCTGCAGGCTGAGAATTATTCCATTTGCATGGCAAGGTGCGCATGTAGGTGTGTTAAAAATTCTGGAGGCACTGGGTATTGATCCCAGTACCTCACGCTTACTAAGCGAGCGCTCTACCATCTGAGCTACGCCCGCCCCCCCGAAGACTAATGGTGCTACATACAGCCATATAGAAGACACAGACCCTTGCACTCCCATTATTCAGCAGACAAACACTACTCTCTATGTATCCGTTAGGGTGTCTTTCAAGTTTCGTGCATTCTGTATCGAATCGTAGTTGGCCACACTGAAAGTGGCACGTATAACGTCGAAAATAGAGTTCGGACACCGCTCTGAGTAAGACGAACATGTTGTCCACCCTCTAGACTTCAATGAGGTTAAGCCGTGATACCTAAGACAGATCTGCACTCGATGACACCTCGATTACAGCCGGTCCCCACACTTACATCTTGCTCTCCTTACGTCAGTATACATCATTTCAGTTTGTGACGCTGGCTTTGCAACATCTTGCGTGCCTTTAGGTTCGCCGCGACCAACACTTACAATGCACTGCCCACAAAAAATTGGGGCGCCGCGGCTTGAACCCTGCACCTTTGTCATGCGAAGCGAACGCTCTACCATCTCAGCTACGCCCCAGGCACGACCAAACTGCGCTATTCCCCATTCTTTGCGACTCTGATGCGCACGGACACGATGGTTGGTTGGTTTGTAGCGGTGAAGGGAGCAGAGTACAAAGGCGCGGACACGTTCATATACACAAAAGTTCCAAGTAGTTTCGATGCTCTGGTATTACAAATGCAAATTCCGTCTGTTTTTAACGTCTTAAATTGAAAGAGCCGTCACAAATTGCTCCGTTTTCACTCCTTGTCGACAATCATACAGCACCTGAGGTAACAAACACATCTCGAGCCCCATTGTGCACTCCATTACTCACGCCAACTCAGTGCCTCGCTCTTTACTACTGTGTACTAATCTTGTCGTCCAACTGCAAAACACTGGGCCACAACAAGTTTCCGCGTCTCCATTGCACTGTGCATACTACAAAACGCTCCCCAAACTTGGCACTCACCCACGCAGCCGACTTTTCCGACTTTCCACGACGCTCACGCTAGTGACAGCATTATTTATAGTTCGACGTCGCGCGAAAGCGAATGAGCACATTTCGCCTACGGCTTAGGCCGCCCTCCTAGAGTGGCTGCTCGGTGTCTGCAGGCAGCGAGGGTCTGCTAGCTTCCTGTGTTCGCACCTATGTCACCTGTGCTTGCTTGTCAGAGACAGACTATCGCAAAACATACAACTCACTCCATGAATTGATTGCTACGGCATCTGTTATCAGCAGTCACAACTAGCAACACCAGTAGCAGCCGACTGCACGCAAAGAATAGGAATGTGCAGTGGGATTTACGTGAACTCGGCGCAAGGCAGATCTTTCCGACATAGGCTTGAGAATCTTACGGGAACACTTGTACTGTTTCTAAATAAAGTGTAGGCGTGGGAGGAGGGTGCTTCCCGCGCACTAATAACAGCACGCTTGCCAATTGTGGATGCTAATCATTCACTTGTATCATCCTAGACACATCCGCAGGCTGAGAATTATTCCATTTGCATGGCAAGGTGCGCATGTAGGTGTGTTAAAAATTCTGGAGGCACTGGGTATTGATCCCAGTACCTCACGCTTACTAAGCGAGCGCTCTACCATCTGAGCTACGCCCGCCCCCCCGAAGACTAATGGTGCTACATACAGCCATATAGAAGACACAGACCCTTGCACTCCCATTATTCAGCAGACAAACACTACTCTCTATGTATCCGTTAGGGTGTCTTTCAAGTTTCGTGCATTCTGTATCGAATCGTAGTTGGCCACACTGAAAGTGGCACGTATAACGTCGAAAATAGAGTTCGGACACCGCTCTGAGTAAGACGAACGTGTTGTCCACCCTCTAGACTTCAATGAGGTTAAGCCGTGATACCTAAGACAGATCTGCACTCGACGACACCTCGATTACAGCCGGTCCCCACACTTACATCTTGCTCTCCTTACGTCAGTATACATCATTTCAGTTTGTGACGTTGGCTTTGCAACATCTTGCGTGCCTTTAGGTTCGCCGCGACCAACACTTACAATGCACTGCCCACAAAAAATTGGGGCGCCGCGGCTTGAACCCTGCACCTTTCTCATGCGAAGCGAACGCTCTACCATCTCAGCTACGCCCCAGGCACGACCAAACTGCGCTATTCCCCATTCTTTGCGACTCTGATGCGCACGGACACGATGGTTGGTTGGTTTGTAGCGGTGAAGGGAGCAGAGTACAAAGGCGCGGACACGTTCATATACACAAAAGTTCCAAGTAGTTTCGATGCTCTGGTATTACAAATGCAAATTCCGTCTGTTTTTAACGTCTTAAATTGAAAGAGCCGTCACAAATTGCTCCGTTTTCACTCCTTGTCGACAATCATACAGCACCTGAGGTAACAAACACATCTCGAGCCCCATTGTGCACTCCATTACTCACGCCAACTCAGTGCCTCGCTCTTTACTACTGTGTACTAATCTTGTCGTCCAACTGCAAAACACTGGGCCACAACAAGTTTCCGCGTCTCCATTGCACTGTGCATACTACAAAACGCTCCCCAAACTTGGCACTCACCCACGCAGCCGACTTTTCCGACTTTCCACGACGCTCACGCTAGTGACAGCATTATTTATAGTTCGACGTCGCGCGAAAGCGAATGAGCACATTTCGCCTACGGCTTAGGCCGCCCTCCTAGAGTGGCTGCTCGGTGTCTGCAGGCAGCGAGGGTCTGCTAGCTTCCTGTGTTCGCACCTATGTCACCTGTGCTTGCTTGTCAGAGACAGACTATCGCAAAACATACAACTCACTCCATGAATTGATTGCTACGGCATCTGTTATCAGCAGTCACAACTAGCAACACCAGTAGCAGCCGACTGCACGCAAAGAATAGGAATGTGCAGTGGGATTTACGTGAACTCGGCGCAAGGCAGATCTTTCCGACATAGGCTTGAGAATCTTACGGGAACACTTGTACTGTTTCTAAATAAAGTGTAGGCGTGGGAGGAGGGTGCTTCCCGCGCACTAATAACAGCACGCTTGCCAATTGTGGATGCTAATCATTCACTTGTATCATCCTAGACACATCCGCAGGCTGAGAATTATTCCATTTGCATGGCAAGGTGCGCATGTAGGTGTGTTAAAAATTCTGGAGGCACTGGGTATTGATCCCAGTACCTCACGCTTACTAAGCGAGCGCTCTACCATCTGAGCTACGCCCGCCCCCCCGAAGACTAATGGTGCTACATACAGCCATATAGAAGACACAGACCCTTGCACTCCCATTATTCAGCAGACAAACACTACTCTCTATGTATCCGTTAGGGTGTCTTTCAAGTTTCGTGCATTCTGTATCGAATCGTAGTTGGCCACACTGAAAGTGGCACGTATAACGTCGAAAATAGAGTTCGGACACCGCTCTGAGTAAGACGAACGTGTTGTCCACCCTCTAGACTTCAATGAGGTTAAGCCGTGATACCTAAGACAGATCTGCACTCGACGACACCTCGATTACAGCCGGTCCCCACACTTACATCTTGCTCTCCTTACGTCAGTATACATCATTTCAGTTTGTGACGTTGGCTTTGCAACATCTTGCGTGCCTTTAGGTTCGCCGCGACCAACACTTACAATGCACTGCCCACAAAAAATTGGGGCGCCGCGGCTTGAACCCTGCACCTTTCTCATGCGAAGCGAACGCTCTACCATCTCAGCTACGCCCCAGGCACGACCAAACTGCGCTATTCCCCATTCTTTGCGACTCTGATGCGCACGGACACGATGGTTGGTTGGTTTGTAGCGGTGAAGGGAGCAGAGTACAAAGGCGCGGACACGTTCATATACACAAAAGTTCCAAGTAGTTTCGATGCTCTGGTATTACAAATGCAAATTCCGTCTGTTTTTAACGTCTTAAATTGAAAGAGCCGTCACAAATTGCTCCGTTTTCACTCCTTGTCGACAATCATACAGCACCTGAGGTAACAAACACATCTCGAGCCCCATTGTGCACTCCATTACTCACGCCAACTCAGTGCCTCGCTCTTTACTACTGTGTACTAATCTTGTCGTCCAACTGCAAAACACTGGGCCACAACAAGTTTCCGCGTCTCCATTGCACTGTGCATACTACAAAACGCTCCCCAAACTTGGCACTCACCCACGCAGCCGACTTTTCCGACTTTCCACGACGCTCACGCAACGCTCACGCTAGTGACAGCATTATTTATAGTTCGACGTCGCGCGAAAGCGAATGAGCACATTTCGCCTACGGCTTAGGCCGCCCTCCTAGAGTGGCTGCTCGGTGTCTGCAGGCAGCGAGGGTCTGCTAGCTTCCTGTGTTCGCACCTATGTCACCTGTGCTTGCTTGTCAGAGACAGACTATCGCAAAACATACAACTCACTCCATGAATTGATTGCTACGGCATCTGTTATCAGCAGTCACAACTAGCAACACCAGTAGCAGCCGACTGCACGCAAAGAATAGGAATGTGCAGTGGGATTTACGTGAACTCGGCGCAAGGCAGATCTTTCCGACATAGGCTTGAGAATCTTACGGGAACACTTGTACTGTTTCTAAATAAAGTGTAGACGTGGGAGGAGGGTGCTTCCCGCGCACTAATAACAGCACGCTTGCCAATTGTGGATGCTAATCATTCACTTGTATCTTCCTAGACACATCTGCAGGCTGAGAATTATTCCATTTGCATGGCAAGGTGCGCATGTAGGTGTGTTAAAAATTCTGGAGGCACTGGGTATTGATCCCAGTACCTCACGCTTACTAAGCGAGCGCTCTACCATCTGAGCTACGCCCGCCCCCCCGAAGACTAATGGTGCTACATACAGCCATATAGAAGACACAGACCCTTGCACTCCCATTATTCAGCAGACAAACACTACTCTCTATGTATCCGTTAGGGTGTCTTTCAAGTTTCGTGCATTCTGTATCGAATCGTAGTTGGCCACACTGAAAGTGGCACGTATAACGTCGAAAATAGAGTTCGGACACCGCTCTGAGTAAGACGAACATGTTGTCCACCCTCTAGACTTCAATGAGGTTAAGCCGTGATACCTAAGACAGATCTGCACTCGATGACACCTCGATTACAGCCGGTCCCCACACTTACATCTTGCTCTCCTTACGTCAGTATACATCATTTCAGTTTGTGACGCTGGCTTTGCAACATCTTGCGTGCCTTTAGGTTCGCCGCGACCAACACTTACAATGCACTGCCCACAAAAAATTGGGGCGCCGCGGCTTGAACCCTGCACCTTTCTCATGCGAAGCGAACGCTCTACCATCTCAGCTACGCCCCAGGCACGACCAAACTGCGCTATTCCCCATTCTTTGCGACTCTGATGCGCACGGACACGATGGTTGGTTGGTTTGTAGCGGTGAAGGGAGCAGAGTACAAAGGCGCGGACACGTTCATATACACAAAAGTTCCAAGTAGTTTCGATGCTCTGGTATTACAAATGCAAATTCCGTCTGTTTTTAACGTCTTAAATTGAAAGAGCCGTCACAAATTGCTCCGTTTTCACTCCTTGTCGACAATCATACAGCACCTGAGGTAACAAACACATCTCGAGCCCCATTGTGCACTCCATTACTCACGCCAACTCAGTGCCTCGCTCTTTACTACTGTGTACTAATCTTGTCGTCCAACTGCAAAACACTGGGCCACAACAAGTTTCCGCGTCTCCATTGCACTGTGCATACTACAAAACGCTCCCCAAACTTGGCACTCACACACGCAGCCGACTTTTCCGACTTTCCACGACGCTCACGCTAGTGACAGCATTATTTATAGTTCGACGTCGCGCGAAAGCGAATGAGCACATTTCGCCTACGGCTTAGGCCGCCCTCCTAGAGTGGCTGCTCGGTGTCTGCAGGCAGCGAGGGTCTGCTAGCTTCCTGTGTTCGCACCTATGTCACCTGTGCTTGCTTGTCAGAGACAGACTATCGCAAAACATACAACTCACTCCATGAATTGATTGCTACGGCATCTGTTATCAGCAGTCACAACTAGCAACACCAGTAGCAGCCGACTGCACGCAAAGAATAGGAATGTGCAGTGGGATTTACGTGAACTCGGCGCAAGGCAGATCTTTCCGACATAGGCTTGAGAATCTTACGGGAACACTTGTACTGTTTCTAAATAAAGTGTAGACGTGGGAGGAGGGTGCTTCCCGCGCACTAATAACAGCACGCTTGCCAATTGTGGATGCTAATCATTCACTTGTATCTTCCTAGACACATCTGCAGGCTGAGAATTATTCCATTTGCATGGCAAGGTGCGCATGTAGGTGTGTTAAAAATTCTGGAGGCACTGGGTATTGATCCCAGTACCTCACGCTTACTAAGCGAGCGCTCTACCATCTGAGCTACGCCCGCCCCCCCGAAGACTAATGGTGCTACATACAGCCATATAGAAGACACAGACCCTTGCACTCCCATTATTCAGCAGACAAACACTACTCTCTATGTATCCGTTAGGGTGTCTTTCAAGTTTCGTGCATTCTGTATCGAATCGTAGTTGGCCACACTGAAAGTGGCACGTATAACGTCGAAAATAGAGTTCGGACACCGCTCTGAGTAAGACGAACATGTTGTCCACCCTCTAGACTTCAATGAGGTTAAGCCGTGATACCTAAGACAGATCTGCACTCGATGACACCTCGATTACAGCCGGTCCCCACACTTACATCTTGCTCTCCTTACGTCAGTATACATCATTTCAGTTTGTGACGCTGGCTTTGCAACATCTTGCGTGCCTTTAGGTTCGCCGCGACCAACACTTACAATGCACTGCCCACAAAAAATTGGGGCGCCGCGGCTTGAACCCTGCACCTTTGTCATGCGAAGCGAACGCTCTACCATCTCAGCTACGCCCCAGGCACGACCAAACTGCGCTATTCCCCATTCTTTGCGACTCTGATGCGCACGGACACGATGGTTGGTTGGTTTGTAGCGGTGAAGGGAGCAGAGTACAAAGGCGCGGACACGTTCATATACACAAAAGTTCCAAGTAGTTTCGATGCTCTGGTATTACAAATGCAAATTCCGTCTGTTTTTAACGTCTTAAATTGAAAGAGCCGTCACAAATTGCTCCGTTTTCACTCCTTGTCGACAATCATACAGCACCTGAGGTAACAAACACATCTCGAGCCCCATTGTGCACTCCATTACTCACGCCAACTCAGTGCCTCGCTCTTTACTACTGTGTACTAATCTTGTCGTCCAACTGCAAAACACTGGGCCACAACAAGTTTCCGCGTCTCCATTGCACTGTGCATACTACAAAACGCTCCCCAAACTTGGCACTCACCCACGCAGCCGACTTTTCCGACTTTCCACGACGCTCACGCTAGTGACAGCATTATTTATAGTTCGACGTCGCGCGAAAGCGAATGAGCACATTTCGCCTACGGCTTAGGCCGCCCTCCTAGAGTGGCTGCTCGGTGTCTGCAGGCAGCGAGGGTCTGCTAGCTTCCTGTGTTCGCACCTATGTCACCTGTGCTTGCTTGTCAGAGACAGACTATCGCAAAACATACAACTCACTCCATGAATTGATTGCTACGGCATCTGTTATCAGCAGTCACAACTAGCAACACCAGTAGCAGCCGACTGCACGCAAAGAATAGGAATGTGCAGTGGGATTTACGTGAACTCGGCGCAAAGCAGATCTTTCCGACATAGGCTTGAGAATCTTACGGGAACACTTGTACTGTTTCTAAATAAAGTGTAGACGTGGGAGGAGGGTGCTTCCCGCGCACTAATAACAGCACGCTTGCCAATTGTGGATGCTAATCATTCACTTGTATCTTCCTAGACACATCTGCAGGCTGAGAATTATTCCATTTGCATGGCAAGGTGCGCATGTAGGTGTGTTAAAAATTCTGGAGGCACTGGGTATTGATCCCAGTACCTCACGCTTACTAAGCGAGCGCTCTACCATCTGAGCTACGCCCGCCCCCCCGAAGACTAATGGTGCTACATACAGCCATATAGAAGACACAGACCCTTGCACTCCCATTATTCAGCAGACAAACACTACTCTCTATGTATCCGTTAGGGTGTCTTTCAAGTTTCGTGCATTCTGTATCGAATCGTAGTTGGCCACACTGAAAGTGGCACGTATAACGTCGAAAATAGAGTTCGGACACCGCTCTGAGTAAGACGAACATGTTGTCCACCCTCTAGACTTCAATGAGGTTAAGCCGTGATACCTAAGACAGATCTGCACTCGATGACACCTCGATTACAGCCGGTCCCCACACTTACATCTTGCTCTCCTTACGTCAGTATACATCATTTCAGTTTGTGACGCTGGCTTTGCAACATCTTGCGTGCCTTTAGGTTCGCCGCGACCAACACTTACAATGCACTGCCCACAAAAAATTGGGGCGCCGCGGCTTGAACCCTGCACCTTTGTCATGCGAAGCGAACGCTCTACCATCTCAGCTACGCCCCAGGCACGACCAAACTGCGCTATTCCCCATTCTTTGCGACTCTGATGCGCACGGACACGATGGTTGGTTGGTTTGTAGCGGTGAAGGGAGCAGAGTACAAAGGCGCGGACACGTTCATATACACAAAAGTTCCAAGTAGTTTCGATGCTCTGGTATTACAAATGCAAATTCCGTCTGTTTTTAACGTCTTAAATTGAAAGAGCCGTCACAAATTGCTCCGTTTTCACTCCTTGTCGACAATCATACAGCACCTGAGGTAACAAACACATCTCGAGCCCCATTGTGCACTCCATTACTCACGCCAACTCAGTGCCTCGCTCTTTACTACTGTGTACTAATCTTGTCGTCCAACTGCAAAACACTGGGCCACAACAAGTTTCCGCGTCTCCATTGCACTGTGCATACTACAAAACGCTCCCCAAACTTGGCACTCACCCACGCAGCCGACTTTTCCGACTTTCCACGACGCTCACGCTAGTGACAGCATTATTTATAGTTCGACGTCGCGCGAAAGCGAATGAGCACATTTCGCCTACGGCTTAGGCCGCCCTCCTAGAGTGGCTGCTCGGTGTCTGCAGGCAGCGAGGGTCTGCTAGCTTCCTGTGTTCGCACCTATGTCACCTGTGCTTGCTTGTCAGAGACAGACTATCGCAAAACATACAACTCACTCCATGAATTGATTGCTACGGCATCTGTTATCAGCAGTCACAACTAGCAACACCAGTAGCAGCCGACTGCACGCAAAGAATAGGAATGTGCAGTGGGATTTACGTGAACTCGGCGCAAGGCAGATCTTTCCGACATAGGCTTGAGAATCTTACGGGAACACTTGTACTGTTTCTAAATAAAGTGTAGGCGTGGGAGGAGGGTGCTTCCCGCGCACTAATAACAGCACGCTTGCCAATTGTGGATGCTAATCATTCACTTGTATCATCCTAGACACATCCGCAGGCTGAGAATTATTCCATTTGCATGGCAAGGTGCGCATGTAGGTGTGTTAAAAATTCTGGAGGCACTGGGTATTGATCCCAGTACCTCACGCTTACTAAGCGAGCGCTCTACCATCTGAGCTACGCCCGCCCCCCCGAAGACTAATGGTGCTACATACAGCCATATAGAAGACACAGACCCTTGCACTCCCATTATTCAGCAGACAAACACTACTCTCTATGTATCCGTTAGGGTGTCTTTCAAGTTTCGTGCATTCTGTATCGAATCGTAGTTGGCCACACTGAAAGTGGCACGTATAACGTCGAAAATAGAGTTCGGACACCGCTCTGAGTAAGACGAACGTGTTGTCCACCCTCTAGACTTCAATGAGGTTAAGCCGTGATACCTAAGACAGATCTGCACTCGACGACACCTCGATTACAGCCGGTCCCCACACTTACATCTTGCTCTCCTTACGTCAGTATACATCATTTCAGTTTGTGACGTTGGCTTTGCAACATCTTGCGTGCCTTTAGGTTCGCCGCGACCAACACTTACAATGCACTGCCCACAAAAAATTGGGGCGCCGCGGCTTGAACCCTGCACCTTTCTCATGCGAAGCGAACGCTCTACCATCTCAGCTACGCCCCAGGCACGACCAAACTGCGCTATTCCCCATTCTTTGCGACTCTGATGCGCACGGACACGATGGTTGGTTGGTTTGTAGCGGTGAAGGGAGCAGAGTACAAAGGCGCGGACACGTTCATATACACAAAAGTTCCAAGTAGTTTCGATGCTCTGGTATTACAAATGCAAATTCCGTCTGTTTTTAACGTCTTAAATTGAAAGAGCCGTCACAAATTGCTCCGTTTTCACTCCTTGTCGACAATCATACAGCACCTGAGGTAACAAACACATCTCGAGCCCCATTGTGCACTCCATTACTCACGCCAACTCAGTGCCTCGCTCTTTACTACTGTGTACTAATCTTGTCGTCCAACTGCAAAACACTGGGCCACAACAAGTTTCCGCGTCTCCATTGCACTGTGCATACTACAAAACGCTCCCCAAACTTGGCACTCACCCACGCAGCCGACTTTTCCGACTTTCCACGACGCTCACGCAACGCTCACGCTAGTGACAGCATTATTTATAGTTCGACGTCGCGCGAAAGCGAATGAGCACATTTCGCCTACGGCTTAGGCCGCCCTCCTAGAGTGGCTGCTCGGTGTCTGCAGGCAGCGAGGGTCTGCTAGCTTCCTGTGTTCGCACCTATGTCACCTGTGCTTGCTTGTCAGAGACAGACTATCGCAAAACATACAACTCACTCCATGAATTGATTGCTACGGCATCTGTTATCAGCAGTCACAACTAGCAACACCAGTAGCAGCCGACTGCACGCAAAGAATAGGAATGTGCAGTGGGATTTACGTGAACTCGGCGCAAGGCAGATCTTTCCGACATAGGCTTGAGAATCTTACGGGAACACTTGTACTGTTTCTAAATAAAGTGTAGACGTGGGAGGAGGGTGCTTCCCGCGCACTAATAACAGCACGCTTGCCAATTGTGGATGCTAATCATTCACTTGTATCTTCCTAGACACATCTGCAGGCTGAGAATTATTCCATTTGCATGGCAAGGTGCGCATGTAGGTGTGTTAAAAATTCTGGAGGCACTGGGTATTGATCCCAGTACCTCACGCTTACTAAGCGAGCGCTCTACCATCTGAGCTACGCCCGCCCCCCCGAAGACTAATGGTGCTACATACAGCCATATAGAAGACACAGACCCTTGCACTCCCATTATTCAGCAGACAAACACTACTCTCTATGTATCCGTTAGGGTGTCTTTCAAGTTTCGTGCATTCTGTATCGAATCGTAGTTGGCCACACTGAAAGTGGCACGTATAACGTCGAAAATAGAGTTCGGACACCGCTCTGAGTAAGACGAACATGTTGTCCACCCTCTAGACTTCAATGAGGTTAAGCCGTGATACCTAAGACAGATCTGCACTCGATGACACCTCGATTACAGCCGGTCCCCACACTTACATCTTGCTCTCCTTACGTCAGTATACATCATTTCAGTTTGTGACGCTGGCTTTGCAACATCTTGCGTGCCTTTAGGTTCGCCGCGACCAACACTTACAATGCTCTGCCCACAAAAAATTGGGGCGCCGCGGCTTGAACCCTGCACCTTTCTCATGCGAAGCGAACGCTCTACCATCTCAGCTACGCCCCAGGCACGACCAAACTGCGCTATTCCCCATTCTTTGCGACTCTGATGCGCACGGACACGATGGTTGGTTGGTTTGTAGCGGTGAAGGGAGCAGAGTACAAAGGCGCGGACACGTTCATATACACAAAAGTTCCAAGTAGTTTCGATGCTCTGGTATTACAAATGCAAATTCCGTCTGTTTTTAACGTCTTAAATTGAAAGAGCCGTCACAAATTGCTCCGTTTTCACTCCTTGTCGACAATCATACAGCACCTGAGGTAACAAACACATCTCGAGCCCCATTGTGCACTCCATTACTCACGCCAACTCAGTGCCTCGCTCTTTACTACTGTGTACTAATCTTGTCGTCCAACTGCAAAACACTGGGCCACAACAAGTTTCCGCGTCTCCATTGCACTGTGCATACTACAAAACGCTCCCCAAACTTGGCACTCACCCACGCAGCCGACTTTTCCGACTTTCCACGACGCTCACGCTAGTGACAGCATTATTTATAGTTCGACGTCGCGCGAAAGCGAATGAGCACATTTCGCCTACGGCTTAGGCCGCCCTCCTAGAGTGGCTGCTCGGTGTCTGCAGGCAGCGAGGGTCTGCTAGCTTCCTGTGTTCGCACCTATGTCACCTGTGCTTGCTTGTCAGAGACAGACTATCGCAAAACATACAACTCACTCCATGAATTGATTGCTACGGCATCTGTTATCAGCAGTCACAACTAGCAACACCAGTAGCAGCCGACTGCACGCAAAGAATAGGAATGTGCAGTGGGATTTACGTGAACTCGGCGCAAGGCAGATCTTTCCGACATAGGCTTGAGAATCTTACGGGAACACTTGTACTGTTTCTAAATAAAGTGTAGACGTGGGAGGAGGGTGCTTCCCGCGCACTAATAACAGCACGCTTGCCAATTGTGGATGCTAATCATTCACTTGTATCTTCCTAGACACATCTGCAGGCTGAGAATTATTCCATTTGCATGGCAAGGTGCGCATGTAGGTGTGTTAAAAATTCTGGAGGCACTGGGTATTGATCCCAGTACCTCACGCTTACTAAGCGAGCGCTCTACCATCTGAGCTACGCCCGCCCCCCCGAAGACTAATGGTGCTACATACAGCCATATAGAAGACACAGACCCTTGCACTCCCATTATTCAGCAGACAAACACTACTCTCTATGTATCCGTTAGGGTGTCTTTCAAGTTTCGTGCATTCTGTATCGAATCGTAGTTGGCCACACTGAAAGTGGCACGTATAACGTCGAAAATAGAGTTCGGACACCGCTCTGAGTAAGACGAACATGTTGTCCACCCTCTAGACTTCAATGAGGTTAAGCCGTGATACCTAAGACAGATCTGCACTCGATGACACCTCGATTACAGCCGGTCCCCACACTTACATCTTGCTCTCCTTACGTCAGTATACATCATTTCAGTTTGTGACGCTGGCTTTGCAACATCTTGCGTGCCTTTAGGTTCGCCGCGACCAACACTTACAATGCTCTGCCCACAAAAAATTGGGGCGCCGCGGCTTGAACCCTGCACCTTTCTCATGCGAAGCGAACGCTCTACCATCTCAGCTACGCCCCAG
Source organism: Schistocerca gregaria (assembly GCF_023897955.1). Taxonomy (NCBI): domain Eukaryota; kingdom Metazoa; phylum Arthropoda; class Insecta; order Orthoptera; family Acrididae; genus Schistocerca; species Schistocerca gregaria. Next base: position 58,401,113 of record NC_064929.1, on the reverse strand, counting down.
GCACGACCAAACTGCGCTATTCCCCATTCTTTGCGACTCTGATGCGCACGGACACGATGGTTGGTTGGTTTGTAGCGGTGAAGGGAGCAGAGTACAAAGGCGCGGACACGTTCATATACACAAAAGTTCCAAGTAGTTTCGATGCTCTGGTATTACAAATGCAAATTCCGTCTGTTTTTAACGTCTTAAATTGAAAGAGCCGTCACAAATTGCTCCGTTTTCACTCCTTGTCGACAATCATACAGCACCTGAGGTAACAAACACATCTCGAGCCCCATTGTGCACTCCATTACTCACGCCAACTCAGTGCCTCGCTCTTTACTACTGTGTACTAATCTTGTCGTCCAACTGCAAAACACTGGGCCACAACAAGTTTCCGCGTCTCCATTGCACTGTGCATACTACAAAACGCTCCCCAAACTTGGCACTCACCCACGCAGCCGACTTTTCCGACTTTCCACGACGCTCACGCTAGTGACAGCATTATTTATAGTTCGACGTCGCGCGAAAGCGAATGAGCACATTTCGCCTACGGCTTAGGCCGCCCTCCTAGAGTGGCTGCTCGGTGTCTGCAGGCAGCGAGGGTCTGCTAGCTTCCTGTGTTCGCACCTATGTCACCTGTGCTTGCTTGTCAGAGACAGACTATCGCAAAACATACAACTCACTCCATGAATTGATTGCTACGGCATCTGTTTTCAGCAGTCACAACTAGCAACACCAGTAGCAGCCGACTGCACGCAAAGAATAGGAATGTGCAGTGGGATTTACGTGAACTCGGCGCAAGGCAGATCTTTCCGACATAGGCTTGAGAATCTTACGGGAACACTTGTACTGTTTCTAAATAAAGTGTAGGCGTGGGAGGAGGGTGCTTCCCGCGCACTAATAACAGCACGCTTGCCAATTGTGGATGCTAATCATTCACTTGTATCATCCTAGACACATCCGCAGGCTGAGAATTATTCCATTTGCATGGCAAGGTGCGCATGTAGGTGTGTTAAAAATTCTGGAGGCACTGGGTATTGATCCCAGTACCTCACGCTTACTAAGCGAGCGCTCTACCATCTGAGCTACGCCCGCCCCCCCGAAGACTAATGGTGCTACATACAGCCATATAGAAGACACAGACCCTTGCACTCCCATTATTCAGCAGACAAACACTACTCTCTATGTATCCGTTAGGGTGTCTTTCAGGTTTCGTGCATTCTGTATCGAATCGTAGTTGGCCACACTGAAAGTGGCACGTATAACGTCGAAAATAGAGTTCGGACACCGCTCTGAGTAAGACGAACGTGTTGTCCACCCTCTAGACTTCAATGAGGTTAAGCCGTGATACCTAAGACAGATCTGCACTCGATGACACCTCGATTACAGCCGGTCCCCACACTTACATCTTGCTCTCCTTACGTCAGTATACATCATTTCAGTTTGTGACGCTGGCTTTGCAACATCTTGCGTGCCTTTAGGTTCGCCGCGACCAACACTTACAATGCACTGCCCACAAAAAATTGGGGCGCCGCGGCTTGAACCCTGCACCTTTGTCATGCGAAGCGAACGCTCTACCATCTCAGCTACGCCCCAGGCACGACCAAACTGCGCTATTCCCCATTCTTTGCGACTCTGATGCGCACGGACACGATGGTTGGTTGGTTTGTAGCGGTGAAGGGAGCAGAGTACAAAGGCGCGGACACGTTCATATACACAAAAGTTCCAAGTAGTTTCGATGCTCTGGTATTACAAATGCAAATTCCGTCTGTTTTTAACGTCTTAAATTGAAAGAGCCGTCACAAATTGCTCCGTTTTCACTCCTTGTCGACAGTCATACAGCACCTGAGGTAACAAACACATCTCGAGCCCCATTGTGCACTCCATTATTCATGCCAACTCAGTGCCTCGCTCTTTACTACTGTGTACTAATCTTGTCGTCCAACTGCAAAACACTGGGCCACAACAAGTTTCCGCGTCTCCATTGCACTGTGCATACTACAAAACGCTCCCCAAACTTGGCACTCACCCACGCAGCCGACTTTTCCGACTTTCCACGACGCTCACGCTAGTGACAGCATTATTTATAGTTCGACGTCGCGCGAAAGCGAATGAGCACATTTCGCCTACGGCTTAGGCCGCCCTCCTAGAGTGGCTGCTCGGTGTCTGCAGGCAGCGAGGGTCTGCTAGCTTCCTGTGTTCGCACCTATGTCACCTGTGCTTGCTTGTCAGAGACAGACTATCGCAAAACATACAACTCACTCCATGAATTGATTGCTACGGCATCTGTTATCAGCAGTCACAACTAGCAACACCAGTAGCAGCCGACTGCACGCAAAGAATAGGAATGTGCAGTGGGATTTACGTGAACTCGGCGCAAGGCAGATCTTTCCGACATAGGCTTGAGAATCTTACGGGAACACTTGTACTGTTTCTAAATAAAGTGTAGACGTGGGAGGAGGGTGCTTCCCGCGCACTAATAACAGCACGCTTGCCAATTGTGGATGCTAATCATTCACTTGTATCTTCCTAGACACATCTGCAGGCTGAGAATTATTCCATTTGCATGGCAAGGTGCGCATGTAGGTGTGTTAAAAATTCTGGAGGCACTGGGTATTGATCCCAGTACCTCACGCTTACTAAGCGAGCGCTCTACCATCTGAGCTACGCCCGCCCCCCCGAAGACTAATGGTGCTACATACAGCCATATAGAAGACACAGACCCTTGCACTCCCATTATTCAGCAGACAAACACTACTCTCTATGTATCCGTTAGGGTGTCTTTCAAGTTTCGTGCATTCTGTATCGAATCGTAGTTGGCCACACTGAAAGTGGCACGTATAACGTCGAAAATAGAGTTCGGACACCGCTCTGAGTAAGACGAACATGTTGTCCACCCTCTAGACTTCAATGAGGTTAAGCCGTGATACCTAAGACAGATCTGCACTCGATGACACCTCGATTACAGCCGGTCCCCACACTTACATCTTGCTCTCCTTACGTCAGTATACATCATTTCAGTTTGTGACGCTGGCTTTGCAACATCTTGCGTGCCTTTAGGTTCGCCGCGACCAACACTTACAATGCACTGCCCACAAAAAATTGGGGCGCCGCGGCTTCAACCCTGCACCTTTCTCATGCGAAGCGAACGCTCTACCATCTCAGCTACGCCCCAGGCACGACCAAACTGCGCTATTCCCCATTCTTTGCGACTCTGATGCGCACGGACACGATGGTTGGTTGGTTTGTAGCGGTGAAGGGAGCAGAGTACAAAGGCGCGGACACGTTCATATACACAAAAGTTCCAAGTAGTTTCGATGCTCTGGTATTACAAATGCAAATTCCGTCTGTTTTTAACGTCTTAAATTGAAAGAGCCGTCACAAATTGCTCCGTTTTCACTCCTTGTCGACAATCATACAGCACCTGAGGTAACAAACACATCTCGAGCCCCATTGTGCACTCCATTACTCACGCCAACTCAGTGCCTCGCTCTTTACTACTGTGTACTAATCTTGTCGTCCAACTGCAAAACACTGGGCCACAACAAGTTTCCGCGTCTCCATTGCACTGTGCATACTACAAAACGCTCCCCAAACTTGGCACTCACCCACGCAGCCGACTTTTCCGACTTTCCACGACGCTCACGCTAGTGACAGCATTATTTATAGTTCGACGTCGCGCGAAAGCGAATGAGCACATTTCGCCTACGGCTTAGGCCGCCCTCCTAGAGTGGCTGCTCGGTGTCTGCAGGCAGCGAGGGTCTGCTAGCTTCCTGTGTTCGCACCTATGTCACCTGTGCTTGCTTGTCAGAGACAGACTATCGCAAAACATACAACTCACTCCATGAATTGATTGCTACGGCATCTGTTATCAGCAGTCACAACTAGCAACACCAGTAGCAGCCGACTGCACGCAAAGAATAGGAATGTGCAGTGGGATTTACGTGAACTCGGCGCAAGGCAGATCTTTCCGACATAGGCTTGAGAATCTTACGGGAACACTTGTACTGTTTCTAAATAAAGTGTAGGCGTGGGAGGAGGGTGCTTCCCGCGCACTAATAACAGCACGCTTGCCAATTGTGGATGCTAATCATTCACTTGTATCATCCTAGACACATCCGCAGGCTGAGAATTATTCCATTTGCATGGCAAGGTGCGCATGTAGGTGTGTTAAAAATTCTGGAGGCACTGGGTATTGATCCCAGTACCTCACGCTTACTAAGCGAGCGCTCTACCATCTGAGCTACGCCCGCCCCCCCGAAGACTAATGGTGCTACATACAGCCATATAGAAGACACAGACCCTTGCACTCCCATTATTCAGCAGACAAACACTACTCTCTATGTATCCGTTAGGGTGTCTTTCAGGTTTCGTGCATTCTGTATCGAATCGTAGTTGGCCACACTGAAAGTGGCACGTATAACGTCGAAAATAGAGTTCGGACACCGCTCTGAGTAAGACGAACGTGTTGTCCACCCTCTAGACTTCAATGAGGTTAAGCCGTGATACCTAAGACAGATCTGCACTCGATGACACCTCGATTACAGCCGGTCCCCACACTTACATCTTGCTCTCCTTACGTCAGTATACATAATTTCAGTTTGTGACGCTGGCTTTGCAACATCTTGCGTGCCTTTAGGTTCGCCGCGACCAACACTTACAATGCACTGCCCACAAAAAATTGGGGCGCCGCGGCTTGAACCCTGCACCTTTCTCATGCGAAGCGAACGCTCTACCATCTCAGCTACGCCCCAGGCACCACCAAACTGCGCTATTCCCCATTCTTTGCGACTCTGATGCGCACGGACACGATGGTTGGTTGGTTTGTAGCGGTGAAGGGAGCAGAGTACAAAGGCGCGGACACGTTCATATACACAAAAGTTCCAAGTAGTTTCGATGCTCTGGTATTACAAATGCAAATTCCGTCTGTTTTTAACGTCTTAAATTGAAAGAGCCGTCACAAATTGCTCCGTTTTCACTCCTTGTCGACAATCATACAGCACCTGAGGTAACAAACACATCTCGAGCCCCATTGTGCACTCCATTACTCACGCCAACTCAGTGCCTCGCTCTTTACTACTGTGTACTAATCTTGTCGTCCAACTGCAAAACACTGGGCCACAACAAGTTTCCGCGTCTCCATTGCACTGTGCATACTACAAAACGCTCCCCAAACTTGGCACTCACCCACGCAGCCGACTTTTCCGACTTTCCACGACGCTCACGCTAGTGACAGCATTATTTATAGTTCGACGTCGCGCGAAAGCGAATGAGCACATTTCGCCTACGGCTTAGGCCGCCCTCCTAGAGTGGCTGCTCGGTGTCTGCAGGCAGCGAGGGTCTGCTAGCTTCCTGTGTTCGCACCTATGTCACCTGTGCTTGCTTGTCAGAGACAGACTATCGCAAAACATACAACTCACTCCATGAATTGATTGCTACGGCATCTGTTATCAGCAGTCACAACTAGCAACACCAGTAGCAGCCGACTGCACGCAAAGAATAGGAATGTGCAGTGGGATTTACGTGAACTCGGCGCAAGGCAGATCTTTCCGACATAGGCTTGAGAATCTTACGGGAACACTTGTACTGTTTCTAAATAAAGTGTAGGCGTGGGAGGAGGGTGCTTCCCGCGCACTAATAACAGCACGCTTGCCAATTGTGGATGCTAATCATTCACTTGTATCTTCCTAGACACATCTGCAGGCTGAGAATTATTCCATTTGCATGGCAAGGTGCGCATGTAGGTGTGTTAAAAATTCTGGAGGCACTGGGTATTGATCCCAGTACCTCACGCTTACTAAGCGAGCGCTCTACCATCTGAGCTACGCCCGCCCCCCCGAAGACTAATGGTGCTACATACAGCCATATAGAAGACACAGACCCTTGCACTCCCATTATTCAGCAGACAAACACTACTCTCTATGTATCCGTTAGGGTGTCTTTCAGGTTTCGTGCATTCTGTATCGAATCGTAGTTGGCCACACTGAAAGTGGCACGTATAACGTCGAAAATAGAGTTCGGACACCGCTCTGAGTAAGACGAACGTGTTGTCCACCCTCTAGACTTCAATGAGGTTAAGCCGTGATACCTAAGACAGATCTGCACTCGATGACACCTCGATTACAGCCGGTCCCCACACTTACATCTTGCTCTCCTTACGTCAGTATACATCATTTCAGTTTGTGACGCTGGCTTTGCAACATCTTGCGTGCCTTTAGGTTCGCCGCGACCAACACTTACAATGCACTGCCCACAAAAAATTGGGGCGCCGCGGCTTGAACCCTGCACCTTTCTCATGCGAAGCGAACGCTCTACCATCTCAGCTACGCCCCAGGCACCACCAAACTGCGCTATTCCCCATTCTTTGCGACTCTGATGCGCACGGACACGATGGTTGGTTGGTTTGTAGCGGTGAAGGGAGCAGAGTACAAAGGCGCGGACACGTTCATATACACAAAAGTTCCAAGTAGTTTCGATGCTCTGGTATTACAAATGCAAATTCCGTCTGTTTTTAACGTCTTAAATTGAAAGAGCCGTCACAAATTGCTCCGTTTTCACTCCTTGTCGACAGTCATACAGCACCTGAGGTAACAAACACATCTCGAGCCCCATTGTGCACTCCATTATTCATGCCAACTCAGTGCCTCGCTCTTTACTACTGTGTACTAATCTTGTCGTCCAACTGCAAAACACTGGGCCACAACAAGTTTCCGCGTCTCCATTGCACTGTGCATACTACAAAACGCTCCCCAAACTTGGCACTCACCCACGCAGCCGACTTTTCCGACTTTCCACGACGCTCACGCTAGTGACAGCATTATTTATAGTTCGACGTCGCGCGAAAGCGAATGAGCACATTTCGCCTACGGCTTAGGCCGCCCTCCTAGAGTGGCTGCTCGGTGTCTGCAGGCAGCGAGGGTCTGCTAGCTTCCTGTGTTCGCACCTATGTCACCTGTGCTTGCTTGTCAGAGACAGACTATCGCAAAACATACAACTCACTCCATGAATTGATTGCTACGGCATCTGTTATCAGCAGTCACAACTAGCAACACCAGTAGCAGCCGACTGCACGCAAAGAATAGGAATGTGCAGTGGGATTTACGTGAACTCGGCGCAAGGCAGATCTTTCCGACATAGGCTTGAGAATCTTACGGGAACACTTGTACTGTTTCTAAATAAAGTGTAGACGTGGGAGGAGGGTGCTTCCCGCGCACTAATAACAGCACGCTTGCCAATTGTGGATGCTAATCATTCACTTGTATCTTCCTAGACACATCTGCAGGCTGAGAATTATTCCATTTGCATGGCAAGGTGCGCATGTAGGTGTGTTAAAAATTCTGGAGGCACTGGGTATTGATCCCAGTACCTCACGCTTACTAAGCGAGCGCTCTACCATCTGAGCTACGCCCGCCCCCCCGAAGACTAATGGTGCTACATACAGCCATATAGAAGACACAGACCCTTGCACTCCCATTATTCAGCAGACAAACACTACTCTCTATGTATCCGTTAGGGTGTCTTTCAAGTTTCGTGCATTCTGTATCGAATCGTAGTTGGCCACACTGAAAGTGGCACGTATAACGTCGAAAATAGAGTTCGGACACCGCTCTGAGTAAGACGAACATGTTGTCCACCCTCTAGACTTCAATGAGGTTAAGCCGTGATACCTAAGACAGATCTGCACTCGATGACACCTCGATTACAGCCGGTCCCCACACTTACATCTTGCTCTCCTTACGTCAGTATACATCATTTCAGTTTGTGACGCTGGCTTTGCAACATCTTGCGTGCCTTTAGGTTCGCCGCGACCAACACTTACAATGCACTGCCCACAAAAAATTGGGGCGCCGCGGCTTGAACCCTGCACCTTTGTCATGCGAAGCGAACGCTCTACCATCTCAGCTACGCCCCAGGCACGACCAAACTGCGCTATTCCCCATTCTTTGCGACTCTGATGCGCACGGACACGATGGTTGGTTGGTTTGTAGCGGTGAAGGGAGCAGAGTACAAAGGCGCGGACACGTTCATATACACAAAAGTTCCAAGTAGTTTCGATGCTCTGGTATTACAAATGCAAATTCCGTCTGTTTTTAACGTCTTAAATTGAAAGAGCCGTCACAAATTGCTCCGTTTTCACTCCTTGTCGACAATCATACAGCACCTGAGGTAACAAACACATCTCGAGCCCCATTGTGCACTCCATTACTCACGCCAACTCAGTGCCTCGCTCTTTACTACTGTGTACTAATCTTGTCGTCCAACTGCAAAACACTGGGCCACAACAAGTTTCCGCGTCTCCATTGCACTGTGCATACTACAAAACGCTCCCCAAACTTGGCACTCACCCACGCAGCCGACTTTTCCGACTTTCCACGACGCTCACGCTAGTGACAGCATTATTTATAGTTCGACGTCGCGCGAAAGCGAATGAGCACATTTCGCCTACGGCTTAGGCCGCCCTCCTAGAGTGGCTGCTCGGTGTCTGCAGGCAGCGAGGGTCTGCTAGCTTCCTGTGTTCGCACCTATGTCACCTGTGCTTGCTTGTCAGAGACAGACTATCGCAAAACATACAACTCACTCCATGAATTGATTGCTACGGCATCTGTTATCAGCAGTCACAACTAGCAACACCAGTAGCAGCCGACTGCACGCAAAGAATAGGAATGTGCAGTGGGATTTACGTGAACTCGGCGCAAGGCAGATCTTTCCGACATAGGCTTGAGAATCTTACGGGAACACTTGTACTGTTTCTAAATAAAGTGTAGGCGTGGGAGGAGGGTGCTTCCCGCGCACTAATAACAGCACGCTTGCCAATTGTGGATGCTAATCATTCACTTGTATCATCCTAGACACATCCGCAGGCTGAGAATTATTCCATTTGCATGGCAAGGTGCGCATGTAGGTGTGTTAAAAATTCTGGAGGCACTGGGTATTGATCCCAGTACCTCACGCTTACTAAGCGAGCGCTCTACCATCTGAGCTACGCCCGCCCCCCCGAAGACTAATGGTGCTACATACAGCCATATAGAAGACACAGACCCTTGCACTCCCATTATTCAGCAGACAAACACTACTCTCTATGTATCCGTTAGGGTGTCTTTCAGGTTTCGTGCATTCTGTATCGAATCGTAGTTGGCCACACTGAAAGTGGCACGTATAACGTCGAAAATAGAGTTCGGACACCGCTCTGAGTAAGACGAACGTGTTGTCCACCCTCTAGACTTCAATGAGGTTAAGCCGTGATACCTAAGACAGATCTGCACTCGATGACACCTCGATTACAGCCGGTCCCCACACTTACATCTTGCTCTCCTTACGTCAGTATACATAATTTCAGTTTGTGACGCTGGCTTTGCAACATCTTGCGTGCCTTTAGGTTCGCCGCGACCAACACTTACAATGCACTGCCCACAAAAAATTGGGGCGCCGCGGCTTGAACCCTGCACCTTTCTCATGCGAAGCGAACGCTCTACCATCTCAGCTACGCCCCAGGCACCACCAAACTGCGCTATTCCCCATTCTTTGCGACTCTGATGCGCACGGACACGATGGTTGGTTGGTTTGTAGCGGTGAAGGGAGCAGAGTACAAAGGCGCGGACACGTTCATATACACAAAAGTTCCAAGTAGTTTCGATGCTCTGGTATTACAAATGCAAATTCCGTCTGTTTTTAACGTCTTAAATTGAAAGAGCCGTCACAAATTGCTCCGTTTTCACTCCTTGTCGACAATCATACAGCACCTGAGGTAACAAACACATCTCGAGCCCCATTGTGCACTCCATTACTCACGCCAACTCAGTGCCTCGCTCTTTACTACTGTGTACTAATCTTGTCGTCCAACTGCAAAACACTGGGCCACAACAAGTTTCCGCGTCTCCATTGCACTGTGCATACTACAAAACGCTCCCCAAACTTGGCACTCACCCACGCAGCCGACTTTTCCGACTTTCCACGACGCTCACGCTAGTGACAGCATTATTTATAGTTCGACGTCGCGCGAAAGCGAATGAGCACATTTCGCCTACGGCTTAGGCCGCCCTCCTAGAGTGGCTGCTCGGTGTCTGCAGGCAGCGAGGGTCTGCTAGCTTCCTGTGTTCGCACCTATGTCACCTGTGCTTGCTTGTCAGAGACAGACTATCGCAAAACATACAACTCACTCCATGAATTGATTGCTACGGCATCTGTTATCAGCAGTCACAACTAGCAACACCAGTAGCAGCCGACTGCACGCAAAGAATAGGAATGTGCAGTGGGATTTACGTGAACTCGGCGCAAGGCAGATCTTTCCGACATAGGCTTGAGAATCTTACGGGAACACTTGTACTGTTTCTAAATAAAGTGTAGGCGTGGGAGGAGGGTGCTTCCCGCGCACTAATAACAGCACGCTTGCCAATTGTGGATGCTAATCATTCACTTGTATCTTCCTAGACACATCTGCAGGCTGAGAATTATTCCATTTGCATGGCAAGGTGCGCATGTAGGTGTGTTAAAAATTCTGGAGGCACTGGGTATTGATCCCAGTACCTCACGCTTACTAAGCGAGCGCTCTACCATCTGAGCTACGCCCGCCCCCCCGAAGACTAATGGTGCTACATACAGCCATATAGAAGACACAGACCCTTGCACTCCCATTATTCAGCAGACAAACACTACTCTCTATGTATCCGTTAGGGTGTCTTTCAGGTTTCGTGCATTCTGTATCAAATCGTAGTTGGCCACACTGAAAGTGGCACGTATAACGTCGAAAATAGAGTTCGGACACCGCTCTGAGTAAGACGAACGTGTTGTCCACCCTCTAGACTTCAATGAGGTTAAGCCGTGATACCTAAGACAGATCTGCACTCGATGACACCTCGATTACAGCCGGTCCCCACACTTACATCTTGCTCTCCTTACGTCAGTATACATCATTTCAGTTTGTGACGCTGGCTTTGCAACATCTTGCGTGCCTTTAGGTTCGCCGCGACCAACACTTACAATGCACTGCCCACAAAAAATTGGGGCGCCGCGGCTTGAACCCTGCACCTTTCTCATGCGAAGCGAACGCTCTACCATCTCAGCTACGCCCCAGGCACCACCAAACTGCGCTATTCCCCATTCTTTGCGACTCTGATGCGCACGGACACGATGGTTGGTTGGTTTGTAGCGGTGAAGGGAGCAGAGTACAAAGGCGCGGACACGTTCATATACACAAAAGTTCCAAGTAGTTTCGATGCTCTGGTATTACAAATGCAAATTCCGTCTGTTTTTAACGTCTTAAATTGAAAGAGCCGTCACAAATTGCTCCGTTTTCACTCCTTGTCGACAATCATACAGCACCTGAGGTAACAAACACATCTCGAGCCCCATTGTGCACTCCATTACTCACGCCAACTCAGTGCCTCGCTCTTTACTACTGTGTACTAATCTTGTCGTCCAACTGCAAAACACTGGGCCACAACAAGTTTCCGCGTCTCCATTGCACTGTGCATACTACAAAACGCTCCCCAAACTTGGCACTCACCCACGCAGCCGACTTTTCCGACTTTCCACGACGCTCACGCAACGCTCACGCTAGTGACAGCATTATATATAGTTCGACGTCGCGCGAAAGCGAATGAGCACATTTCGCCTACGGCTTAGGCCGCCCTCCTAGAGTGGCTGCTCGGTGTCTGCAGGCAGCGAGGGTCTGCTAGCTTCCTGTGTTCGCACCTATGTCACCTGTGCTTGCTTGTCAGAGACAGACTATCGCAAAACATACAACTCACTCCATGAATTGATTGCTACGGCATCTGTTATCAGCAGTCACAACTAGCAACACCAGTAGCAGCCGACTGCACGCAAAGAATAGGAATGTGCAGTGGGATTTACGTGAACTCGGCGCAAGGCAGATCTTTCCGACATAGGCTTGAGAATCTTGCGGGAACACTTGTACTGTTTCTAAATAAAGTGTAGGCGTGGGAGGAGGGTGCTTCCCGCGCACTAATAACAGCACGCTTGCCAATTGTGGATGCTAATCATTCACTTGTATCTTCCTAGACACATCTGCAGGCTGAGAATTATTCCATTTGCATGGCAAGGTGCGCATGTAGGTGTGTTAAAAATTCTGGAGGCACTGGGTATTGATCCCAGTACCTCACGCTTACTAAGCGAGCGCTCTACCATCTGAGCTACGCCCGCCCCCCCGAAGACTAATGGTGCTACATACAGCCATATAGAAGACACAGACCCTTGCACTCCCATTATTCAGCAGACAAACACTACTCTCTATGTATCCGTTAGGGTGTCTTTCAGGTTTCGTGCATTCTGTATCGAATCGTAGTTGGCCACACTGAAAGTGGCACGTATAACGTCGAAAATAGAGTTCGGACACCGCTCTGAGTAAGACGAACGTGTTGTCCACCCTCTAGACTTCAATGAGGTTAAGCCGTGATACCTAAGACAGATCTGCACTCGATGACACCTCGATTACAGCCGGTCCCCACACTTACATCTTGCTCTCCTTACGTCAGTATACATCATTTCAGTTTGTGACGCTGGCTTTGCAACATCTTGCGTGCCTTTAGGTTCGCCGCGACCAACACTTACAATGCACTGCCCACAAAAAATTGGGGCGCCGCGGCTTGAACCCTGCACCTTTCTCATGCGAAGCGAACGCTCTACCATCTCAGCTACGCCCCAGGCACCACCAAACTGCGCTATTCCCCATTCTTTGCGACTCTGATGCGCACGGACACGATGGTTGGTTGGTTTGTAGCGGTGAAGGGAGCAGAGTACAAAGGCGCGGACACGTTCATATACACAAAAGTTCCAAGTAGTTTCGATGCTCTGGTATTACAAATGCAAATTCCGTCTGTTTTTAACGTCTTAAATTGAAAGAGCCGTCACAAATTGCTCCGTTTTCACTCCTTGTCGACAATCATACAGCACCTGAGGTAACAAACACATCTCGAGCCCCATTGTGCACTCCATTACTCACGCCAACTCAGTGCCTCGCTCTTTACTACTGTGTACTAATCTTGTCGTCCAACTGCAAAACACTGGGCCACAACAAGTTTCCGCGTCTCCATTGCACTGTGCATACTACAAAACGCTCCCCAAACTTGGCACTCACCCACGCAGCCGACTTTTCCGACTTTCCACGACGCTCACGCTAGTGACAGCATTATTTATAGTTCGACGTCGCGCGAAAGCGAATGAGCACATTTCGCCTACGGCTTAGGCCGCCCTCTTAGAGTGGCTGCTCGGTGTCTGCAGGCAGCGAGGGTCTGCTAGCTTCCTGTGTTCGCACCTATGTCACCTGTGCTTGCTTGTCAGAGACAGACTATCGCAAAACATACAACTCACTCCATGAATTGATTGCTACGGCATCTGTTATCAGCAGTCACAACTAGCAACACCAGTAGCAGCCGACTGCACGCAAAGAATAGGAATGTGCAGTGGGATTTACGTGAACTCGGCGCAAGGCAGATCTTTCCGACATAGGCTTGAGAATCTTACGGGAACACTTGTACTGTTTCTAAATAAAGTGTAGGCGTGGGAGGAGGGTGCTTCCCGCGCACTAATAACAGCACGCTTGCCAATTGTGGATGCTAATCATTCACTTGTATCATCCTAGACACATCCGCAGGCTGAGAATTATTCCATTTGCATGGCAAGGTGCGCATGTAGGTGTGTTAAAAATTCTGGAGGCACTGGGTATTGATCCCAGTACCTCACGCTTACTAAGCGAGCGCTCTACCATCTGAGCTACGCCCGCCCCCCCGAAGACTAATGGTGCTACATACAGCCATATAGAAGACACAGACCCTTGCACTCCCATTATTCAGCAGACAAACACTACTCTCTATGTATCCGTTAGGGTGTCTTTCAGGTTTCGTGCATTCTGTATCGAATCGTAGTTGGCCACACTGAAAGTGGCACGTATAACGTCGAAAATAGAGTTCGGACACCGCTCTGAGTAAGACGAACGTGTTGTCCACCCTCTAGACTTCAATGAGGTTAAGCCGTGATACCTAAGACAGATCTGCACTCGATGACACCTCGATTACAGCCGGTCCCCACACTTACATCTTGCTCTCCTTACGTCAGTATACATCATTTCAGTTTGTGACGCTGGCTTTGCAACATCTTGCGTGCCTTTAGGTTCGCCGCGACCAACACTTACAATGCACTGCCCACAAAAAATTGGGGCGCCGCGGCTTGAACCCTGCACCTTTCTCATGCGAAGCGAACGCTCTACCATCTCAGCTACGCCCCAGGCACCACCAAACTGCGCTATTCCCCATTCTTTGCGACTCTGATGCGCACGGACACGATGGTTGGTTGGTTTGTAGCGGTGAAGGGAGCAGAGTACAAAGGCGCGGACACGTTCATATACACAAAAGTTCCAAGTAGTTTCGATGCTCTGGTATTACAAATGCAAATTCCGTCTGTTTTTAACGTCTTAAATTGAAAGAGCCGTCACAAATTGCTCCGTTTTCACTCCTTGTCGACAATCATACAGCACCTGAGGTAACAAACACATCTCGAGCCCCATTGTGCACTCCATTACTCACGCCAACTCAGTGCCTCGCTCTTTACTACTGTGTACTAATCTTGTCGTCCAACTGCAAAACACTGGGCCACAACAAGTTTCCGCGTCTCCATTGCACTGTGCATACTACAAAACGCTCCCCAAACTTGGCACTCACCCACGCAGCCGACTTTTCCGACTTTCCACGACGCTCACGCTAGTGACAGCATTATTTATAGTTCGACGTCGCGCGAAAGCGAATGAGCACATTTCGCCTACGGCTTAGGCCGCCCTCCTAGAGTGGCTGCTCGGTGTCTGCAGGCAGCGAGGGTCTGCTAGCTTCCTGTGTTCGCACCTATGTCACCTGTGCTTGCTTGTCAGAGACAGACTATCGCAAAACATACAACTCACTCCATGAATTGATTGCTACGGCATCTGTTATCAGCAGTCACAACTAGCAACACCAGTAGCAGCCGACTGCACGCAAAGAATAGGAATGTGCAGTGGGATTTACGTGAACTCGGCGCAAGGCAGATCTTTCCGACATAGGCTTGAGAATCTTGCGGGAACACTTGTACTGTTTCTAAATAAAGTGTAGGCGTGGGAGGAGGGTGCTTCCCGCGCACTAATAACAGCACGCTTGCCAATTGTGGATGCTAATCATTCACTTGTATCTTCCTAGACACATCTGCAGGCTGAGAATTATTCCATTTGCATGGCAAGGTGCGCATGTAGGTGTGTTAAAAATTCTGGAGGCACTGGGTATTGATCCCAGTACCTCACGCTTACTAAGCGAGCGCTCTACCATCTGAGCTACGCCCGCCCCCCCGAAGACTAATGGTGCTACATACAGCCATATAGAAGACACAGACCCTTGCACTCCCATTATTCAGCAGACAAACACTACTCTCTATGTATCCGTTAGGGTGTCTTTCAGGTTTCGTGCATTCTGTATCGAATCGTAGTTGGCCACACTGAAAGTGGCACGTATAACGTCGAAAATAGAGTTCGGACACCGCTCTGAGTAAGACGAACGTGTTGTCCACCCTCTAGACTTCAATGAGGTTAAGCCGTGATACCTAAGACAGATCTGCACTCGATGACACCTCGATTACAGCCGGTCCCCACACTTACATCTTGCTCTCCTTACGTCAGTATACATCATTTCAGTTTGTGACGCTGGCTTTGCAACATCTTGCGTGCCTTTAGGTTCGCCGCGACCAACACTTACAATGCACTGCCCACAAAAAATTGGGGCGCCGCGGCTTGAACCCTGCACCTTTCTCATGCGAAGCGAACGCTCTACCATCTCAGCTACGCCCCAGGCACCACCAAACTGCGCTATTCCCCATTCTTTGCGACTCTGATGCGCACGGACACGATGGTTGGTTGGTTTGTAGCGGTGAAGGGAGCAGAGTACAAAGGCGCGGACACGTTCATATACACAAAAGTTCCAAGTAGTTTCGATGCTCTGGTATTACAAATGCAAATTCCGTCTGTTTTTAACGTCTTAAATTGAAAGAGCCGTCACAAATTGCTCCGTTTTCACTCCTTGTCGACAATCATACAGCACCTGAGGTAACAAACACATCTCGAGCCCCATTGTGCACTCCATTACTCACGCCAACTCAGTGCCTCGCTCTTTACTACTGTGTACTAATCTTGTCGTCCAACTGCAAAACACTGGGCCACAACAAGTTTCCGCGTCTCCATTGCACTGTGCATACTACAAAACGCTCCCCAAACTTGGCACTCACCCACGCAGCCGACTTTTCCGACTTTCCACGACGCTCACGCTAGTGACAGCATTATTTATAGTTCGACGTCGCGCGAAAGCGAATGAGCACATTTCGCCTACGGCTTAGGCCGCCCTCCTAGAGTGGCTGCTCGGTGTCTGCAGGCAGCGAGGGTCTGCTAGCTTCCTGTGTTCGCACCTATGTCACCTGTGCTTGCTTGTCAGAGACAGACTATCGCAAAACATACAACTCACTCCATGAATTGATTGCTACGGCATCTGTTATCAGCAGTCACAACTAGCAACACCAGTAGCAGCCGACTGCACGCAAAGAATAGGAATGTGCAGTGGGATTTACGTGAACTCGGCGCAAGGCAGATCTTTCCGACATAGGCTTGAGAATCTTACGGGAACACTTGTACTGTTTCTAAATAAAGTGTAGGCGTGGGAGGAGGGTGCTTCCCGCGCACTAATAACAGCACGCTTGCCAATTGTGGATGCTAATCATTCACTTGTATCATCCTAGACACATCCGCAGGCTGAGAATTATTCCATTTGCATGGCAAGGTGCGCATGTAGGTGTGTTAAAAATTCTGGAGGCACTGGGTATTGATCCCAGTACCTCACGCTTACTAAGCGAGCGCTCTACCATCTGAGCTACGCCCGCCCCCCCGAAGACTAATGGTGCTACATACAGCCATATAGAAGACACAGACCCTTGCACTCCCATTATTCAGCAGACAAACACTACTCTCTATGTATCCGTTAGGGTGTCTTTCAGGTTTCGTGCATTCTGTATCGAATCGTAGTTGGCCACACTGAAAGTGGCACGTATAACGTCGAAAATAGAGTTCGGACACCGCTCTGAGTAAGACGAACGTGTTGTCCACCCTCTAGACTTCAATGAGGTTAAGCCGTGATACCTAAGACAGATCTGCACTCGATGACACCTCGATTACAGCCGGTCCCCACACTTACATCTTGCTCTCCTTACGTCAGTATACATCATTTCAGTTTGTGACGCTGGCTTTGCAACATCTTGCGTGCCTTTAGGTTCGCCGCGACCAACACTTACAATGCACTGCCCACAAAAAATTGGGGCGCCGCGGCTTGAACCCTGCACCTTTCTCATGCGAAGCGAACGCTCTACCATCTCAGCTACGCCCCAGGCACCACCAAACTGCGCTATTCCCCATTCTTTGCGACTCTGATGCGCACGGACACGATGGTTGGTTGGTTTGTAGCGGTGAAGGGAGCAGAGTACAAAGGCGCGGACACGTTCATATACACAAAAGTTCCAAGTAGTTTCGATGCTCTGGTATTACAAATGCAAATTCCGTCTGTTTTTAACGTCTTAAATTGAAAGAGCCGTCACAAATTGCTCCGTTTTCACTCCTTGTCGACAATCATACAGCACCTGAGGTAACAAACACATCTCGAGCCCCATTGTGCACTCCATTACTCACGCCAACTCAGTGCCTCGCTCTTTACTACTGTGTACTAATCTTGTCGTCCAACTGCAAAACACTGGGCCACAACAAGTTTCCGCGTCTCCATTGCACTGTGCATACTACAAAACGCTCCCCAAACTTGGCACTCACCCACGCAGCCGACTTTTCCGACTTTCCACGACGCTCACGCTAGTGACAGCATTATTTATAGTTCGACGTCGCGCGAAAGCGAATGAGCACATTTCGCCTACGGCTTAGGCCGCCCTCCTAGAGTGGCTGCTCGGTGTCTGCAGGCAGCGAGGGTCTGCTAGCTTCCTGTGTTCGCACCTATGTCACCTGTGCTTGCTTGTCAGAGACAGACTATCGCAAAACATACAACTCACTCCATGAATTGATTGCTACGGCATCTGTTATCAGCAGTCACAACTAGCAACACCAGTAGCAGCCGACTGCACGCAAAGAATAGGAATGTGCAGTGGGATTTACGTGAACTCGGCGCAAGGCAGATCTTTCCGACATAGGCTTGAGAATCTTACGGGAACACTTGTACTGTTTCTAAATAAAGTGTAGGCGTGGGAGGAGGGTGCTTCCCGCGCACTAATAACAGCACGCTTGCCAATTGTGGATGCTAATCATTCACTTGTATCATCCTAGACACATCCGCAGGCTGAGAATTATTCCATTTGCATGGCAAGGTGCGCATGTAGGTGTGTTAAAAATTCTGGAGGCACTGGGTATTGATCCCAGTACCTCACGCTTACTAAGCGAGCGCTCTACCATCTGAGCTACGCCCGCCCCCCCGAAGACTAATGGTGCTACATACAGCCATATAGAAGACACAGACCCTTGCACTCCCATTATTCAGCAGACAAACACTACTCTCTATGTATCCGTTAGGGTGTCTTTCAGGTTTCGTGCATTCTGTATCGAATCGTAGTTGGCCACACTGAAAGTGGCACGTATAACGTCGAAAATAGAGTTCGGACACCGCTCTGAGTAAGACGAACGTGTTGTCCACCCTCTAGACTTCAATGAGGTTAAGCCGTGATACCTAAGACAGATCTGCACTCGATGACACCTCGATTACAGCCGGTCCCCACACTTACATCTTGCTCTCCTTACGTCAGTATACATAATTTCAGTTTGTGACGCTGGCTTTGCAACATCTTGCGTGCCTTTAGGTTCGCCGCGACCAACACTTACAATGCACTGCCCACAAAAAATTGGGGCGCCGCGGCTTGAACCCTGCACCTTTCTCATGCGAAGCGAACGCTCTACCATCTCAGCTACGCCCCAGGCACCACCAAACTGCGCTATTCCCCATTCTTTGCGACTCTGATGCGCACGGACACGATGGTTGGTTGGTTTGTAGCGGTGAAGGGAGCAGAGTACAAAGGCGCGGACACGTTCATATACACAAAAGTTCCAAGTAGTTTCGATGCTCTGGTATTACAAATGCAAATTCCGTCTGTTTTTAACGTCTTAAATTGAAAGAGCCGTCACAAATTGCTCCGTTTTCACTCCTTGTCGACAATCATACAGCACCTGAGGTAACAAACACATCTCGAGCCCCATTGTGCACTCCATTACTCACGCCAACTCAGTGCCTCGCTCTTTACTACTGTGTACTAATCTTGTCGTCCAACTGCAAAACACTGGGCCACAACAAGTTTCCGCGTCTCCATTGCACTGTGCATACTACAAAACGCTCCCCAAACTTGGCACTCACCCACGCAGCCGACTTTTGCGACTTTCCACGACGCTCACGCTAGTGACAGCATTATTTATAGTTCGACGTCGCGCGAAAGCGAATGAGCACATTTCGCCTACGGCTTAGGCCGCCCTCCTAGAGTGGCTGCTCGGTGTCTGCAGGCAGCGAGGGTCTGCTAGCTTCCTGTGTTCGCACCTATGTCACCTGTGCTTGCTTGTCAGAGACAGACTATCGCAAAACATACAACTCACTCCATGAATTGATTGCTACGGCATCTGTTATCAGCAGTCACAACTAGCAACACCAGTAGCAGCCGACTGCACGCAAAGAATAGGAATGTGCAGTGGGATTTACGTGAACTCGGCGCAAGGCAGATCTTTCCGACATAGGCTTGAGAATCTTACGGGAACACTTGTACTGTTTCTAAATAAAGTGTAGGCGTGGGAGGAGGGTGCTTCCCGCGCACTAATAACAGCACGCTTGCCAATTGTGGATGCTAATCATTCACTTGTATCTTCCTAGACACATCTGCAGGCTGAGAATTATTCCATTTGCATGGCAAGGTGCGCATGTAGGTGTGTTAAAAATTCTGGAGGCACTGGGTATTGATCCCAGTACCTCACGCTTACTAAGCGAGCGCTCTACCATCTGAGCTACGCCCGCCCCCCCGAAGACTAATGGTGCTACATACAGCCATATAGAAGACACAGACCCTTGCACTCCCATTATTCAGCAGACAAACACTACTCTCTATGTATCCGTTAGGGTGTCTTTCAGGTTTCGTGCATTCTGTATCGAATCGTAGTTGGCCACACTGAAAGTGGCACGTATAACGTCGAAAATAGAGTTCGGACACCGCTCTGAGTAAGACGAACGTGTTGTCCACCCTCTAGACTTCAATGAGGTTAAGCCGTGATACCTAAGACAGATCTGCACTCGATGACACCTCGATTACAGCCGGTCCCCACACTTACATCTTGCTCTCCTTACGTCAGTATACATCATTTCAGTTTGTGACGCTGGCTTTGCAACATCTTGCGTGCCTTTAGGTTCGCCGCGACCAACACTTACAATGCACTGCCCACAAAAAATTGGGGCGCCGCGGCTTGAACCCTGCACCTTTCTCATGCGAAGCGAACGCTCTACCATCTCAGCTACGCCCCAGGCACCACCAAACTGCGCTATTCCCCATTCTTTGCGACTCTGATGCGCACGGACACGATGGTTGGTTGGTTTGTAGCGGTGAAGGGAGCAGAGTACAAAGGCGCGGACACGTTCATATACACAAAAGTTCCAAGTAGTTTCGATGCTCTGGTATTACAAATGCAAATTCCGTCTGTTTTTAACGTCTTAAATTGAAAGAGCCGTCACAAATTGCTCCGTTTTCACTCCTTGTCGACAATCATACAGCACCTGAGGTAACAAACACATCTCGAGCCCCATTGTGCACTCCATTACTCACGCCAACTCAGTGCCTCGCTCTTTACTACTGTGTACTAATCTTGTCGTCCAACTGCAAAACACTGGGCCACAACAAGTTTCCGCGTCTCCATTGCACTGTGCATACTACAAAACGCTCCCCAAACTTGGCACTCACCCACGCAGCCGACTTTTCCGACTTTCCACGACGCTCACGCAACGCTCACGCTAGTGACAGCATTATATATAGTTCGACGTCGCGCGAAAGCGAATGAGCACATTTCGCCTACGGCTTAGGCCGCCCTCCTAGAGTGGCTGCTCGGTGTCTGCAGGCAGCGAGGGTCTGCTAGCTTCCTGTGTTCGCACCTATGTCACCTGTGCTTGCTTGTCAGAGACAGACTATCGCAAAACATACAACTCACTCCATGAATTGATTGCTACGGCATCTGTTATCAGCAGTCACAACTAGCAACACCAGTAGCAGCCGACTGCACGCAAAGAATAGGAATGTGCAGTGGGATTTACGTGAACTCGGCGCAAGGCAGATCTTTCCGACATAGGCTTGAGAATCTTGCGGGAACACTTGTACTGTTTCTAAATAAAGTGTAGGCGTGGGAGGAGGGTGCTTCCCGCGCACTAATAACAGCACGCTTGCCAATTGTGGATGCTAATCATTCACTTGTATCTTCCTAGACACATCTGCAGGCTGAGAATTATTCCATTTGCATGGCAAGGTGCGCATGTAGGTGTGTTAAAAATTCTGGAGGCACTGGGTATTGATCCCAGTACCTCACGCTTACTAAGCGAGCGCTCTACCATCTGAGCTACGCCCGCCCCCCCGAAGACTAATGGTGCTACATACAGCCATATAGAAGACACAGACCCTTGCACTCCCATTATTCAGCAGACAAACACTACTCTCTATGTATCCGTTAGGGTGTCTTTCAGGTTTCGTGCATTCTGTATCGAATCGTAGTTGGCCACACTGAAAGTGGCACGTATAACGTCGAAAATAGAGTTCGGACACCGCTCTGAGTAAGACGAACGTGTTGTCCACCCTCTAGACTTCAATGAGGTTAAGCCGTGATACCTAAGACAGATCTGCACTCGATGACACCTCGATTACAGCCGGTCCCCACACTTACATCTTGCTCTCCTTACGTCAGTATACATCATTTCAGTTTGTGACGCTGGCTTTGCAACATCTTGCGTGCCTTTAGGTTCGCCGCGACCAACACTTACAATGCACTGCCCACAAAAAATTGGGGCGCCGCGGCTTGAACCCTGCACCTTTCTCATGCGAAGCGAACGCTCTACCATCTCAGCTACGCCCCAGGCACCACCAAACTGCGCTATTCCCCATTCTTTGCGACTCTGATGCGCACGGACACGATGGTTGGTTGGTTTGTAGCGGTGAAGGGAGCAGAGTACAAAGGCGCGGACACGTTCATATACACAAAAGTTCCAAGTAGTTTCGATGCTCTGGTATTACAAATGCAAATTCCGTCTGTTTTTAACGTCTTAAATTGAAAGAGCCGTCACAAATTGCTCCGTTTTCACTCCTTGTCGACAATCATACAGCACCTGAGGTAACAAACACATCTCGAGCCCCATTGTGCACTCCATTACTCACGCCAACTCAGTGCCTCGCTCTTTACTACTGTGTACTAATCTTGTCGTCCAACTGCAAAACACTGGGCCACAACAAGTTTCCGCGTCTCCATTGCACTGTGCATACTACAAAACGCTCCCCAAACTTGGCACTCACCCACGCAGCCGACTTTTCCGACTTTCCACGACGCTCACGCTAGTGACAGCATTATTTATAGTTCGACGTCGCGCGAAAGCGAATGAGCACATTTCGCCTACGGCTTAGGCCGCCCTCCTAGAGTGGCTGCTCGGTGTCTGCAGGCAGCGAGGGTCTGCTAGCTTCCTGTGTTCGCACCTATGTCACCTGTGCTTGCTTGTCAGAGACAGACTATCGCAAAACATACAACTCACTCCATGAATTGATTGCTACGGCATCTGTTATCAGCAGTCACAACTAGCAACACCAGTAGCAGCCGACTGCACGCAAAGAATAGGAATGTGCAGTGGGATTTACGTGAACTCGGCGCAAGGCAGATCTTTCCGACATAGGCTTGAGAATCTTACGGGAACACTTGTACTGTTTCTAAATAAAGTGTAGGCGTGGGAGGAGTGTGCTTCCCGCGCACTAATAACAGCACGCTTGCCAATTGTGGATGCTAATCATTCGCTTGTATCTTCCTAGACACATCTGCAGGCTGAGAATTATTCCACTTGCATGGCAAGGTGCGCATGTAGGTGTGTTAAAAATTCTGGAGGCACTGGGTATTGACCCCGGTACCTCACGCTTACTAAGCGAGCGCTCTACCATCTGAGCTACGCCCGCCCCCCCGAAGACTAATGGTGCTACATACAGCCATATAGGAGACACAGACCCTTGCACTCCCATTATTCAGCAGACAAACACTACTCTCTATGTATCCGTTAGGGTGTCTTTCAGGTTTCGTGCATTCTGTATCGAATCGTAGTTGGCCACACTGAAAGTGGCACGTATAACGTCGAAAATAGAGTTCGGACACCGCTCTGAGTAAGACGAACGTGTTGTCCACCCTCTAGACTTCAATGAGGTTAAGCCGTGATACCTAAGACAGATCTGCACTCGATGACACCTCGATTACAGCCGGTCCCCACACTTACATCTTGCTCTCCTTACGTCAGTATACATCATTTCAGTTTGTGACGCTGGCTTTGCAACATCTTGCGTGCCTTTAGGTTCGCCGCGACCAACACTTACAATGCACTGCCCACAAAAAATTGGGGCGCCGCGGCTTGAACCCTGCACCTTTCTCATGCGAAGCGAACGCTCTACCATCTCAGCTACGCCCCAGGCACGACCAAACTGCGCTATTCCCCATTCTTTGCGACTCTGATGCGCACGGACACGATGGTTGGTTGGTTTGTAGCGGTGAAGGGAGCAGAGTACAAAGGCGCGGACACGTTCATATACACAAAAGTTCCAAGTAGTTTCGATGCTCTGGTATTACAAATGCAAATTCCGTCTGTTTTTAACGTCTTAAATTGAAAGAGCCGTCACAAATTGCTCCGTTTTCACTCCTTGTCGACAATCATACAGCACCTGAGGTAACAAACACATCTCGAGCCCCATTGTGCACTCCATTATTCATGCCAACTCAGTGCCTCGCTCTTTACTACTGTGTACTAATCTTGTCGTCCAACTGCAAAACACTGGGCCACAACAAGTTTCCGCGTCTCCATTGCACTGTGCATACTACAAAACGCTCCCCAAACTTGGCACTCACCCACGCAGCCGACTTTTCCGACTTTCCACGACGCTCACGCAACGCTCACGCTAGTGACAGCATTATTTATAGTTCGACGTCGCGCGAAAGCGAATGAGCACATTTCGCCTACGGCTTAGGCCGCCCTCCTAGATTGGCTGCTCGGTGTCTGCAGGCAGCGAGGGTCTGCTAGCTTCCTGTGTTCGCACCTATGTCACCTGTGCTTGCTTGTCAGAGACAGACTATCGCAAAACATACAACTCACTCCATGAATTGATTGCTACGGCATCTGTTATCAGCAGTCACAACTAGCAACACCAGTAGCAGCCGACTGCACGCAAAGAATAGGAATGTGCAGTGGGATTTACGTGAACTCGGCGCAAGGCAGATCTTTCCGACATAGGCTTGAGAATCTTACGGGAACACTTGTACTGTTTCTAAATAAAGTGTAGGCGTGGGAGGAGTGTGCTTCCCGCGCACTAATAACAGCACGCTTGCCAATTGTGGATGCTAATCATTCGCTTGTATCTTCCTAGACACATCTGCAGGCTGAGAATTATTCCACTTGCATGGCAAGGTGCGCATGTAGGTGTGTTAAAAATTCTGGAGGCACTGGGTATTGACCCCAGTACCTCACGCTTACTAAGCGAGCGCTCTACCATCTGAGCTACGCCCGCCCCCCCGAAGACTAATGGTGCTACATACAGCCATATAGAAGACACAGACCCTTGCACTCCCATTATTCAGCAGACAAACACTACTCTCTATGTATCCGTTAGGGTGTCTTTCAGGTTTCGTGCATTCTGTATCGAATCGTAGTTGGCCACACTGAAAGTGGCACGTATAACGTCGAAAATAGAGTTCGGACACCGCTCTGAGTAAGACGAACGTGTTGTCCACCCTCTAGACTTCAATGAGGTTAAGCCGTGATACCTAAGACAGATCTGCACTCGATGACACCTCGATTACAGCCGGTCCCCACACTTACATCTTGCTCTCCTTACGTCAGTATACATCATTTCAGTTTGTGACGCTGGCTTTGCAACATCTTGCGTGCCTTTAGGTTCGCCGCGACCAACACTTACAATGCACTGCCCACAAAAAATTGGGGCGCCGCGGCTTGAACCCTGCACCTTTCTCATGCGAAGCGAACGCTCTACCATCTCAGCTACGCCCCAGGCACGACCAAACTGCGCTATTCCCCATTCTTTGCGACTCTGATGCGCACGGACACGATGGTTGGTTGGTTTGTAGCGGTGAAGGGAGCAGAGTACAAAGGCGCGGACACGTTCATATACACAAAAGTTCCAAGTAGTTTCGATGCTCTGGTATTACAAATGCAAATTCCGTCTGTTTTTAACGTCTTAAATTGAAAGAGCCGTCACAAATTGCTCCGTTTTCACTCCTTGTCGACAATCATACAGCACCTGAGGTAACAAACACATCTCGAGCCCCATTGTGCACTCCATTATTCATGCCAACTCAGTGCCTCGCTCTTTACTACTGTGTACTAATCTTGTCGTCCAACTGCAAAACACTGGGCCACAACAAGTTTCCGCGTCTCCATTGCACTGTGCATACTACAAAACGCTCCCCAAACTTGGCACTCACCCACGCAGCCGACTTTTCCGACTTTCCACGACGCTCACGCTAGTGACAGCATTATTTATAGTTCGACGTCGCGCGAAAGCGAATGAGCACATTTCGCCTACGGCTTAGGCCGCCCTCCTAGAGTGGCTGCTCGGTGTCTGCAGGCAGCGAGGGTCTGCTAGCTTCCTGTGTTCGCACCTATGTCACCTGTGCTTGCTTGTCAGAGACAGACTATCGCAAAACATACAACTCACTCCATGAATTGATTGCTACGGCATCTGTTATCAGCAGTCACAACTAGCAACACCAGTAGCAGCCGACTGCACGCAAAGAATAGGAATGTGCAGTGGGATTTACGTGAACTCGGCGCAAGGCAGATCTTTCCGACATAGGCTTGAGAATCTTACGGGAACACTTGTACTGTTTCTAAATAAAGTGTAGGCGTGGGAGGAGTGTGCTTCCCGCGCACTAATAACAGCACGCTTGCCAATTGTGGATGCTAATCATTCGCTTGTATCTTCCTAGACACATCTGCAGGCTGAGAATTATTCCACTTGCATGGCAAGGTGCGCATGTAGGTGTGTTAAAAATTCTGGAGGCACTGGGTATTGACCCCGGTACCTCACGCTTACTAAGCGAGCGCTCTACCATCTGAGCTACGCCCGCCCCCCCGAAGACTAATGGTGCTACATACAGCCATATAGAAGACACAGACCCTTGCACTCCCATTATTCAGCAGACAAACACTACTCTCTATGTATCCGTTAGGGTGTCTTTCAGGTTTCGTGCATTCTGTATCGAATCGTAGTTGGCCACACTGAAAGTGGCACGTATAACGTCGAAAATAGAGTTCGGACACCGCTCTGAGTAAGACGAACGTGTTGTCCACCCTCTAGACTTCAATGAGGTTAAGCCGTGATACCTAAGACAGATCTGCACTCGATGACACCTCGATTACAGCCGGTCCCCACACTTACATCTTGCTCTCCTTACGTCAGTATACATCATTTCAGTTTGTGACGCTGGCTTTGCAACATCTTGCGTGCCTTTAGGTTCGCCGCGACCAACACTTACAATGCACTGCCCACAAAAAATTGGGGCGCCGCGGCTTGAACCCTGCACCTTTCTCATGCGAAGCGAACGCTCTACCATCTCAGCTACGCCCCAGGCACCACCAAACTGCGCTATTCCCCATTCTTTGCGACTCTGATGCGCACGGACACGATGGTTGGTTGGTTTGTAGCGGTGAAGGGAGCAGAGTACAAAGGCGCGGACACGTTCATATACACAAAAGTTCCAAGTAGTTTCGATGCTCTGGTATTACAAATGCAAATTCCGTCTGTTTTTAACGTCTTAAATTGAAAGAGCCGTCACAAATTGCTCCGTTTTCACTCCTTGTCGACAATCATACAGCACCTGAGGTAACAAACACATCTCGAGCCCCATTGTGCACTCCATTATTCATGCCAACTCAGTGCCTCGCTCTTTACTACTGTGTACTAATCTTGTCGTCCAACTGCAAAACACTGGGCCACAACAAGTTTCCGCGTCTCCATTGCACTGTGCATACTACAAAACGCTCCCCAAACTTGGCACTCACCCACGCAGCCGACTTTTCCGACTTTCCACGACGCTCACGCAACGCTCACGCTAGTGACAGCATTATTTATAGTTCGACGTCGCGCGAAAGCGAATGAGCACATTTCGCCTACGGCTTAGGCCGCCCTCCTAGAGTGGCTGCTCGGTGTCTGCAGGCAGCGAGGGTCTGCTAGCTTCCTGTGTTCGCACCTATGTCACCTGTGCTTGCTTGTCAGAGACAGACTATCGCAAAACATACAACTCACTCCATGAATTGATTGCTACGGCATCTGTTATCAGCAGTCACAACTAGCAACACCAGTAGCAGCCGACTGCACGCAAAGAATAGGAATGTGCAGTGGGATTTACGTGAACTCGGCGCAAGGCAGATCTTTCCGACATAGGCTTGAGAATCTTACGGGAACACTTGTACTGTTTCTAAATAAAGTGTAGGCGTGGGAGGAGTGTGCTTCCCGCGCACTAATAACAGCACGCTTGCCAATTGTGGATGCTAATCATTCGCTTGTATCTTCCTAGACACATCTGCAGGCTGAGAATTATTCCACTTGCATGGCAAGGTGCGCATGTAGGTGTGTTAAAAATTCTGGAGGCACTGGGTATTGACCCCAGTACCTCACGCTTACTAAGCGAGCGCTCTACCATCTGAGCTACGCCCGCCCCCCCGAAGACTAATGGTGCTACATACAGCCATATAGAAGACACAGACCCTTGCACTCCCATTATTCAGCAGACAAACACTACTCTCTATGTATCCGTTAGGGTGTCTTTCAGGTTTCGTGCATTCTGTATCGAATCGTAGTTGGCCACACTGAAAGTGGCACGTATAACGTCGAAAATAGAGTTCGGACACCGCTCTGAGTAAGACGAACGTGTTGTCCACCCTCTAGACTTCAATGAGGTTAAGCCGTGATACCTAAGACAGATCTGCACTCGATGACACCTCGATTACAGCCGGTCCCCACACTTACATCTTGCTCTCCTTACGTCAGTATACATCATTTCAGTTTGTGACGCTGGCTTTGCAACATCTTGCGTGCCTTTAGGTTCGCCGCGACCAACACTTACAATGCACTGCCCACAAAAAATTGGGGCGCCGCGGCTTGAACCCTGCACCTTTGTCATGCGAAGCGAACGCTCTACCATCTCAGCTACGCCCCAGGCACGACCAAACTGCGCTATTCCCCATTCTTTGCGACTCTGATGCGCACGGACACGATGGTTGGTTGGTTTGTAGCGGTGAAGGGAGCAGAGTACAAAGGCGCGGACACGTTCATATACACAAAAGTTCCAAGTAGTTTCGATGCTCTGGTATTACAAATGCAAATTCCGTCTGTTTTTAACGTCTTAAATTGAAAGAGCCGTCACAAATTGCTCCGTTTTCACTCCTTGTCGACAATCATACAGCACCTGAGGTAACAAACACATCTCGAGCCCCATTGTGCACTCCATTATTCATGCCAACTCAGTGCCTCGCTCTTTACTACTGTGTACTAATCTTGTCGTCCAACTGCAAAACACTGGGCCACAACAAGTTTCCGCGTCTCCATTGCACTGTGCATACTACAAAACGCTCCCCAAACTTGGCACTCACCCACGCAGCCGACTTTTCCGACTTTCCACGACGCTCACGCTAGTGACAGCATTATTTATAGTTCGACGTCGCGCGAAAGCGAATGAGCACATTTCGCCTACGGCTTAGGCCGCCCTCCTAGAGTGGCTGCTCGGTGTCTGCAGGCAGCGAGGGTCTGCTAGCTTCCTGTGTTCGCACCTATGTCACCTGTGCTTGCTTGTCAGAGACAGACTATCGCAAAACATACAACTCACTCCATGAATTGATTGCTACGGCATCTGTTATCAGCAGTCACAACTAGCAACACCAGTAGCAGCCGACTGCACGCAAAGAATAGGAATGTGCAGTGGGATTTACGTGAACTCGGCGCAAGGCAGATCTTTCCGACATAGGCTTGAGAATCTTACGGGAACACTTGTACTGTTTCTAAATAAAGTGTAGGCGTGGGAGGAGTGTGCTTCCCGCGCACTAATAACAGCACGCTTGCCAATTGTGGATGCTAATCATTCGCTTGTATCTTCCTAGACACATCTGCAGGCTGAGAATTATTCCACTTGCATGGCAAGGTGCGCATGTAGGTGTGTTAAAAATTCTGGAGGCACTGGGTATTGACCCCGGTACCTCACGCTTACTAAGCGAGCGCTCTACCATCTGAGCTACGCCCGCCCCCCCGAAGACTAATGGTGCTACATACAGCCATATAGAAGACACAGACCCTTGCACTCCCATTATTCAGCAGACAAACACTACTCTCTATGTATCCGTTAGGGTGTCTTTCAGGTTTCGTGCATTCTGTATCGAATCGTAGTTGGCCACACTGAAAGTGGCACGTATAACGTCGAAAATAGAGTTCGGACACCGCTCTGAGTAAGACGAACGTGTTGTCCACCCTCTAGACTTCAATGAGGTTAAGCCGTGATACCTAAGACAGATCTGCACTCGATGACACCTCGATTACAGCCGGTCCCCACACTTACATCTTGCTCTCCTTACGTCAGTATACATCATTTCAGTTTGTGACGCTGGCTTTGCAACATCTTGCGTGCCTTTAGGTTCGCCGCGACCAACACTTACAATGCACTGCCCACAAAAAATTGGGGCGCCGCGGCTTGAACCCTGCACCTTTCTCATGCGAAGCGAACGCTCTACCATCTCAGCTACGCCCCAGGCACGACCAAACTGCGCTATTCCCCATTCTTTGCGACTCTGATGCGCACGGACACGATGGTTGGTTGGTTTGTAGCGGTGAAGGGAGCAGAGTACAAAGGCGCGGACACGTTCATATACACAAAAGTTCCAAGTAGTTTCGATGCTCTGGTATTACAAATGCAAATTCCGTCTGTTTTTAACGTCTTAAATTGAAAGAGCCGTCACAAATTGCTCCGTTTTCACTCCTTGTCGACAATCATACAGCACCTGAGGTAACAAACACATCTCGAGCCCCATTGTGCACTCCATTATTCATGCCAACTCAGTGCCTCGCTCTTTACTACTGTGTACTAATCTTGTCGTCCAACTGCAAAACACTGGGCCACAACAAGTTTCCGCGTCTCCATTGCACTGTGCATACTACAAAACGCTCCCCAAACTTGGCACTCACCCACGCAGCCGACTTTTCCGACTTTCCACGACGCTCACGCAACGCTCACGCTAGTGACAGCATTATTTATAGTTCGACGTCGCGCGAAAGCGAATGAGCACATTTCGCCTACGGCTTAGGCCGCCCTCCTAGAGTGGCTGCTCGGTGTCTGCAGGCAGCGAGGGTCTGCTAGCTTCCTGTCTTCGCACCTATGTCACCTGTGCTTGCTTGTCAGAGACAGACTATCGCAAAACATACAACTCACTCCATGAATTGATTGCTACGGCATCTGTTATCAGCAGTCACAACTAGCAACACCAGTAGCAGCCGACTGCACGCAAAGAATAGGAATGTGCAGTGGGATTTACGTGAACTCGGCGCAAGGCAGATCTTTCCGACATAGGCTTGAGAATCTTACGGGAACACTTGTACTGTTTCTAAATAAAGTGTAGGCGTGGGAGGAGTGTGCTTCCCGCGCACTAATAACAGCACGCTTGCCAATTGTGGATGCTAATCATTCGCTTGTATCTTCCTAGACACATCTGCAGGCTGAGAATTATTCCACTTGCATGGCAAGGTGCGCATGTAGGTGTGTTAAAAATTCTGGAGGCACTGGGTATTGACCCCAGTACCTCACGCTTACTAAGCGAGCGCTCTACCATCTGAGCTACGCCCGCCCCCCCGAAGACTAATGGTGCTACATACAGCCATATAGACGACACAGACCCTTGCACTCCCATTATTCAGCAGACAAACACTACTCTCTATGTATCCGTTAGGGTGTCTTTCAGGTTTCGTGCATTCTGTATCGAATCGTAGTTGGCCACACTGAAAGTGGCACGTATAACGTCGAAAATAGAGTTCGGACACCGCTCTGAGTAAGACGAACGTGTTGTCCACCCTCTAGACTTCAATGAGGTTAAGCCGTGATACCTAAGACAGATCTGCACTCGATGACACCTCGATTACAGCCGGTCCCCACACTTACATCTTGCTCTCCTTACGTCAGTATACATCATTTCAGTTTGTGACGCTGGCTTTGCAACATCTTGCGTGCCTTTAGGTTCGCCGCGACCAACACTTACAATGCACTGCCCACAAAAAATTGGGGCGCCGCGGCTTGAACCCTGCACCTTTCTCATGCGAAGCGAACGCTCTACCATCTCAGCTACGCCCGAGGCACGACCAAACTGCGCTATTCCCCATTCTTTGCGACTCTGATGCGCACGGACACGATGGTTGGTTGGTTTGTAGCGGTGAAGGGAGCAGAGTACAAAGGCGCGGACACGTTCATATACACAAAAGTTCCAAGTAGTTTCGATGCTCTGGTATTACAAATGCAAATTCCGTCTGTTTTTAACGTCTTAAATTGAAAGAGCCGTCACAAATTGCTCCGTTTTCACTCCTTGTCGACAATCATACAGCACCTGAGGTAACAAACACATCTCGAGCCCCATTGTGCACTCCATTATTCATGCCAACTCAGTGCCTCGCTCTTTACTACTGTGTACTAATCTTGTCGTCCAACTGCAAAACACTGGGCCACAACAAGTTTCCGCGTCTCCATTGCACTGTGCATACTACAAAACGCTCCCCAAACTTGGCACTCACCCACGCAGCCGACTTTTCCGACTTTCCACGACGCTCACGCTAGTGACAGCATTATTTATAGTTCGACGTCGCGCGAAAGCGAATGAGCACATTTCGCCTACGGCTTAGGCCGCCCTCCTAGAGTGGCTGCTCGGTGTCTGCAGGCAGCGAGGGTCTGCTAGCTTCCTGTGTTCGCACCTATGTCACCTGTGCTTGCTTGTCAGAGACAGACTATCGCAAAACATACAACTCACTCCATGAATTGATTGCTACGGCATCTGTTATCAGCAGTCACAACTAGCAACACCAGTAGCAGCCGACTGCACGCAAAGAATAGGAATGTGCAGTGGGATTTACGTGAACTCGGCGCAAGGCAGATCTTTCCGACATAGGCTTGAGAATCTTACGGGAACACTTGTACTGTTTCTAAATAAAGTGTAGGCGTGGGAGGAGTGTGCTTCCCGCGCACTAATAACAGCACGCTTGCCAATTGTGGATGCTAATCATTCGCTTGTATCTTCCTAGACACATCTGCAGGCTGAGAATTATTCCACTTGCATGGCAAGGTGCGCATGTAGGTGTGTTAAAAATTCTGGAGGCACTGGGTATTGACCCCAGTACCTCACGCTTACTAAGCGAGCGCTCTACCATCTGAGCTACGCCCGCCCCCCCGAAGACTAATGGTGCTACATACAGCCATATAGAAGACACAGACCCTTGCACTCCCATTATTCAGCAGACAAACACTACTCTCTATGTATCCGTTAGGGTGTCTTTCAGGTTTCGTGCATTCTGTATCGAATCGTAGTTGGCCACACTGAAAGTGGCACGTATAACGTCGAAAATAGAGTTCGGACACCGCTCTGAGTAAGACGAACGTGTTGTCCACCCTCTAGACTTCAATGAGGTTAAGCCGTGATACCTAAGACAGATCTGCACTCGATGACACCTCGATTACAGCCGGTCCCCACACTTACATCTTGCTCTCCTTACGTCAGTATACATCATTTCAGTTTGTGACGCTGGCTTTGCAACATCTTGCGTGCCTTTAGGTTCGCCGCGACCAACACTTACAATGCACTGCCCACAAAAAATTGGGGCGCCGCGGCTTGAACCCTGCACCTTTCTCATGCGAAGCGAACGCTCTACCATCTCAGCTACGCCCCAGGCACGACCAAACTGCGCTATTCCCCATTCTTTGCGACTCTGATGCGCACGGACACGATGGTTGGTTGGTTTGTAGCGGTGAAGGGAGCAGAGTACAAAGGCGCGGACACGTTCATATACACAAAAGTTCCAAGTAGTTTCGATGCTCTGGTATTACAAATGCAAATTCCGTCTGTTTTTAACGTCTTAAATTGAAAGAGCCGTCACAAATTGCTCCGTTTTCACTCCTTGTCGACAATCATACAGCACCTGAGGTAACAAACACATCTCGAGCCCCATTGTGCACTCCATTATTCATGCCAACTCAGTGCCTCGCTCTTTACTACTGTGTACTAATCTTGTCGTCCAACTGCAAAACATTGGGCCACAACAAGTTTCCGCGTCTCCATTGCACTGTGCATACTACAAAACGCTCCCCAAACTTGGCACTCACCCACGCAGCCGACTTTTGCGACTTTCCACGACGCTCACGCTAGTGACAGCATTATTTATAGTTCGACGTCGCGCGAAAGCGAATGAGCACATTTCGCCTACGGCTTAGGCCGCCCTCCTAGAGTGGCTGCTCGGTGTCTGCAGGCAGCGAGGGTCTGCTAGCTTCCTGTGTTCGCACCTATGTCACCTGTGCTTGCTTGTCAGAGACAGACTATCGCAAAACATACAACTCACTCCATGAATTGATTGCTACGGCATCTGTTATCAGCAGTCACAACTAGCAACACCAGTAGCAGCCGACTGCACGCAAAGAATAGGAATGTGCAGTGGGATTTACGTGAACTCGGCGCAAGGCAGATCTTTCCGACATAGGCTTGAGAATCTTACGGGAACACTTGTACTGTTTCTAAATAAAGTGTAGGCGTGGGAGGAGTGTGCTTCCCGCGCACTAATAACAGCACGCTTGCCAATTGTGGATGCTAATCATTCGCTTGTATCTTCCTAGACACATCTGCAGGCTGAGAATTATTCCACTTGCATGGCAAGGTGCGCATGTAGGTGTGTTAAGAATTCTGGAGGCACTGGGTATTGACCCCAGTACCTCACGCTTACTAAGCGAGCGCTCTACCATCTGAGCTACGCCCGCCCCCCCGAAGACTAATGGTGCTACATACAGCCATATAGAAGACACAGACCCTTGCACTCCCATTATTCAGCAGACAAACACTACTCTCTATGTATCCGTTAGGGTGTCTTTCAGGTTTCGTGCATTCTGTATCGAATCGTAGTTGGCCACACTGAAAGTGGCACGTATAACGTCGAAAATAGAGTTCGGACACCGCTCTGAGTAAGACGAACGTGTTGTCCACCCTCTAGACTTCAATGAGGTTAAGCCGTGATACCTAAGACAGATCTGCACTCGATGACACCTCGATTACAGCCGGTCCCCACACTTACATCTTGCTCTCCTTACGTCAGTATACATCATTTCAGTTTGTGACGCTGGCTTTGCAACATCTTGCGTGCCTTTAGGTTCGCCGCGACCAACACTTACAATGCACTGCCCACAAAAAATTGGGGCGCCGCGGCTTGAACCCTGCACCTTTCTCATGCGAAGCGAACGCTCTACCATCTCAGCTACGCCCCAGGCACGACCAAACTGCGCTATTCCCCATTCTTTGCGACTCTGATGCGCACGGACACGATGGTTGGTTGGTTTGTAGCGGTGAAGGGAGCACAGTACAAAGGCGAGGACACGTTCATATACACAAAAGTTCCAAGTAGTTTCGATGCTCTGGTATTACAAATGCAAATTCCGTCTGTTTTTAACGTCTTAAATTGAAAGAGCCGTCACAAATTGCTCCGTTTTCACTCCTTGTCGACAATCATACAGCACCTGAGGTAACAAACACATCTCGAGCCCCATTGTGCACTCCATTATTCATGCGAACTCAGTGCCTCGCTCTTTACTACTGTGTACTAATCTTGTCGTCCAACTGCAAAACACTGGGCCACAACAAGTTTCCGCGTCTCCATTGCACTGTGCATACTACAAAACGCTCCCCAAACTTGGCACTCACCCACGCAGCCGACTTTTCCGACTTTCCACGACGCTCACGCTAGTGACAGCATTATTTATAGTTCGACGTCGCGCGAAAGCGAATGAGCACATTTCGCCTACGGCTTAGGCCGCCCTCCTAGAGTGGCTGCTCGGTGTCTGCAGGCAGCGAGGGTCTGCTAGCTTCCTGTGTTCGCACCTATGTCACCTGTGCTTGCTTGTCAGAGACAGACTATCGCAAAACATACAACTCACTCCATGAATTGATTGCTACGGCATCTGTTATCAGCAGTCACAACTAGCAACACCAGTAGCAGCCGACTGCACGCAAAGAATAGGAATGTGCAGTGGGATTTACGTGAACTCGGCGCAAGGCAGATCTTTCCGACATAGGCTTGAGAATCTTACGGGAACACTTGTACTGTTTCTAAATAAAGTGTAGGCGTGGGAGGAGTGTGCTTCCCGCGCACTAATAACAGCACGCTTGCCAATTGTGGATGCTAATCATTCGCTTGTATCTTCCTAGACACATCTGCAGGCTGAGAATTATTCCACTTGCATGGCAAGGTGCGCATGTAGGTGTGTTAAGAATTCTGGAGGCACTGGGTATTGACCCCAGTACCTCACGCTTACTAAGCGAGCGCTCTACCATCTGAGCTACGCCCGCCCCCCCGAAGACTAATGGTGCTACATACAGCCATATAGAAGACACAGACCCTTGCACTCCCATTATTCAGCAGACAAACACTACTCTCTATGTATCCGTTAGGGTGTCTTTCAGGTTTCGTGCATTCTGTATCGAATCGTAGTTGGCCACACTGAAAGTGGCACGTATAACGTCGAAAATAGAGTTCGGACACCGCTCTGAGTAAGACGAACGTGTTGTCCACCCTCTAGACTTCAATGAGGTTAAGCCGTGATACCTAAGACAGATCTGCACTCGATGACACCTCGATTACAGCCGGTCCCCACACTTACATCTTGCTCTCCTTACGTCAGTATACATCATTTCAGTTTGTGACGCTGGCTTTGCAACATCTTGCGTGCCTTTAGGTTCGCCGCGACCAACACTTACAATGCACTGCCCACAAAAAATTGGGGCGCCGCGGCTTGAACCCTGCACCTTTCTCATGCGAAGCGAACGCTCTACCATCTCAGCTACGCCCCAGGCACGACCAAACTGCGCTATTCCCCATTCTTTGCGACTCTGATGCGCACGGACACGATGGTTGGTTGGTTTGTAGCGGTGAAGGGAGCACAGTACAAAGGCGCGGACACGTTCATATACACAAAAGTTCCAAGTAGTTTCGATGCTCTGGTATTACAAATGCAAATTCCGTCTGTTTTTAACGTCTTAAATTGAAAGAGCCGTCACAAATTGCTCCGTTTTCACTCCTTGTCGACAATCATACAGCACCTGAGGTAACAAACACATCTCGAGCCCCATTGTGCACTCCATTATTCATGCGAACTCAGTGCCTCGCTCTTTACTACTGTGTACTAATCTTGTCGTCCAACTGCAAAACACTGGGCCACAACAAGTTTCCGCGTCTCCATTGCACTGTGCATACTACAAAACGCTCCCCAAACTTGGCACTCACCCACGCAGCCGACTTTTCCGACTTTCCACGACGCTCACGCTAGTGACAGCATTATTTATAGTTCGACGTCGCGCGAAAGCGAATGAGCACATTTCGCCTACGGCTTAGGCCGCCCTCCTAGAGTGGCTGCTCGGTGTCTGCAGGCAGCGAGGGTCTGCTAGCTTCCTGTGTTCGCACCTATGTCACCTGTGCTTGCTTGTCAGAGACAGACTATCGCAAAACATACAACTCACTCCATGAATTGATTGCTACGGCATCTGTTATCAGCAGTCACAACTAGCAACACCAGTAGCAGCCGACTGCACGCAAAGAATAGGAATGTGCAGTGGGATTTACGTGAACTCGGCGCAAGGCAGATCTTTCCGACATAGGCTTGAGAATCTTACGGGAACACTTGTACTGTTTCTAAATAAAGTGTAGGCGTGGGAGGAGTGTGCTTCC
Source organism: Schistocerca gregaria (assembly GCF_023897955.1). Taxonomy (NCBI): domain Eukaryota; kingdom Metazoa; phylum Arthropoda; class Insecta; order Orthoptera; family Acrididae; genus Schistocerca; species Schistocerca gregaria. Next base: position 58,363,868 of record NC_064929.1, on the reverse strand, counting down.
CGCGCACTAATAACAGCACGCTTGCCAATTGTGGATGCTAATCATTCGCTTGTATCTTCCTAGACACATCTGCAGGCTGAGAATTATTCCACTTGCATGGCAAGGTGCGCATGTAGGTGTGTTAAAACTTCTGGAGGCACTGGGTATTGATCCCAGTACCTCACGCTTACTAAGCGAGCGCTCTACCATCTGAGCTACGCCCGCCCCCCCGAAGACTAATGGTGCTACATACAGCCATATAGAAGACACAGACCCTTGCACTCCCATTATTCAGCAGACAAACACTACTCTCTATGTATCCGTTAGGGTGTCTTTCAGGTTTCGTGCATTCTGTATCGAATCGTAGTTGGCCACACTGAAAGTGGCACGTATAACGTCGAAAATAGAGTTCGGACACCGCTCTGAGTAAGACGAACGTGTTGTCCACCCTCTAGACTTCAATGAGGTTAAGCCGTGATACCTAAGACAGATCTGCACTCGATGACACCTCGATTACAGCCGGTCCCCACACTTACATCTTGCTCTCCTTACGTCAGTATACATCATTTCAGTTTGTGACGCTGGCTTTGCAACATCTTGCGTGCCTTTAGGTTCGCCGCGACCAACACTTACAATGCACTGCCCACAAAAAATTGGGGCGCCGCGGCTTGAACCCTGCACCTTTCTCATGCGAAGCGAACGCTCTACCATCTCAGCTACGCCCCAGGCACGACCAAACTGCGCTATTCCCCATTCTTTGCGACTCTGATGCGCACGGACACGATGGTTGGTTGGTTTGTAGCGGTGAAGGGAGCAGAGTACAAAGGCGCGGACACGTTCATATACACAAAAGTTCCAAGTAGTTTCGATGCTCTGGTATTACAAATGCAAATTCCGTCTGTTTTTAACGTCTTAAATTGAAAGAGCCGTCACAAATTGCTCCGTTTTCACTCCTTGTCGACAATCATACAGCACCTGAGGTAACAAACACATCTCGAGCCCCATTGTGCACTCCATTATTCATGCCAACTCAGTGCCTCGCTCTTTACTACTGTGTACTAATCTTGTCGTCCAACTGCAAAACACTGGGCCACAACAAGTTTCCGCGTCTCCATTGCACTGTGCATACTACAAAACGCTCCCCAAACTTGGCACTCACCCACGCAGCCGACTTTTCCGACTTTCCACGACGCTCACGCTAGTGACAGCATTATTTATAGTTCGACGTCACGCGAAAGCGAATGAGCACATTTCGCCTACGGCTTAGGCCGCCCTCCTAGAGTGGCTGCTCGGTGTCTGCAGGCAGCGAGGGTCTGCTAGCTTCCTGTGTTCGCACCTATGTCACCTGTGCTTGCTTGTCAGAGACAGACTATCGCAAAACATACAACTCACTCCATGAATTGATTGCTACGGCATCTGTTATCAGCAGTCACAACTAGCAACACCAGTAGCAAAGAATAGGAATGTGCAGTGGGATTTACGTGAACTCGGCGCAAGGCAGATCTTTCCGACATAGGCTTGAGAATCTTACGGGAACACTTGTACTGTTTCTAAATAAAGTGTAGGCGTGGGAGGAGGGTGCTTCCCGCGCACTAATAACAGCACGCTTGCCAATTGTGGATGCTAATCATTCGCTTGTATCTTCCTAGACACATCTGCAGGCTGAGAATTATTCCACTTGCATGGCAAGGTGCGCATGTAGGTGCGTTAAAAATTCTGGAGGCACTGGGTATTGATCCCAGTACCTCACGCTTACTAAGCGAGCGCTCCACCATCTGAGCTACGCCCGCCCTCCCGAAGACTAATGGTGCTACATACAGCCATATAGAAGACACAGACCCTTGCACTCCCATTATTCAGCAGACAAACACTACTCTCTATGTATCCGTTAGGGTGTCTTTCAAGTTTCGTGCATTCTGTATCGAATCGTAGTTGGCCACACTGAAAGTGGCACGTATAACGTCGAAAATAGAGTTCGGACACCGCTCTGAGTAAGACGAACGTGTTGTCCACCCTCTAGACTTCAATGAGGTTAAGCCGTGATACCTAAGACAGATCTGCACTCGATGACACCTCGATTACAGCCGGTCCCCACACTTACATCTTGCTCTCCTTACGTCAGTATACATCATTTCAGTTTGTGACGCTGGCTTTGCAACATCTTGCGTGCCTTTAGGTTCGCCGCGACCAACACTTACAATGCACTGCCCACAAAAAATTGGGGCGCCGCGGCTTGAACCCTGCACCTTTCTCATGCGAAGCGAACGCTCTACCATCTCAGCTACGCCCGAGGCACGACCAAACTGCGCTATTCCCCATTCTTTGCGACTCTGATGCGCACGGACACGATGGTTGGTTGGTTTGTAGCGGTGAAGGGAGCAGAGTACAAAGGCGCGGACACGTTCATATACACAAAAGTTCCAAGTAGTTTCGATGCTCTGGTATTACAAATGCAAATTCCGTCTGTTTTTAACGTCTTAAATTGAAAGAGCCGTCACAAATTGCTCCGTTTTCACTCCTTGTCGACAATCATACAGCACCTGAGGTAACAAACACATCTCGAGCCCCATTGTGCACTCCATTATTCATGCCAACTCAGTGCCTCGCTCTTTACTACTGTGTACTAATCTTGTCGTCCAACTGCAAAACACTGGGCCACAACAAGTTTCCGCGTCTCCATTGCACTGTGCATACTACAAAACGCTCCCCAAACTTGGCACTCACCCACGCAGCCGACTTTTCCGACTTTCCACGACGCTCACGCTAGTGACAGCATTATTTATAGTTCGACGTCGCGCGAAAGCGAATGAGCACATTTCGCCTACGGCTTAGGCCGCCCTCCTAGAGTGGCTGCTCGGTGTCTGCAGGCAGCGAGGGTCTGCTAGCTTCCTGTGTTCGCACCTATGTCACCTGTGCTTGCTTGTCAGAGACAGACTATCGCAAAACATACAACTCACTCCATGAATTGATTGCTACGGCATCTGTTATCAGCAGTCACAACTAGCAACACCAGTAGCAGCCGACTGCACGCAAAGAATAGGAATGTGCAGTGGGATTTACGTGAACTCGGCGCAAGGCAGATCTTTCCGACATAGGCTTGAGAATCTTACGGGAACACTTGTACTGTTTCTAAATAAAGTGTAGGCGTGGGAGGAGTGTGCTTCCCGCGCACTAATAACAGCACGCTTGCCAATTGTGGATGCTAATCATTCGCTTGTATCTTCCTAGACACATCTGCAGGCTGAGAATTATTCCACTTGCATGGCAAGGTGCGCATGTAGGTGTGTTAAAAATTCTGGAGGCACTGGGTATTGATCCCAGTACCTCACGCTTACTAAGCGAGCGCTCTACCATCTGAGCTACGCCCGCCCCCCCGAAGACTAATGGTGCTACATACAGCCATATAGAAGACACAGACCCTTGCACTCCCATTATTCAGCAGACAAACACTACTCTCTATGTATCCGTTAGGGTGTCTTTCAGGTTTCGTGCATTCTGTATCGAATCGTAGTTGGCCACACTGAAAGTGGCACGTATAACGTCGAAAATAGAGTTCGGACACCGCTCTGAGTAAGACGAACGTGTTGTCCACCCTCTAGACTTCAATGAGGTTAAGCCGTGATACCTAAGACAGATCTGCACTCGATGACACCTCGATTACAGCCGGTCCCCACACTTACATCTTGCTCTCCTTACGTCAGTATACATCATTTCAGTTTGTGACGCTGGCTTTGCAACATCTTGCGTGCCTTTAGGTTCGCCGCGACCGACACTTACAATGCACTGCCCACAAAAAATTGGGGCGCCGCGGCTTGAACCCTGCACCTTTCTCATGCGAAGCGAACGCTCTACCATCTCAGCTACGCCCCAGGCACGACCAAACTGCGCTATTCCCCATTCTTTGCGACTCTGATGCGCACGGACACGATGGTTGGTTGGTTTGTAGCGGTGAAGGGAGCAGAGTACAAAGGCGCGGACACGTTCATATACACAAAAGTTCCAAGTAGTTTCGATGCTCTGGTATTACAAATGCAAATTCCGTCTGTTTTTAACGTCTTAAATTGAAAGAGCCGTCACAAATTGCTCCGTTTTCACTCCTTGTCGACAATCATACAGCACCTGAGGTAACAAACACATCTCGAGCCCCATTGTGCACTCCATTATTCATGCCAACTCAGTGCCTCGCTCTTTACTACTGTGTACTAATCTTGTCGTCCAACTGCAAAACACTGGGCCACAACAAGTTTCCGCGTCTCCATTGCACTGTGCATACTACAAAACGCTCCCCAAACTTGGCACTCACCCACGCAGCCGACTTTTCCGACTTTCCACGACGCTCACGCTAGTGACAGCATTATTTATAGTTCGACGTCGCGCGAAAGCGAATGAGCACATTTCGCCTACGGCTTAGGCCGCCCTCCTAGAGTGGCTGCTCGGTGTCTGCAGGCAGCGAGGGTCTGCTAGCTTCCTGTGTTCGCACCTATGTCACCTGTGCTTGCTTGTCAGAGACAGACTATCGCAAAACATACAACTCACTCCATGAATTGATTGCTACGGCATCTGTTATCAGCAGTCACAACTAGCAACACCAGTAGCAGCCGACTGCACGCAAAGAATAGGAATGTGCAGTGGGATTTACGTGAACTCGGCGCAAGGCAGATCTTTCCGACATAGGCTTGAGAATCTTACGGGAACACTTGTACTGTTTCTAAATAAAGTGTAGGCGTGGGAGGAGTGTGCTTCCCGCGCACTAATAACAGCACGCTTGCCAATTGTGGATGCTAATCATTCGCTTGTATCTTCCTAGACACATCTGCAGGCTGAGAATTATTCCACTTGCATGGCAAGGTGCGCATGTAGGTGTGTTAAAAATTCTGGAGGCACTGGGTATTGATCCCAGTACCTCACGCTTACTAAGCGAGCGCTCTACCATCTGAGCTACGCCCGCCCCCCCGAAGACTAATGGTGCTACATACAGCCATATAGAAGACACAGACCCTTGCACTCCCATTATTCAGCAGACAAACACTACTCTCTATGTATCCGTTAGGGTGTCTTTCAGGTTTCGTGCATTCTGTATCGAATCGTAGTTGGCCACACTGAAAGTGGCACGTATAACGTCGAAAATAGAGTTCGGACACCGCTCTGAGTAAGACGAACGTGTTGTCCACCCTCTAGACTTCAATGAGGTTAAGCCGTGATACCTAAGACAGATCTGCACTCGATGACACCTCGATTACAGCCGGTCCCCACACTTACATCTTGCTCTCCTTACGTCAGTATACATCATTTCAGTTTGTGACGCTGGCTTTGCAACATCTTGCGTGCCTTTAGGTTCGCCGCGACCAACACTTACAATGCACTGCCCACAAAAAATTGGGGCGCCGCGGCTTGAACCCTGCACCTTTCTCATGCGAAGCGAACGCTCTACCATCTCAGCTACGCCCCAGGCACGACCAAACTGCGCTATTCCCCATTCTTTGCGACTCTGATGCGCACGGACACGATGGTTGGTTGGTTTGTAGCGGTGAAGGGAGCAGAGTACAAAGGCGCGGACACGTTCATATACACAAAAGTTCCAAGTAGTTTCGATGCTCTGGTATTACAAATGCAAATTCCGTCTGTTTTTAACGTCTTAAATTGAAAGAGCCGTCACAAATTGCTCCGTTTTCACTCCTTGTCGACAATCATACAGCACCTGAGGTAACAAACACATCTCGAGCCCCATTGTGCACTCCATTATTCATGCCAACTCAGTGCCTCGCTCTTTACTACTGTGTACTAATCTTGTCGTCCAACTGCAAAACACTGGGCCACAACAAGTTTCCGCGTCTCCATTGCACTGTGCATACTACAAAACGCTCCCCAAACTTGGCACTCACCCACGCAGCCGACTTTTCCGACTTTCCACGACGCTCACGCTAGTGACAGCATTATTTATAGTTCGACGTCGCGCGAAAGCGAATGAGCACATTTCGCCTACGGCTTAGGCCGCCCTCCTAGAGTGGCTGCTCGGTGTCTGCAGGCAGCGAGGGTCTGCTAGCTTCCTGTGTTCGCACCTATGTCACCTGTGCTTGCTTGTCAGAGACAGACTATCGCAAAACATACAACTCACTCCATGAATTGATTGCTACGGCATCTGTTATCAGCAGTCACAACTAGCAACACCAGTAGCAGCCGACTGCACGCAAAGAATAGGAATGTGCAGTGGGATTTACGTGAACTCGGCGCAAGGCAGATCTTTCCGACATAGGCTTGAGAATCTTACGGGAACACTTGTACTGTTTCTAAATAAAGTGTAGGCGTGGGAGGAGTGTGCTTCCCGCGCACTAATAACAGCACGCTTGCCAATTGTGGATGCTAATCATTCGCTTGTATCTTCCTAGACACATCTGCAGGCTGAGAATTATTCCACTTGCATGGCAAGGTGCGCATGTAGGTGTGTTAAAAATTCTGGAGGCACTGGGTATTGATCCCAGTACCTCACGCTTACTAAGCGAGCGCTCTACCATCTGAGCTACGCCCGCCCCCCCGAAGACTAATGGTGCTACATACAGCCATATAGAAGACACAGACCCTTGCACTCCCATTATTCAGCAGACAAACACTACTCTCTATGTATCCGTTAGGGTGTCTTTCAGGTTTCGTGCATTCTGTATCGAATCGTAGTTGGCCACACTGAAAGTGGCACGTATAACGTCGAAAATAGAGTTCGGACACCGCTCTGAGTAAGACGAACGTGTTGTCCACCCTCTAGACTTCAATGAGGTTAAGCCGTGATACCTAAGACAGATCTGCACTCGATGACACCTCGATTACAGCCGGTCCCCACACTTACATCTTGCTCTCCTTACGTCAGTATACATCATTTCAGTTTGTGACGCTGGCTTTGCAACATCTTGCGTGCCTTTAGGTTCGCCGCGACCAACACTTACAATGCACTGCCCACAAAAAATTGGGGCGCCGCGGCTTGAACCCTGCACCTTTCTCATGCGAAGCGAACGCTCTACCATCTCAGCTACGCCCCAGGCACGACCAAACTGCGCTATTCCCCATTCTTTGCGACTCTGATGCGCACGGACACGATGGTTGGTTGGTTTGTAGCGGTGAAGGGAGCAGAGTACAAAGGCGCGGACACGTTCATATACACAAAAGTTCCAAGTAGTTTCGATGCTCTGGTATTACAAATGCAAATTCCGTCTGTTTTTAACGTCTTAAATTGAAAGAGCCGTCACAAATTGCTCCGTTTTCACTCCTTGTCGACAATCATACAGCACCTGAGGTAACAAACACATCTCGAGCCCCATTGTGCACTCCATTATTCATGCCAACTCAGTGCCTCGCTCTTTACTACTGTGTACTAATCTTGTCGTCCAACTGCAAAACACTGGGCCACAACAAGTTTCCGCGTCTCCATTGCACTGTGCATACTACAAAACGCTCCCCAAACTTGGCACTCACCCACGCAGCCGACTTTTCCGACTTTCCACGACGCTCACGCTAGTGACAGCATTATTTATAGTTCGACGTCGCGCGAAAGCGAATGAGCACATTTCGCCTACGGCTTAGGCCGCCCTCCTAGAGTGGCTGCTCGGTGTCTGCAGGCAGCGAGGGTCTGCTAGCTTCCTGTGTTCGCACCTATGTCACCTGTGCTTGCTTGTCAGAGACAGACTATCGCAAAACATACAACTCACTCCATGAATTGATTGCTACGGCATCTGTTATCAGCAGTCACAACTAGCAACACCAGTAGCAAAGAATAGGAATGTGCAGTGGGATTTACGTGAACTCGGCGCAAGGCAGATCTTTCCGACATAGGCTTGAGAATCTTACGGGAACACTTGTACTGTTTCTAAATAAAGTGTAGGCGTGGGAGGAGGGTGCTTCCCGCGCACTAATAACAGCACGCTTGCCAATTGTGGATGCTAATCATTCGCTTGTATCTTCCTAGACACATCTGCAGGCTGAGAATTATTCCACTTGCATGGCAAGGTGCGCATGTAGGTGTGTTAAAAATTCTGGAGGCACTGGGTATTGATCCCAGTACCTCACGCTTACTAAGCGAGCGCTCTACCATCTGAGCTACGCCCGCCCCACCCCCGAAGACTAATGGTTCTACCTACAGCCATATAGAAGACACAGACCCTTGCACTCCCATTATTCAGCAGACAAACACTACTCTCTATGTATCCGTTAGGGTGTCTTTCAAGTTTCGTGCATTCTGTATCGAATCGTAGTTGGCCACACTGAAAGTGGCACGTATAACGTCGAAAATAGAGTTCGGACACCGCTCTGAGTAAGACGAACGTGTTGTCCACCCTCTAGACTTCAATGAGGTTAAGCCGTGATACCTAAGACAGATCTGCACTCGATGACACCTCGATTACAGCCGGTCCCCACACTTACATCTTGCTCTCCTTACGTCAGTATACATCATTTCAGTTTGTGACGCTGGCTTTGCAACATCTTGCGTGCCTTTAGGTTCGCCGCGACCAACACTTACAATGCACTGCCCACAAAAAATTGGGGCGCCGCGGCTTGAACCCTGCACCTTTCTCATGCAAAGCGAACGCTCTACCATCTCAGCTACGCCCCAGGCACGACCATGCTGCGCTATTCCCCATTCTTTGCGACTCTGATGCGCACGGACACGATGGTTGGTTGGTTTGTAGCGGTGAAGGGAGCAGAGTACAAAGGCGCGGACACGTTCATATACACAAAAGTTCCAAGTAGTTTCGATGCTCTGGTATTACAAATGCAAATTCCGTCTGTTTTTAACGTCTTAAATTGAAAGAGCCGTCACAAATTGCTCCGTTTTCACTCCTTGTCGACAATCATACAGCACCTGAGGTAACAAACACATCTCGAGCCCCATTGTGCACTCCATTATTCATGCCAACTCAGTGCCTCGCTCTTTACTACTGTGTACTAATCTTGTCGTCCAACTGCAAAACACTGGGCCACAACAAGTTTCCACGTCTCCATTGCACTGTGCATACTACAAAACGCTCCCCAAACTTGGCACTCACCCACGCAGCCGACTTTTCCGACTTTCCACGACGCTCACGCTAGTGACAGCATTATTTATAGTTCGACGTCGCGCGAAAGCGAATGAGCACATTTCGCCTACGGCTTAGGCCGCCCTCCTAGAGTGGCTGCTCGGTGTCTGCAGGCAGCGAGGGTCTGCTAGCTTCCTGTGTTCGCACCTATGTCACCTGTGCTTGCTTGTCAGAGACAGACTATCGCAAAACATACAACTCACTCCATGAATTGATTGCTACGGCATCTGTTATCAGCAGTCACAACTAGCAACACCAGTAGCAGCCGACTGCACGCAAAGAATAGGAATGTGCAGTGGGATTTACGTGAACTCGGCGCAAGGCAGATCTTTCCGACATAGGCTTGAGAATCTTACGGGAACACTTGTACTGTTTCTAAATAAAGCGTAGGCGTGGGAGGAGGGTGCTTCCCGCGCACTAATAACAGCACGCTTGCCAATTGTGGATGCTATTCATTCGCTTGTATCTTCCTAGACACATCTGCAGGCTGAGAATTATTCCACTTGCATGGCAAGGTGCGCATGTAGGTGTGTTAAAAATTCTGGAGGCACTGGGTATTGATCCCAGTACCTCACGCTTACTAAGCGAGCGCTCTACCATCTGAGCTACGCCCGCCCCCCCGAAGACTAATGGTGCTACATACAGCCATATAGAAGACACAGACCCTTGCACTCCCATTATTCAGCAGACAAACACTACTCTCTATGTATCCGTTAGGGTGTCTTTCAGGTTTCGTGCATTCTGTATCGAATCGTAGTTGGCCACACTGAAAGTGGCACGTATAACGTCGAAAATAGAGTTCGGACACCGCTCTGAGTAAGACGAACGTGTTGTCCACCCTCTAGACTTCAATGAGGTTAAGCCGTGATACCTAAGACAGATATGCACTCGATGACACCTCGATTACAGCCGGTCCCCACACTTACATCTTGCTCTCCTTACGTCAGTATACATCATTTCAGTTTAAGACGCTGGCTTTGCAACATCTTGCGTGCCTTTAGGTTCGCCGCGACCAACACTTACAATGCACTGCCCACAAAAAATTGGGGCGCCGCGGCTTGAACCCTGCACCTTTCTCATGCGAAGCGAACGCTCTACCATCTCAGCTACGCCCCAGGCGCGACCAAACTGCGCTGTTCCCCATTCTTTGCGACTCTGATGCGCACGGACACGATGGTTGGTTGGTTTGTAGCGGTGAAGGGAGCAGAGTACAAAGGCGCGGACACGTTCATATACACAAAAGTTCCAAGTAGTTTCGATGCTCTGGTATTACAAATGCTAATTCCGTCTGTTTTTAACGTCTTAAATTGAAAGAGCCGTCACGAATTGCTCCGTTTTCACTCCTTGTCGACAATCATACAGCACCTGAGGTAACAAACACATCTCGAGCCCCATTGTGCCCTCTATTATTCATGCCAACTCAGTGCCTCGCTCTTTACTACTGTGTACTAATCTTGTCGTCCAACTGCAAAACACTGGGCCACAACAAGTTTCCGCGTCTCCATTGCACTGTGCATACTACAAAACGCTCCCCAAACTTGGCACTCACCCACGCAGCCGACTTTTCCGACTTTCCACGACGCTCACGCAACGCTCACGCTAGTGACAGCATTGTTTATAGTTCGACGTCGTGCGAAAGCGAATGAGCACATTTCGCCTACGGCTTAGGCCGCCCTCCTAGAGTGGCTGCTCGGTGTCTGCAGGCAGCGAGGGTCTGCTAGCTTCCTGTGTTCGCACCTATGTCACCTGTGCTTGCTTGTCAGAGACAGACTATCGCAAAACATACAACTCACTCCATGAATTGATTGCTACGGCATCTGTTATCAGCAGTCACAACTAGCAACACCAGTAGCAGCCGACTGCACGCAAAGAATAGGAATGTGCAGTGGGATTTACGTGAACTCGGCGCAAGGCAGATCTTTCCGACATAGGCTTGAGAATCTTACGGGAACACTTGTACTGTTTCTAAATAAAGTGTAGGCGTGGGAGGAGGGTGCTTCCCGCGCACTAATAACAGCACGCTTGCCAATTGTGGATGCTAATCATTCGCTTGTATCTTCCTAGACACATCTGCAGGCTGAGAATTATTCCACTTGCATGGCAAGGTGCGCATGTAGGTGTGTTAAAAGTTCTGGAGGCACTGGGTATTGATCCCAGTACCTCACGCTTACTAAGCGAGCGCTCTACCATCTGAGCTACGCCCGCCCCCCGAAGACTAATGGTGCTACATACAGCCATATAGAAGACACAGACCCTTGCACTCCCATTATTCAGCAGACAAACACTACTCTCTATGTATCCGTTAGGGTGTCTTTCAAGTTTCGTGCATTCTGTATCGAATCGTAGTTGGCCACACTGAAAGTGGCACGTATAACGTCGAAAATAGAGTTCGGACACCGCTCTGAGTAAGACGAACGTGTTGTCCACCCTCTAGACTTCAATGAGGTTAAGCCGTGATACCTAAGACAGATCTGCACTCGATGACACCTCGATTACAGCCGGTCCCCACACTTACATCTTGCTCTCCTTACGTCAGTATACATCATTTCAGTTTGTGACGCTGGCTTTGCAACATCTTGCGTGCCTTTAGGTTCGCCGCGACCAACACTTACAATGCACTGCCCACAAAAAATTGGGGCGCCGCGGCTTGAACCCTGCACCTTTCTCATGCGAAGCGAACGCTCTACCATCTCAGCTACGCCCCAGGCACGACCAAACTGCGCTATTCCCCATTCTTTGCGACTCTGATGCGCACGGACACGATGGTTGGTTGGTTTGTAGCGGTGAAGGGAGCAGAGTACAAAGGCGCGGACACGTTCATATACACAAAAGTTCCAAGTAGTTTCGATGCTCTGGTATTACAAATGCAAATTCCATCTGTTTTTAACGTCTTAAATTGAAAGAGCCGTCACAAATTGCTCCGTTTTCACTCCTTGTCGACAATCATACAGCACCTGAGGTAACAAACACATCTCGAGCCCCATTGTGCACTCCATTATTCATGCCAACTCAGTGCCTCGCTCTTTACTACTGTGTACTAATCTTGTCGTCCAACTGCAAAACACTGGGCCACAACAAGTTTCCGCGTCTCCATTGCACTGTGCATACTACAAAACGCTCCCCAAACTTGGCACTCACCCACGCAGCCGACTTTTCCGACTTTCCACGACGCTCACGCTAGTGACAGCATTATTTATAGTTCGACGTCGCGCGAAAGCGAATGAGCACATTTCGCCTACGGCTTAGGCCGCCCTCCTAGAGTGGCTGCTCGGTGTCTGCAGGCAGCGAGGGTCTGCTAGCTTCCTGTGTTCGCACCTATGTCACCTGTGCTTGCTTGTCAGAGACAGACTATCGCAAAACATACAACTCACTCCATGAATTGATTGCTACGGCATCTGTTATCAGCAGTCACAACTAGCAACACCAGTAGCAGCCGACTGCACGCAAAGAATAGGAATGTGCAGTGGGATTTACGTGAACTCGGCGCAAGGCAGATCTTTCCGACATAGGCTTGAGAATCTTACGGGAACACTTGTACTGTTTCTAAATAAAGTGTAGGCGTGGGAGGAGGGTGCTTCCCGCGCACTAATAACAGCACGCTTGCCAATTGTGGATGCTAATCATTCGCTTGTATCTTCCTAGACACATCTGCAGGCTGAGAATTATTCCACTTGCATGGCAAGGTGCGCATGTAGGTGTGTTAAAATTTCTGGAGGCACTGGGTATTGATCCCAGTACCTCACGCTTACTAAGCGAGCGCTCTACCATCTGAGCTACGCCCGCCCCCCGAAGACTAATGGTGCTACATACAGCCATATAGAAGACACAGACCCTTGCACTCCCATTATTCAGCAGACAAACACTACTCTCTATGTATCCGTTAGGGTGTCTTTCAGGTTTCGTGCATTCTGTATCGAATCGTAGTTGGCCACACTGAAAGTGGCACGTATAACGTCGAAAATAGAGTTCGGACACCGCTCTGAGTAAGACGAACGTGTTGTCCACCCTCTAGACTTCAATGAGGTTAAGCCGTGATACCTAAGACAGATCTGCACTCGATGACACCTCGATTACAGCCGGTCCCCACACTTACATCTTGCTCTCCTTACGTCAGTATACATCATTTCAGTTTGTGACGCTGGCTTTGCAACATCTTGCGTGCCTTTAGGTTCGCCGCGACCAACACTTACAATGCACTGCCCACAAAAAATTGAGGCGCCGCGGCTTGAACCCTGCACCTTTCTCATGCGAAGCGAACGCTCTACCATCTCAGCTACGCCCCAGGCACGACCAAACGGCGCTATTCCCCATTCTTTACGAAACTGATGCGCACGGACACGATGGTTGGTTGGTTTGTAGCGGTGAAGGGAGCAGAGTACAAAGGCGCGGACACGTTCATATACACAAAAGTTCCAAGTAGTTTCGATGCTCTGGTATTACAAATGCAAATTCCGTCTGTTTTTAACGTCTTAAAATGAAAGAGCCGTCACAAATTGCTCCGTTTTCACTCCTTGTCGACAATCATACAGCACCTGAGGTAACAAACACATCTCGAGCCCCATTGTGCACTCCATTATTCATGCCAACTCAGTGCCTCGCTCTTTACTACTGTGTACTAATCTTGTCGTCCAACTGCAAAACACTGGGCCACAACAAGTTTCCGCGTCTCCATTGCACTGTGCATACTACAAAACGCTCCCCAAACTTGGCACTCACCCACGCAGCCGACTTTTCCGACTTTCCACGACGCTCACGCAACGCTCACGCTAGTGACAGCATTGTTTATAGTTCGACGTCGCGCGAAAGCGAATGAGCACATTTCGCCTACGGCTTAGGCCGCCCTCCTAGAGTGGCTGCTCGGTGTCTGCAGGCAGCGAGGGTCTGCTAGCTTCCTGTGTTCGCACCTATGTCACCTGTGCTTGCTTGTCAGAGACAGACTATCGCAAAACATACAACTCACTCCATGAATTGATTGCTACGGCATCTGTTATCAGCAGTCACAACTAGCAACACCAGTAGCAGCCGACTGCACGCAAAGAATAGGAATGTGCAGTGGGATTTACGTGAACTCGGCGCAAGGCAGATCTTTCCGACATAGGCTTGAGAATCTTACGGGAACACTTGTACTGTTTCTAAATAAAGCGTAGGGGTGGGAGGAGGGTGCTCCCCGCGCACTAATAACAGCACGCTTGCCAATTGTGGATGCTAATCATTCGCTTGTATCTTCCTAGACACATCTGCAGGCTGAGAATTATTCCACTTGCATGGCAAGGTGCGCATGTAGGTGTGTTAAAAATTCTGGAGGCACTGGGTATTGATCCCAGTACCTCACGCTTACTAAGCGAGCGCTCTACCATCTGAGCTACGCCCGCCTCCCCGAAGACTAATGGTGCTACATACAGCCATATAGAAGACACAGACCCTTGCACTCCCATTATTCAGCAGACAAACACTACTCTCTATGTATCCGTTAGGGTGTCTTTCAAGTTTCGTGCATTCTGTATCGAATCGTAGTTGGCCACACTGAAAGTGGCACGTATAACGTCGAAAATAGAGTTCGGACACCGCTCTGAGTAAGACGAACGTGTTGTCCACCCTCTAGACTTCAATGAGGTTAAGCCGTGATACCTAAGACAGATCTGCACTCGATGACACCTCGATTACAGCCGGTCCCCACACTTACATCTTGCTCTCCTTACGTCAGTATACATCATTTCAGTTTGTGACGCTGGCTTTGCAACATCTTGCGTGCCTTTAGGTTCGCCGCGACCAACACTTACAATGCACTGCCCACAAAAAATTGGGGCGCCGCGGCTTGAACCCTGCACCTTTCTCATGCGAAGCGAACGCTCTACCATCTCAGCTACGCCCCAGGCACGACCAAACTGCGCTATTCCCCATTCTTTGCGACTCTGATGCGCACGGACACGATGGTTGGTTGGTTTGTAGCGGTGAAGGGAGCAGAGTACAAAGGCGCGGACACGTTCATATACACAAAAGTTCCAAGTAGTTTCGATGCTCTGGTATTACAAATGCAAATTCCATCTGTTTTTAACGTCTTAAATTGAAAGAGCCGTCACAAATTGCTCCGTTTTCACTCCTTGTCGACAATCATACAGCACCTGAGGTAACAAACACATCTCGAGCCCCATTGTGCACTCCATTATTCATGCCAACTCAGTGCCTCGCTCTTTACTACTGTGTACTAATCTTGTCGTCCAACTGCAAAACACTGGGCCACAACAAGTTTCCGCGTCTCCATTGCACTGTGCATACTACAAAACGCTCCCCAAACTTGGCACTCACCCACGCAGCCGACTTTTCCGACTTTCCACGACGCTCACGCTAGTGACAGCATTATTTATAGTTCGACGTCGCGCGAAAGCGAATGAGCACATTTCGCCTACGGCTTAGGCCGCCCTCCTAGAGTGGCTGCTCGGTGTCTGCAGGCAGCGAGGGTCTGCTAGCTTCCTGTGTTCGCACCTATGTCACCTGTGCTTGCTTGTCAGAGACAGACTATCGCAAAACATACAACTCACTCCATGAATTGATTGCTACGGCATCTGTTATCAGCAGTCACAACTAGCAACACCAGTAGCAGCCGACTGCACGCAAAGAATAGGAATGTGCAGTGGGATTTACGTGAACTCGGCGCAAGGCAGATCTTTCCGACATAGGCTTGAGAATCTTACGGGAACACTTGTACTGTTTCTAAATAAAGTGTAGGCGTGGGAGGAGGGTGCTTCCCGCGCACTAATAACAGCACGCTTGCCAATTGTGGATGCTAATCATTCGCTTGTATCTTCCTAGACACATCTGCAGGCTGAGAATTATTCCACTTGCATGGCAAGGTGCGCATGTAGGTGTGTTAAAATTTCTGGAGGCACTGGGTATTGATCCCAGTACCTCACGCTTACTAAGCGAGCGCTCTACCATCTGAGCTACGCCCGCCCCCCGAAGACTAATGGTGCTACATACAGCCATATAGAAGACACAGACCCTTGCACTCCCATTATTCAGCAGACAAACACTACTCTCTATGTATCCGTTAGGGTGTCTTTCAGGTTTCGTGCATTCTGTATCGAATCGTAGTTGGCCACACTGAAAGTGGCACGTATAACGTCGAAAATAGAGTTCGGACACCGCTCTGAGTAAGACGAACGTGTTGTCCACCCTCTAGACTTCAATGAGGTTAAGCCGTGATACCTAAGACAGATCTGCACTCGATGACACCTCGATTACAGCCGGTCCCCACACTTACATCTTGCTCTCCTTACGTCAGTATACATCATTTCAGTTTGTGACGCTGGCTTTGCAACATCTTGCGTGCCTTTAGGTTCGCCGCGACCAACACTTACAATGCACTGCCCACAAAAAATTGAGGCGCCGCGGCTTGAACCCTGCACCTTTCTCATGCGAAGCGAACGCTCTACCATCTCAGCTACGCCCCAGGCACGACCAAACGGCGCTATTCCCCATTCTTTACGAAACTGATGCGCACGGACACGATGGTTGGTTGGTTTGTAGCGGTGAAGGGAGCAGAGTACAAAGGCGCGGACACGTTCATATACACAAAAGTTCCAAGTAGTTTCGATGCTCTGGTATTACAAATGCAAATTCCGTCTGTTTTTAACGTCTTAAAATGAAAGAGCCGTCACAAATTGCTCCGTTTTCACTCCTTGTCGACAATCATACAGCACCTGAGGTAACAAACACATCTCGAGCCCCATTGTGCACTCCATTATTCATGCCAACTCAGTGCCTCGCTCTTTACTACTGTGTACTAATCTTGTCGTCCAACTGCAAAACACTGGGCCACAACAAGTTTCCGCGTCTCCATTGCACTGTGCATACTACAAAACGCTCCCCAAACTTGGCACTCACCCACGCAGCCGACTTTTCCGACTTTCCACGACGCTCACGCAACGCTCACGCTAGTGACAGCATTGTTTATAGTTCGACGTCGCGCGAAAGCGAATGAGCACATTTCGCCTACGGCTTAGGCCGCCCTCCTAGAGTGGCTGCTCGGTGTCTGCAGGCAGCGAGGGTCTGCTAGCTTCCTGTGTTCGCACCTATGTCACCTGTGCTTGCTTGTCAGAGACAGACTATCGCAAAACATACAACTCACTCCATGAATTGATTGCTACGGCATCTGTTATCAGCAGTCACAACTAGCAACACCAGTAGCAGCCGACTGCACGCAAAGAATAGGAATGTGCAGTGGGATTTACGTGAACTCGGCGCAAGGCAGATCTTTCCGACATAGGCTTGAGAATCTTACGGGAACACTTGTACTGTTTCTAAATAAAGTGTAGGCGTGGGAGGAGGGTGCTTCCCGCGCACTAATAACAGCACGCTTGCCAATTGTGGATGCTAATCATTCGCTTGTATCTTCCTAGACACATCTGCAGGCTGAGAATTATTCCACTTGCATGGCAAGGTGCGCATATAGGTGTGTTAAAATTTCTGGAGGCACTGGGTATTGATCCCAGTACCTCACGCTTACTAAGCGAGCGCTCTACCATCTGAGCTACGCCCGCCCCCCCCGAAGACTAATGGTGCTACATACAGCCATATAGAAGACACAGACCCTTGCACTCCCATTATTCAGCAGACAAACACTACTCTCTATGTATCCGTTAGGGTGTCTTTCAGGTTTCGTGCATTCTGTATCGAATCGTAGTTGGCCACACTGAAAGTGGCACGTATAACGTCGAAAATAGAGTTCGGACACCGCTCTGAGTAAGACGAACGTGTTGTCCACCCTCTAGACTTCAATGAGGTTAAGCCGTGATACCTAAGACAGATCTGCACTCGATGACACCTCGATTACAGCCGGTCCCCACACTTACATCTTGCTCTCCTTACGTCAGTATACATCATTTCAGTTTGTGACGCTGGCTTTGCAACATCTTGCGTGCCTTTAGGTTCGCCGCGACCAACGCTTACAATGCACTGCCCACAAAAAATTGAGGCGCCGCGGCTTGAACCCTGCACCTTTCTCATGCGAAGCGAACGCTCTACCATCTCAGCTACGCCCCAGGCACGACCAAACGGCGCTATTCCCCATTCTTTGCGACTCTGATGCGCACGGACACGATGGTTGGTTGGTTTGTAGCGGTGAAGGGAGCAGAGTACAAAGGCGCGGACACGTTCATATACACAAAAGTTCCAAGTAGTTTCGATGCTCTGGTATTACAAATGCAAATTCCGTCTGTTTTTAACGTCTTAAATTGAAAGAGCCGTCACAAATTGCTCCGTTTTCACTCCTTGTCGACAATCATACAGCACCTGAGGTAACAAACACATCTCGAGCCCCATTGTGCACTCCATTATTCATGCCAACTCAGTGCCTCGCTCTTTACTACTGTGTACTAATCTTGTCGTCCAACTGCAAAACACTGGGCCACAACAAGTTTCCGCGTCTCCATTGCACTGTGCATACTACAAAACGCTCCCCAAACTTGGCACTCACCCACGCAGCCGACTTTTCCGACTTTCCACGACGCTCACGCAACGCTCACGCTAGTGACAGCATTGTTTATAGTTCGACGTCGCGCGAAAGCGAATGAGCACATTTCGCCTACGGCTTAGGCCGCCCTCCTAGAGTGGCTGCTCGGTGTCTGCAGGCAGCGAGGGTCTGCTAGCTTCCTGTGTTCGCACCTATGTCACCTGTGCTTGCTTGTCAGAGACAGACTATCGCAAAACATACAACTCACTCCATGAATTGATTGCTACGGCATCTGTTATCAGCAGTCACAACTAGCAACACCAGTAGCAGCCGACTGCACGCAAAGAATAGGAATGTGCAGTGGGATTTACGTGAACTCGGCGCAAGGCAGATCTTTCCGACATAGGCTTGAGAATCTTACGGGAACACTTGTACTGTTTCTAAATAAAGCGTAGGGGTGGGAGGAGGGTGCTCCCCGCGCACTAATAACAGCACGCTTGCCAATTGTGGATGCTAATCATTCGCTTGTATCTTCCTAGACACATCTGCAGGCTGAGAATTATTCCACTTGCATGGCAAGGTGCGCATGTAGGTGTGTTAAAAATTCTGGAGGCACTGGGTATTGATCCCAGTACCTCACGCTTACTAAGCGAGCGCTCTACCATCTGAGCTACGCCCGCCCCCCCGAAGACTAATGGTGCTACATACAGCCATATAGAAGACACAGACCCTTGCACTCCCATTATTCAGCAGACAAACACTGCTCTCTATGTATCCGTTAGGGTGTCTTTCAAGTTTCGTGCATTCTGTATCGAATCGTAGTTTGCCACACTGAAAGTGGCACGTATAACGTCGAAAATAGAGTTCGGACACCGCTCTGAGTAAGACGAACGTGTTGTCCACCCTCTAGACTTCAATGAGGTTAAGCCGTGATACCTGAGACAGATCTGCACTCGATGACACCTCGATTACAGCCGGTCCCCACACTTACATCTTGCTCTCCTTACGTCAGTATACATCATTTCAGTTTGTGACGCTGGCTTTGCAACATCTTGCGTGCCTTTAGGTTCGCCGCGACCAACACTTACAATGCACTGCCCACAAAAAATTGGGGCGCCGCGGCTTGAACCCTGCACCTTTCTCATGCGAAGCGAACGCTCTACCATCTCAGCTACGCCCCAGGCACGACCAAGCTGCGCTATTCCCCATTCTTTGCGACTCTGATGCGCACGGACACGATGGTTGGTTGGTTTGTAGCGGTGAAGGGAGCAGAGTACAAAGGCGCGGACACGTTCATATACACAAAAGTTCCAAGTAGTTTCGATGCTCTGGTATTACAAATGCAAATTCCGTCTGTTTTTAACGTCTTAAATTGAAAGAGCCGTCACAAATTGCTCCGTTTTCACTCCTTGTCGACAATCATACAGCACCTGAGGTAACAAACACATCTCGAGCCCCATTGTGCACTCCATTATTCATGCCAACTCAGTGCCTCGCTCTTTACTACTGTGTACTAATCTTGTCGTCCAACTGCAAAACACTGGGCCACAACAAGTTTCCGCGTCTCCATTGCACTGTGCATACTACAAAACGCTCCCCAAACTTGGCACTCACCCACGCAGCCGACTTTTCCGACTTTCCACGACGCTCACGCAACGCTCACGCTAGTGACAGCATTATTTATAGTTCGACGTCGCGCGAAAGCGAATGAGCACATTTCGCCTACGGCTTAGGCCGCCCTCCTAGAGTGCCTGCTCGGTGTCTGCAGGCAGCGAGGGTCTGCTAGCTTCCTGTGTTCGCACCTATGTCACCTGTGCTTGCTTGTCAGAGACAGACTATCGCAAAACATACAACTCACTCCATGAATTGATTGCTACGGCATCTGTTATCAGCAGTCACAACTAGCAACACCAGTAGCAGCCGACTGCACGCAAAGAATAGGAATGTGCAGTGGGATTTACGTGAACTCGGCGCAAGGCAGATCTTTCCGACATAGGCTTGAGAATCTTACGGGAACACTTGTACTGTTTCTAAATAAAGCGTAGGGGTGGGAGGAGGGTGCTTCCCGCGCACTAATAACAGCACGCTTGCCAATTGTGGATGCTAATCATTCGCTTGTATCTTCCTAGACACATCTGCAGGCTGAGAACTATTCCACTTGCATGGCAAGGTGCGCATGTAGGTGTGTTAAAAATTCTGGAGGCACTGGGTATTGATCCCAGTACCTCACGCTTTCTAAGCGAGCGCTCTACCATCTGAGCTACGCCCGCCCCCTCGAAGACTAATGGTGCTACATACAGCCATATAGAAGACACAGACCCTTGCACTCCCATTATTCAGCAGACAAACACTACTCTCTATGTATCCGTTAGGGTGTCTTTCAAGTTTCGTGCATTCTGTATCGAATCGTAGTTGGCCACACTGAAAGTGGCACGTATAACGTCGAAAATAGAGTTCGGACACCGCTCTGAGTAAGACGAACGTGTTGTCCACCCTCTAGACTTCAATGAGGTTAAGCCGTGATACCTGAGACAGATCTGCACTCGATGACACCTCGATTACAGCCGGTCCCCACACTTACATCTTGCTCTCCTTACGTCAGTATACATCATTTCAGTTTGTGACGCTGGCTTTGCAACATCTTGCGTGCCTTTAGGTTCGCCGCGACCAACACTTACAATGCACTGCCCACAAAAAATTGGGGCGCCGCAGCTTGAACCCTGCACCTTTCTCATGCGAAGCGAACGCTCTACCATCTCAGCTACGCCCCAGGCACGACCATGCTGCGCTATTCCCCATTCTTTGCGACTGTGATGCGCACGGACACGATGGTTGGTTGGTTTGTAGCGGTGAAGGGAGCAGAGTACAAAGGCGCGGACACGTTCATATACACAAAAGTTCCAAGTAGTTTCGATGCTCTGGTATTACAAATGCAAATTCCGTCTGTTTTTAACGTCTTAAATTGAAAGAGCCGTCACAAATTGCTCCGTTTTCACTCCTTGTCGACAATCATACAGCACCTGAGGTAACAAACACATCTCGAGCCCCATTGTGCACTCCATTATTCATGCCAACTCAGTGCCTCGCTCTTTACTACTGTGTACTAATCTTGTCGTCCAACTGCAAAACACTGAGCCACAACAAGTTTCCGCGTCTCCATTGCACTGTGCATACTACAAAACGCTCCCCAAACTTGGCACTCACCCACGCAGCCGACTTTTCCGACTTTCCACGACGCTCACGCAACGCTCACGCTAGTGACAGCATTATTTATAGTTCGACGTCGCGCGAAAGCGAATGAGCACATTTCGCCTACGGCTTAGGCCGCCCTCCTAGAGTGCCTGCTCGGTGTCTGCAGGCAGCGAGGGTCTGCTAGCTTCCTGTGTTCGCACCTATGTCACCTGTGCTTGCTTGTCAGAGACAGACTATCGCAAAACATACAACTCACTCCATGAATTGGTTGCTACGGCATCTGTTATCAGCAGTCACAACTAGCAACACCAGTAGCAGCCGACTGCACGCAAAGAATAGGAATGTGCAGTGGGATTTACGTGAACTCGGCGCAAGGCAGATCTTTCCGACATAGGCTTGAGAATCTTACGGGAACGCTTGTACTGTTTCTAAATAAAGCGTAGGGGTGGGAGGAGGGTGCTTCCCGCGCACTAATAACAGCACGCTTGCCAATTGTGGATGCTAATCATTCGCTTGTATCTTCCTAGACACATCTGCAGGCTGAGAATTATTCCACTTGCATGGCAAGGAGCGCATGTAGGTGTGTTAAAAATTCTGGAGGCACTGGGTATTGATCCCAGTACCTCACGCTTACTAAGCGAGCGCTCTACCATCTGAGCTACGCCCGCCCCCCCGAAGACTAATGGTGCTACATACAGCCATATAGAAGACACAGACCCTTGCACTCCCATTATTCAGCAGACAAACACTGCTCTCTATGTATCCGTTAGGGTGTCTTTCAAGTTTCGTGCATTCTGTATCGAATCGTAGTTGGCCACACTGAAAGTGGCACGTATAACGTCGAAAATAGAGTTCGGACACCGCTCTGAGTAAGACGAACGTGTTGTCCACCCTCTAGACTTCAATGAGGTTAAGCCGTGATACCTGAGACAGATCTGCACTCGATGACACCTGGATTACAGCCGGTCCCCACACTTACATCTTGCTCTCCTTACGTCAGTATACATCATTTCAGTTTGTGACGCTGGCTTTGCAACATCTTGCGTGCCTTTAGGTTCGCCGCGACCAACACTTACAATGCACTGCCCACAAAAAATTGGGGCGCCGCGGCTTGAACCCTGCACCTTTCTCATGCGAAGCGAACGCTCTACCATCTCAGCTACGCCCCAGGCACGACCAAGCTGCGCTATTCCCCATTCTTTGCGACTCTGATGCGCACGGACACGATGGTTGGTTGGTTTGTAGCGGTGAAGGGAGCAGAGTACAAAGGCGCGGACACGTTCATATACACAAAAGTTCCAAGTAGTTTCGATGCTCTGGTATTACAAATGCAAATTCCGTCTGTTTTTAACGTCTTAAATTGAAAGAGCCGTCACAAATTGCTCCGTTTTCACTCCTTGTCGACAATCATACAGCACCTGAGGTAACAAACACATCTCGAGCCCCATTGTGCACTCCATTATTCATGCCAACTCAGTGCCTCGCTCTTTACTACTGTGTACTAATCTTGTCGTCCAACTGCAAAACACTGGGCCACAACAAGTTTCCGCGTCTCCATTGCACTGTGCATACTACAAAACGCTCCCCAAACTTGGCACTCACCCACGCAGCCGACTTTTCCGACTTTCCACGACGCTCACGCAACGCTCACGCTAGTGACAGCATTATTTATAGTTCGACGTCGCGCGAAAGCGAATGAGCACATTTCGCCTACGGCTTAGGCCGCCCTCCTAGAGTGGCTGCTCGGTGTCTGCAGGCAGCGAGGGTCTGCTAGCTTCCTGTGTTCGCACCTATGTCACCTGTGCTTGCTTGTCAGAGACAGACTATCGCAAAACATACAACTCACTCCATGAATTGATTGCTACGGCATCTGTTATCAGCAGTCACAACTAGCAACACCAGTAGCAGCCGACTGCACGCAAAGAATAGGAATGTGCAGTGGGATTTACGTGAACTCGGCGCAAGGCAGATCTTTCCGACATAGGCTTGAGAATCTTACGGGAACACTTGTACTGTTTCTAAATAAAGCGTAGGGGTGGGAGGAGGGTGCTTCCCGCGCACTAATAACAGCACGCTTGCCAATTGTGGATGCTAATCATTCGCTTGTATCTTCCTAGACACATCTGCAGGCTGAGAATTATTCCACTTGCATGGCAAGGTGCGCATGTAGGTGTGTTAAAAATTCTGGAGGCACTGGGTATTGATCCCAGTACCTCACGCTTACTAAGCGAGCGCTCTACCATCTGAGCTACGCCCGCCCCCCCGAAGACTAATGGTGCTACATACAGCCATATAGAAGACACAGACCCTTGCACTCCCATTATTCAGCAGACAAACACTACTCTCTATGTATCCGTTAGGGTGTCTTTCAAGTTTCGTGCATTCTGTATCGAATCGTAGTTGGCCACACTGAAAGTGGCACGTATAACGTCGAAAATAGAGTTCGGACACCGCTCTGAGTAAGACGAACGTGTTGTCCACCCTCTAGACTTCAATGAGGTTAAGCCGTGATACCTGAGACAGATCTGCACTCGATGACACCTCGATTACAGCCGGTCCCCACACTTACATCTTGCTCTCCTTACGTCAGTATACATCATTTCAGTTTGTGACGCTGGCTTTGCAACATCTTGCGTGCCTTTAGGTTCGCCGCGACCAACACTTACAATGCACTGCCCACAAAAAATTGGGGCGCCGCGGCTTGAACCCTGCACCTTTCTCATGCGAAGCGAACGCTCTACCATCTCAGCTACGCCCCAGGCACGACCAAGCTGCGCTATTCCCCATTCTTTGCGACTCTGATGCGCACGGACACGATGGTTGGTTGGTTTGTAGCGGTGAAGGGAGCAGAGTACAAAGGCGCGGACACGTTCATATACACAAAAGTTCCAAGTAGTTTCGATGCTCTGGTATTACAAATGCAAATTCCGTCTGTTTTTAACGTCTTAAATTGAAAGAGCCGTCACAAATTGCTCCGTTTTCACTCCTTGTCGACAATCATACAGCACCTGAGGTAACAAACACATCTCGAGCCCCATTGTGCACTCCATTATTCATGCCAACTCAGTGCCTCGCTCTTTACTACTGTGTACTAATCTTGTCGTCCAACTGCAAAACACTGGGCCACAACAAGTTTCCGCGTCTCCATTGCACTGTGCATACTACAAAACGCTCCCCAAACTTGGCACTCACCCACGCAGCCGACTTTTCCGACTTTCCACGACGCTCACGCAACGCTCACGCTAGTGACAGCATTATTTATAGTTCGACGTCGCGCGAAAGCG
Organism: Schistocerca gregaria; assembly: GCF_023897955.1. Classification (NCBI taxonomy): domain Eukaryota; kingdom Metazoa; phylum Arthropoda; class Insecta; order Orthoptera; family Acrididae; genus Schistocerca; species Schistocerca gregaria. The sequence continues at coordinate 58,338,903 of NC_064929.1, read as the reverse complement.
AATGAGCACATTTCGCCTACGGCTTAGGCCGCCCTCCTAGAGTGGCTGCTCGGTGTCTGCAGGCAGCGAGGGTCTGCTAGCTTCCTGTGTTCGCACCTATGTCACCTGTGCTTGCTTGTCAGAGACAGACTATCGCAAAACATACAACTCACTCCATGAATTGATTGCTACGGCATCTGTTATCAGCAGTCACAACTAGCAACACCAGTAGCAGCCGACTGCACGCAAAGAATAGGAATGTGCAGTGGGATTTACGTGAACTCGGCGCAAGGCAGATCTTTCCGACATAGGCTTGAGAATCTTACGGGAACACTTGTACTGTTTCTAAATAAAGCGTAGGGGTGGGAGGAGGGTGCTTCCCGCGCACTAATAACAGCACGCTTGCCAATTGTGGATGCTAATCATTCGCTTGTATCTTCCTAGACACATCTGCAGGCTGAGAATTATTCCACTTGCATGGCAAGGTGCGCATGTAGGTGTGTTAAAAATTCTGGAGGCACTGGGTATTGATCCCAGTACCTCACGCTTACTAAGCGAGCGCTCTACCATCTGAGCTACGCCCGCCCCCCCGAAGACTAATGGTGCTACATACAGCCATATAGAAGACACAGACCCTTGCACTCCCATTATTCAGCAGACAAACACTACTCTCTATGTATCCGTTAGGGTGTCTTTCAAGTTTCGTGCATTCTGTATCGAATCGTAGTTGGCCACACTGAAAGTGGCACGTATAACGTCGAAAATAGAGTTCGGACACCGCTCTGAGTAAGACGAACGTGTTGTCCACCCTCTAGACTTCAATGAGGTTAAGCCGTGATACCTGAGACAGATCTGCACTCGATGACACCTCGATTACAGCCGGTCCCCACACTTACATCTTGCTCTCCTTACGTCAGTATACATCATTTCAGTTTGTGACGCTGGCTTTGCAACATCTTGCGTGCCTTTAGGTTCGCCGCGACCAACACTTACAATGCACTGCCCACAAAAAATTGGGGCGCCGCGGCTTGAACCCTGCACCTTTCTCATGCGAAGCGAACGCTCTACCATCTCAGCTACGCCCCAGGCACGACCAAGCTGCGCTATTCCCCATTCTTTGCGACTCTGATGCGCACGGACACGATGGTTGGTTGGTTTGTAGCGGTGAAGGGAGCAGAGTACAAAGGCGCGGACACGTTCATATACACAAAAGTTCCAAGTAGTTTCGATGCTCTGGTATTACAAATGCAAATTCCGTCTGTTTTTAACGTCTTAAATTGAAAGAGCCGTCACAAATTGCTCCGTTTTCACTCCTTGTCGACAATCATACAGCACCTGAGGTAACAAACACATCTCGAGCCCCATTGTGCACTCCATTATTCATGCCAACTCAGTGCCTCGCTCTTTACTACTGTGTACTAATCTTGTCGTCCAACTGCAAAACACTGGGCCACAACAAGTTTCCGCGTCTCCATTGCACTGTGCATACTACAAAACGCTCCCCAAACTTGGCACTCACCCACGCAGCCGACTTTTCCGACTTTCCACGACGCTCACGCAACGCTCACGCTAGTGACAGCATTATTTATAGTTCGACGTCGCGCGAAAGCGAATGAGCACATTTCGCCTACGGCTTAGGCCGCCCTCCTAGAGTGGCTGCTCGGTGTCTGCAGGCAGCGAGGGTCTGCTAGCTTCCTGTGTTCGCACCTATGTCACCTGTGCTTGCTTGTCAGAGACAGACTATCGCAAAACATACAACTCACTCCATGAATTGATTGCTACGGCATCTGTTATCAGCAGTCACAACTAGCAACACCAGTAGCAGCCGACTGCACGCAAAGAATAGGAATGTGCAGTGGGATTTACGTGAACTCGGCGCAAGGCAGATCTTTCCGACATAGGCTTGAGAATCTTACGGGAACACTTGTACTGTTTCTAAATAAAGCGTAGGGGTGGGAGGAGGGTGCTTCCCGCGCACTAATAACAGCACGCTTGCCAATTGTGGATGCTAATCATTCGCTTGTATCTTCCTAGACACATCTGCAGGCTGAGAATTATTCCACTTGCATGGCAAGGTGCGCATGTAGGTGTGTTAAAAATTCTGGAGGCACTGGGTATTGATCCCAGTACCTCACGCTTACTAAGCGAGCGCTCTACCATCTGAGCTACGCCCGCCCCCCCGAAGACTAATGGTGCTACATACAGCCATATAGAAGACACAGACCCTTGCACTCCCATTATTCAGCAGACAAACACTACTCTCTATGTATCCGTTAGGGTGTCTTTCAAGTTTCGTGCATTCTGTATCGAATCGTAGTTGGCCACACTGAAAGTGGCACGTATAACGTCGAAAATAGAGTTCGGACACCGCTCTGAGTAAGACGAACGTGTTGTCCACCCTCTAGACTTCAATGAGGTTAAGCCGTGATACCTGAGACAGATCTGCACTCGATGACACCTCGATTACAGCCGGTCCCCACACTTACATCTTGCTCTCCTTACGTCAGTATACATCATTTCAGTTTGTGACGCTGGCTTTGCAACATCTTGCGTGCCTTTAGGTTCGCCGCGACCAACACTTACAATGCACTGCCCACAAAAAATTGGGGCGCCGCGGCTTGAACCCTGCACCTTTCTCATGCGAAGCGAACGCTCTACCATCTCAGCTACGCCCCAGGCACGACCAAGCTGCGCTATTCCCCATTCTTTGCGACTCTGATGCGCACGGACACGATGGTTGGTTGGTTTGTAGCGGTGAAGGGAGCAGAGTACAAAGGCGCGGACACGTTCATATACACAAAAGTTCCAAGTAGTTTCGATGCTCTGGTATTACAAATGCAAATTCCGTCTGTTTTTAACGTCTTAAATTGAAAGAGCCGTCACAAATTGCTCCGTTTTCACTCCTTGTCGACAATCATACAGCACCTGAGGTAACAAACACATCTCGAGCCCCATTGTGCACTCCATTATTCATGCCAACTCAGTGCCTCGCTCTTTACTACTGTGTACTAATCTTGTCGTCCAACTGCAAAACACTGGGCCACAACAAGTTTCCGCGTCTCCATTGCACTGTGCATACTACAAAACGCTCCCCAAACTTGGCACTCACCCACGCAGCCGACTTTTCCGACTTTCCACGACGCTCACGCAACGCTCACGCTAGTGACAGCATTATTTATAGTTCGACGTCGCGCGAAAGCGAATGAGCACATTTCGCCTACGGCTTAGGCCGCCCTCCTAGAGTGGCTGCTCGGTGTCTGCAGGCAGCGAGGGTCTGCTAGCTTCCTGTGTTCGCACCTATGTCACCTGTGCTTGCTTGTCAGAGACAGACTATCGCAAAACATACAACTCACTCCATGAATTGATTGCTACGGCATCTGTTATCAGCAGTCACAACTAGCAACACCAGTAGCAGCCGACTGCACGCAAAGAATAGGAATGTGCAGTGGGATTTACGTGAACTCGGCGCAAGGCAGATCTTTCCGACATAGGCTTGAGAATCTTACGGGAACACTTGTACTGTTTCTAAATAAAGCGTAGGGGTGGGAGGAGGGTGCTTCCCGCGCACTAATAACAGCACGCTTGCCAATTGTGGATGCTAATCATTCGCTTGTATCTTCCTAGACACATCTGCAGGCTGAGAATTATTCCACTTGCATGGCAAGGTGCGCATGTAGGTGTGTTAAAAATTCTGGAGGCACTGGGTATTGATCCCAGTACCTCACGCTTACTAAGCGAGCGCTCTACCATCTGAGCTACGCCCGCACCCCCAAAGACTAATGGTGCTACATACAGCCATATAGAAGACACAGACCCTTGCACTCCCATTATTCAGCAGACAAACACTACTCTCTATGTATCCGTTAGGGTGTCTTTCAAGTTTCGTGCATTCTGTATCGAATCGTAGTTGGCCACACTGAAAGTGGCACGTATAACGTCGAAAATAGAGTTCGGACACCGCTCTGAGTAAGACGAACGTGTTGTCCACCCGCTAGACTTCAATGAGGTTAAGCCGTGATACCTAAGACAGATCTGCACTCGATGACACCTCGATTACAGCCGGTCCCCACACTTACATCTTGCTCTCCTTACGTCAGTATACATCATTTCAGTTTGTGACGCTGGCTTTGCAACATCTTGCGTGCCTTTAGGTTCGCCGCTACCAACACTTACAATGCACTGCCCACAAAAAATTGGGGAGCCGCGGCTTGAACCCTGCACCTTTCTCATGCGAAGCGAACGCTCTACCATCTCAGCTACGCCCCAGGCACGACCAAACTGCGCTATTCCCCATTCTTTGCGACTCTGATGCGCACGGACACGATGGTTGGTTGGTTTGTAGCGGTGAAGGGAGCAGAGTACAAAGGCGCGGACACGTTCATATACACAAAAGTTCCAAGTAGTTTCGATGCTCTGGTATTACAAATGCAAATTACGTCTGTTTTTAACGTCTTAAATTGAAAGAGCCGTCACAAATTGCTCCGTTTTCACTCCTTGTCGACAATCATACAGCACCTGAGGTAACAAACACATCTCGAGCCCCATTGTGCACTCCATTATTCATGCCAACTCAGTGCCTCGCTCTTTACTACTGTGTACTAATCTTGTCGTCCAACTGCAAAACACTGGGCCACAACAAGTTTCCGCGTCTCCATTGCACTGTGCATACTACAAAACGCTCCCCAAACTTGGCACTCACCCACGCAGCCGACTTTTCCGACTTTCCACGACGCTCACGCTAGTGACAGCATTATTTATAGTTCGACGTCGCGCGAAAGCGAATGAGCACATTTCGCCTACGGCTTAGGCCGCCCTCCTAGAGTGGCTGCTCGGTGTCTGCAGGCAGCGAGGGTCTGCTAGCTTCCTGTGTTCGCACCTATGTCACCTGTGCTTGCTTGTCAGAGACAGACTATCGCAAAACATACAACTCACTCCATGAATTGATTGCTACGGCATCTGTTATCAGCAGTCACAACTAGCAACACCAGTAGCAGCCGACTGCACGCAAAGAATAGGAATGTGCAGTGGGATTTACGTGAACTCGGCGCAAGGCAGATCTTTCCGACATAGGCTTGAGAATCTTACGGGAACACTTGTACTGTTTCTAAATAAAGCGTAGGGGTGGGAGGAGGGTGCTTCCCGCGCACTAATAACAGCACGCTTGCCAATTGTGGATGCTAATCATTCGCTTGTATCTTCCTAGACACATCTGCAGGCTGAGAATTATTCCACTTGCATGGCAAGGTGCGCATGTAGGTGTGTTAAAAATTCTGGAGGCACTGGGTATTGATCCCAGTACCTCACGCTTACTAAGCGAGCGCTCTACCATCTGAGCTACGCCCGCCCCCCGAAGACTAATGGTGCTACATACAGCCATATAGAAGACACAGACCCTTGCACTCCCATTATTCAGCAGACAAACACTACTCTCTATGTATCCGTTAGGGTGTCTTTCAAGTTTCGTGCATTCTGTATCGAATCGTAGTTGGCCACACTGAAAGTGGCACGTATAACGTCGAAAATAGAGTTCGGACACCGCTCTGAGTAAGACGAACGTGTTGTCCACCCTCTAGACTTCAATGAGGTTAAGCCGTGATACCTGAGACAGATCTGCACTCGATGACACCTCGATTACAGCCGGTCCCCACACTTACATCTTGCTCTCCTTACGTCAGTATACATCATTTCAGTTTGTGACGCTGGCTTTGCAACATCTTGCGTGCCTTTAGGTTCGCCGCGACCAACACTTACAATGCACTGCCCACAAAAAATTGGGGCGCCGCGGCTTGAACCCTGCACCTTTCTCAGGCGAAGCGAACGCTCTACCATCTCAGCTACGCCCCAGGCACGACCAAGCTGCGCTATTCCCCATTCTTTGCGACTCTGATGCGCACGGACACGATGGTTGGTTGGTTTGTAGCGGTGAAGGGAGCAGAGTACAAAGGCGCGGACACGTTCATATACACAAAAGTTCCAAGTAGTTTCGATGCTCTGGTATTACAAATGCAAATTCCGTCTGTTTTTAACGTCTTAAATTGAAAGAGCCGTCACAAATTGCTCCGTTTTCACTCCTTGTCGACAATCATACAGCACCTGAGGTAACAAACACATCTCGAGCCCCATTGTGCACTCCATTATTCATGCCAACTCAGTGCCTCGCTCTTTACTACTGTGTACTAATCTTGTCGTCCAACTGCAAAACACTGGGCCACAACAAGTTTCCGCGTCTCCATTGCACTGTGCATACTACAAAACGCTCCCCAAACTTGGCACTCACCCACGCAGCCGACTTTTCCGACTTTCCACGACGCTCACGCAACGCTCACGCTAGTGACAGCATTATTTATAGTTCGACGTCGCGCGAAAGCGAATGAGCACATTTCGCCTACGGCTTAGGCCGCCCTCCTAGAGTGGCTGCTCGGTGTCTGCAGGCAGCGAGGGTCTGCTAGCTTCCTGTGTTCGCACCTATGTCACCTGTGCTTGCTTGTCAGAGACAGACTATCGCAAAACATACAACTCACTCCATGAATTGATTGCTACGGCATCTGTTATCAGCAGTCACAACTAGCAACACCAGTAGCAGCCGACTGCACGCAAAGAATAGGAATGTGCAGTGGGATTTACGTGAACTCGGCGCAAGGCAGATCTTTCCGACATAGGCTTGAGAATCTTACGGGAACACTTGTACTGTTTCTAAATAAAGCGTAGGGGTGGGAGGAGGGTGCTTCCCGCGCACTAATAACAGCACGCTTGCCAATTGTGGATGCTAATCATTCGCTTGTATCTTCCTAGACACATCTGCAGGCTGAGAATTATTCCACTTGCATGGCAACGTGCGCATGTAGGTGTGTTAAAAATTCTGGAGGCACTGGGTATTGATCCCAGTACCTCACGCTTACTAAGCGAGCGCTCTACCATCTGAGCTACGCCCGCCCCCCCGAAGACTAATGGTGCTACATACAGCCATATAGAAGACACAGACCCTTGCACTCCCATTATTCAGCAGACAAACACTACTCTCTATGTATCCGTTAGGGTGTCTTTCAAGTTTCGTGCATTCTGTATCGAATCGTAGTTGGCCACACTGAAAGTGGCACGTATAACGTCGAAAATAGAGTTCGGACACCGCTCTGAGTAAGACGAACGTGTTGTCCACCCTCTAGACTTCAATGAGGTTAAGCCGTGATACCTGAGACAGATCTGCACTCGATGACACCTCGATTACAGCCGGTCCCCACACTTACATCTTGCTCTCCTTACGTCAGTATACATCATTTCAGTTTGTGACGCTGGCTTTGCAACATCTTGCGTGCCTTTAGGTTCGCCGCGACCAACACTTACAATGCACTGCCCACAAAAAATTGGGGCGCCGCGGCTTGAACCCTGCACCTTTCTCAGGCGAAGCGAACGCTCTACCATCTCAGCTACGCCCCAGGCACGACCAAGCTGCGCTATTCCCCATTCTTTGCGACTCTGATGCGCACGGACACGATGGTTGGTTGGTTTGTAGCGGTGAAGGGAGCAGAGTACAAAGGCGCCGACACGTTCATATACACAAAAGTTCCAAGTAGTTTCGATGCTCTGGTATTACAAATGCAAATTCCGTCTGTTTTTAACGTCTTAAATTGAAAGAGCCGTCACAAATTGCTCCGTTTTCACTCCTTGTCGACAATCATACAGCACCTGAGGTAACAAACACATCTCGAGCCCCATTGTGCACTCCATTATTCATGCCAACTCAGTGCCTCGCTCTTTACTACTGTGTACTAATCTTGTCGTCCAACTGCAAAACACTGGGCCACAACAAGTTTCCGCGTCTCCATTGCACTGTGCATACTACAAAACGCTCCCCAAACTTGGCACTCACCCACGCAGCCGACTTTTCCGACTTTCCACGACGCTCACGCAACGCTCACGCTAGTGACAGCATTATTTATAGTTCGACGTCGCGCGAAAGCGAATGAGCACATTTCGCTACGGCTTAGGCCGCCCTCCTAGAGTGGCTGCTCGGTGTCTGCAGGCAGCGAGGGTCTGCTAGCTTCCTGTGTTCGCACCTATGTCACCTGTGCTTGCTTGTCAGAGACAGACTATCGCAAAACATACAACTCACTCCATGAATTGATTGCTACGGCATCTGTTATCAGCAGTCACAACTAGCAACACCAGTAGCAGCCGACTGCACGCAAAGAATAGGAATGTGCAGTGGGATTTACGTGAACTCGGCGCAAGGCAGATCTTTCCGACATAGGCTTGAGAATCTTACGGGAACACTTGTACTGTTTCTAAATAAAGCGTAGGGGTGGGAGGAGGGTGCTTCCCGCGCACTAATAACAGCACGCTTGCCAATTGTGGATGCTAATCATTCGCTTGTATCTTCCTAGACACATCTGCAGGCTGAGAATTATTCCACTTGCATGGCAAGGTGCGCATGTAGGTGTGTTAAAAATTCTGGAGGCACTGGGTATTGATCCCAGTACCTCACGCTTACTAAGCGAGCGCTCTACCATCTGAGCTACGCCCGCCCCCCCCAAAGACTAATGGTGCTACATACAGCCATATAGAAGACACAGACCCTTGCACTCCCATTATTCAGCAGACAAACACTACTCTCTATGTATCCGTTAGGGTGTCTTTCAAGTTTCGTGCATTCTGTATCGAATCGTAGTTGGCCACACTGAAAGTGGCACGTATAACGTCGAAAATAGAGTTCGGACACCGCTCTGAGTAAGACGAACGTGTTGTCCACCCTCTAGACTTCAATGAGGTTAAGCCGTGATACCTGAGACAGATCTGCACTCGATGACACCTCGATTACAGCCGGTCCCCACACTTACATCTTGCTCTCCTTACGTCAGTATACATCATTTCAGTTTGTGACGCTGGCTTTGCAACATCTTGCGTGCCTTTAGGTTCGCCGCGACCAACACTTACAATGCACTGCCCACAAAAAATTGGGGCGCCGCGGCTTGAACCCTGCACCTTTCTCAGGCGAAGCGAACGCTCTACCATCTCAGCTACGCCCCAGGCACGACCAAGCTGCGCTATTCCCCATTCTTTGCGACTCTGATGCGCACGGACACGATGGTTGGTTGGTTTGTAGCGGTGAAGGGAGCAGAGTACAAAGGCGCGGACACGTTCATATACACAAAAGTTCCAAGTAGTTTCGATGCTCTGGTATTACAAATGCAAATTCCGTCTGTTTTTAACGTCTTAAATTGAAAGAGCCGTCACAAATTGCTCCGTTTTCACTCCTTGTCGACAATCATACAGCACCTGAGGTAACAAACACATCTCGAGCCCCATTGTGCACTCCATTATTCATGCCAACTCAGTGCCTCGCTCTTTACTACTGTGTACTAATCTTGTCGTCCAACTGCAAAACACTGGGCCACAACAAGTTTCCGCGTCTCCATTGCACTGTGCATACTACAAAACGCTCCCCAAACTTGGCACTCACCCACGCAGCCGACTTTTCCGACTTTCCACGACGCTCACGCAACGCTCACGCTAGTGACAGCATTATTTATAGTTCGACGTCGCGCGAAAGCGAATGAGCACATTTCGCCTACGGCTTAGGCCGCCCTCCTAGAGTGGCTGCTCGGTGTCTGCAGGCAGCGAGGGTCTGCTAGCTTCCTGTGTTCGCACCTATGTCACCTGTGCTTGCTTGTCAGAGACAGACTATCGCAAAACATACAACTCACTCCATGAATTGATTGCTACGGCATCTGTTATCAGCAGTCACAACTAGCAACACCAGTAGCAGCCGACTGCACGCAAAGAATAGGAATGTGCAGTGGGATTTACGTGAACTCGGCGCAAGGCAGATCTTTCCGACATAGGCTTGAGAATCTTACGGGAACACTTGTACTGTTTCTAAATAAAGCGTAGGGGTGGGAGGAGGGTGCTTCCCGCGCACTAATAACAGCACGCTTGCCAATTGTGGATGCTAATCATTCGCTTGTATCTTCCTAGACACATCTGCAGGCTGAGAATTATTCCACTTGCATGGCAAGGTGCGCATGTAGGTGTGTTAAAAATTCTGGAGGCACTGGGTATTGATCCCAGTACCTCACGCTTACTAAGCGAGCGCTCTACCATCTGAGCTACGCCCGCCCCCCCAAAGACTAATGGTGCTACATACAGCCATATAGAAGACACAGACCCTTGCACTCCCATTATTCAGCAGACAAACACTACTCTCTATGTATCCGTTAGGGTGTCTTTCAAGTTTCGTGCATTCTGTATCGAATCGTAGTTGGCCACACTGAAAGTGGCACGTATAACGTCGAAAATAGAGTTCGGACACCGCTCTGAGTAAGACGAACGTGTTGTCCACCCGCTAGACTTCAATGAGGTTAAGCCGTGATACCTAAGACAGATCTGCACTCGATGACACCTCGATTACAGCCGGTCCCCACACTTACATCTTGCTCTCCTTACGTCAGTATACATCATTTCAGTTTGTGACGCTGGCTTTGCAACATCTTGCGTGCCTTTAGGTTCGCCGCTACCAACACTTACAATGCACTGCCCACAAAAAATTGGGGAGCCGCGGCTTGAACCCTGCACCTTTCTCATGCGAAGCGAACGCTCTACCATCTCAGCTACGCCCCAGGCACGACCAAACTGCGCTATTCCCCATTCTTTGCGACTCTGATGCGCACGGACACGATGGTTGGTTGGTTTGTAGCGGTGAAGGGAGCAGAGTACAAAGGCGCGGACACGTTCATATACACAAAAGTTCCAAGTAGTTTCGATGCTCTGGTATTACAAATGCAAATTACGTCTGTTTTTAACGTCTTAAATTGAAAGAGCCGTCACAAATTGCTCCGTTTTCACTCCTTGTCGACAATCATACAGCACCTGAGGTAACAAACACATCTCGAGCCCCATTGTGCACTCCATTATTCATGCCAACTCAGTGCCTCGCTCTTTACTACTGTGTACTAATCTTGTCGTCCAACTGCAAAACACTGGGCCACAACAAGTTTCCGCGTCTCCATTGCACTGTGCATACTACAAAACGCTCCCCAAACTTGGCACTCACCCACGCAGCCGACTTTTCCGACTTTCCACGACGCTCACGCAACGCTCACGCTAGTGACAGCATTATTTATAGTTCGACGTCGCGCGAAAGCGAATGAGCACATTTCGCCTACGGCTTAGGCCGCCCTCCTAGAGTGGCTGCTCGGTGTCTGCAGGCAGCGAGGGTCTGCTAGCTTCCTGTGTTCGCACCTATGTCACCTGTGCTTGCTTGTCAGAGACAGACTATCGCAAAACATACAACTCACTCCATGAATTGATTGCTACGGCATCTGTTATCAGCAGTCACAACTAGCAACACCAGTAGCAGCCGACTGCACGCAAAGAATAGGAATGTGCAGTGGGATTTACGTGAACTCGGCGCAAGGCAGATCTTTCCGACATAGGCTTGAGAATCTTACGGGAACACTTGTACTGTTTCTAAATAAAGCGTAGGGGTGGGAGGAGGGTGCTTCCCGCGCACTAATAACAGCACGCTTGCCAATTGTGGATGCTAATCATTCGCTTGTATCTTCCTAGACACATCTGCAGGCTGAGAATTATTCCACTTGCATGGCAAGGTGCGCATGTAGGTGTGTTAAAAATTCTGGAGGCACTGGGTATTGATCCCAGTACCTCACGCTTACTAAGCGAGCGCTCTACCATCTGAGCTACGCCCGCCCCCCCGAAGACTAATGGTGCTACATACAGCCATATAGAAGACACAGACCCTTGCACTCCCATTATTCAGCAGACAAACACTACTCTCTATGTATCCGTTAGGGTGTCTTTCAAGTTTCGTGCATTCTGTATCGAATCGTAGTTGGCCACACTGAAAGTGGCACGTATAACGTCGAAAATAGAGTTCGGACACCGCTCTGAGTAAGACGAACGTGTTGTCCACCCTCTAGACTTCAATGAGGTTAAGCCGTGATACCTGAGACAGATCTGCACTCGATGACACCTCGATTACAGCCGGTCCCCACACTTACATCTTGCTCTCCTTACGTCAGTATACATCATTTCAGTTTGTGACGCTGGCTTTGCAACATCTTGCGTGCCTTTAGGTTCGCCGCGACCAACACTTACAATGCACTGCCCACAAAAAATTGGGGCGCCGCGGCTTGAACCCTGCACCTTTCTCAGGCGAAGCGAACGCTCTACCATCTCAGCTACGCCCCAGGCACGACCAAGCTGCGCTATTCCCCATTCTTTGCGACTCTGATGCGCACGGACACGATGGTTGGTTGGTTTGTAGCGGTGAAGGGAGCAGAGTACAAAGGCGCGGACACGTTGATATACACAAAAGTTCCAAGTAGTTTCGATGCTCTGGTATTACAAATGCAAATTACGTCTGTTTTTAACGTCTTAAATTGAAAGAGCCGTCACAAATTGCTCCGTTTTCACTCCTTGTCGACAATCATACAGCACCTGAGGTAACAAACACATCTCGAGCCCCATTGTGCACTCCATTATTCATGCCAACTCAGTGCCTCGCTCTTTACTACTGTGTACTAATCTTGTCGTCCAACTGCAAAACACTGGGCCACAACAAGTTTCCGCGTCTCCATTGCACTGTGCATACTACAAAACGCTCCCCAAACTTGGCACTCACCCACGCAGCCGACTTTTCCGACTTTCCACGACGCTCACGCAACGCTCACGCTAGTGACAGCATTATTTATAGTTCGACGTCGCGCGAAAGCGAATGAGCACATTTCGCCTACGGCTTAGGCCGCCCTCCTAGAGTGGCTGCTCGGTGTCTGCAGGCAGCGAGGGTCTGCTAGCTTCCTGTGTTCGCACCTATGTCACCTGTGCTTGCTTGTCAGAGACAGACTATCGCAAAACATACAACTCACTCCATGAATTGATTGCTACGGCATCTGTTATCAGCAGTCACAACTAGCAACACCAGTAGCAGCCGACTGCACGCAAAGAATAGGAATGTGCAGTGGGATTTACGTGAACTCGGCGCAAGGCAGATCTTTCCGACATAGGCTTGAGAATCTTACGGGAACACTTGTACTGTTTCTAAATAAAGCGTAGGGGTGGGAGGAGGGTGCTTCCCGCGCACTAATAACAGCACGCTTGCCAATTGTGGATGCTAATCATTCGCTTGTATCTTCCTAGACACATCTGCAGGCTGAGAATTATTCCACTTGCATGGCAAGGTGCGCATGTAGGTGTGTTAAAAATTCTGGAGGCACTGGGTATTGATCCCAGTACCTCACGCTTACTAAGCGAGCGCTCTACCATCTGAGCTACGCCCGCCCCCCCAAAGACTAATGGTGCTACATACAGCCATATAGAAGACACAGACCCTTGCACTCCCATTATTCAGCAGACAAACACTACTCTCTATGTATCCGTTAGGGTGTCTTTCAAGTTTCGTGCATTCTGTATCGAATCGTAGTTGGCCACACTGAAAGTGGCACGTATAACGTCGAAAATAGAGTTCGGACACCGCTCTGAGTAAGACGAATGTGTTGTCCACCCTCTAGACTTCAATGAGGTTAAGCCGTGATACCTAAGACAGATCTGCACTCGATGACACCTCGATTACAGCCGGTCCCCACACTTACATCTTGCTCTCCTTACGTCAGTATACATCATTTCAGTTTGTGACGCTGGCTTTGCAACATCTTGCGTGCCTTTAGGTTCGCCGCTACCAACACTTACAATGCACTGCCCACAAAAAATTGGGGAGCCTCGGCTTGAACCCTGCACCTTTCTCATGCGAAGCGAACGCTCTACCATCTCAGCTACGCCCCAGGCACGACCAAACTGCGCTATTCCCCATTCTTTGCGACTCTGATGCGCACGGACACGATGGTTGGTTGGTTTGTAGCGGTGAAGGGAGCAGAGTACAAAGGCGCGGACACGTTCATATACACAAAAGTTCCAAGTAGTTTCGATGCTCTGGTATTACAAATGCAAATTCCGTCTGTTTTTAACGTCTTAAATTGAAAGAGCCGTCACAAATTGCTCCGTTTTCACTCCTTGTCGACAATCATACAACACCTGAGGTAACAAACACATCTCGAGCCCCATTGTGCACTCCATTATTCATGCCAACTCAGTGCCTCGCTCTTTACTACTGTGTACTAATCTTGTCGTCCAACTGCAAAACACTGGGCCACAACAAGTTTCCGCGTCTCCATTGCACTGTGCATACTATAAAACGCTCCCCAAACTTGGCACTCACCCACGCAGCCGACTTTTCCGACTTTCCACGACGCTCACGCAACGCTCACGCTAGTGACAGCATTATTTATAGTTCGACGTCGCGCGAAAGCGAATGAGCACATTTCGCCTACGGCTTAGGCCGCCCTCCTAGAGTGGCTGCTCGGTGTCTGCAGGCAGCGAGGGTCTGCTAGCTTCCTGTGTTCGCACCTATGTCACCTGTGCTTGCTTGTCAGAGACAGACTATCGCAAAACATACAACTCACTCCATGAATTGATTGCTACGGCATCTGTTATCAGCAGTCACAACTAGCAACACCAGTAGCAGCCGACTGCACGCAAAGAATAGGAATGTGCAGTGGGATTTACGTGAACTCGGCGCAAGGCAGATCTTTCCGACATAGGCTTGAGAATCTTACGGGAACACTTGTACTGTTTCTAAATAAAGCGTAGGGGTGGGAGGAGGGTGCTTCCCGCGCACTAATAACAGCACGCTTGCCAATTGTGGATGCTAATCATTCGCTTGTATCTTCCTAGACACATCTGCAGGCTGAGAATTATTCCACTTGCATGGCAAGGTGCGCATGTAGGTGTGTTAAAAATTCTGGAGGTACTGGGTATTGATCCCAGTACCTCACGCTTACTAAGCGAGCGCTCTACCATCTGAGCTACGCCCGCCCCCCCAAAGACTAATGGTGCTACATACAGCCATATAGAAGACACAGACCCTTGCACTCCCATTATTCAGCAGACAAACACTACTCTCTATGTATCCGTTAGGGTGTCTTTCAAGTTTCGTGCATTCTGTATCGAATCGTAGTTGGCCACACTGAAAGTGGCACGTATAACGTCGAAAATAGAGTTCGGACACCGCTCTGAGTAAGACGAACGTGTTGTCCACCCGCTAGACTTCAATGAGGTTAAGCCGTGATACCTAAGACAGATCTGCACTCGATGACACCTCGATTACAGCCGGTCCCCACACTTACATCTTGCTCTCCTTACGTCAGTATACATCATTTCAGTTTGTGACGCTGGCTTTGCAACATCTTGCGTGCCTTTAGGTTCGCCGCTACCAACACTTACAATGCACTGCCCACAAAAAATTGGGGAGCCGCGGCTTGAACCCTGCACCTTTCTCATGCGAAGCGAACGCTCTACCATCTCAGCTACGCCCCAGGCACGACCAAACTGCGCTATTCCCCATTCTTTGCGACTCTGATGCGCACGGACACGATGGTTGGTTGGTTTGTAGCGGTGAAGGGAGCAGAGTACAAAGGCGCGGACACGTTCATATACACAAAAGTTCCAAGTAGTTTCGATGCTCTGGTATTACAAATGCAAATTACGTCTGTTTTTAACGTCTTAAATTGAAAGAGCCGTCACAAATTGCTCCGTTTTCACTCCTTGTCGACAATCATACAGCACCTGAGGTAACAAACACATCTCGAGCCCCATTGTGCACTCCATTATTCATGCCAACTCAGTGCCTCGCTCTTTACTACTGTGTACTAATCTTGTCGTCCAACTGCAAAACACTGGGCCACAACAAGTTTCCGCGTCTCCATTGCACTGTGCATACTACAAAACGCTCCCCAAACTTGGCACTCACCCACGCAGCCGACTTTTCCGACTTTCCACGACGCTCACGCAACGCTCACGCTAGTGACAGCATTATTTATAGTTCGACGTCGCGCGAAAGCGAATGAGCACATTTCGCCTACGGCTTAGGCCGCCCTCCTAGAGTGGCTGCTCGGTGTCTGCAGGCAGCGAGGGTCTGCTAGCTTCCTGTGTTCGCACCTATGTCACCTGTGCTTGCTTGTCAGAGACAGACTATCGCAAAACATACAACTCACTCCATGAATTGATTGCTACGGCATCTGTTATCAGCAGTCACAACTAGCAACACCAGTAGCAGCCGACTGCACGCAAAGAATAGGAATGTGCAGTGGGATTTACGTGAACTCGGCGCAAGGCAGATCTTTCCGACATAGGCTTGAGAATCTTACGGGAACACTTGTACTGTTTCTAAATAAAGCGTAGGGGTGGGAGGAGGGTGCTTCCCGCGCACTAATAACAGCACGCTTGCCAATTGTGGATGCTAATCATTCGCTTGTATCTTCCTAGACACATCTGCAGGCTGAGAATTATTCCACTTGCATGGCAAGGTGCGCATGTAGGTGTGTTAAAAATTCTGGAGGCACTGGGTATTGATCCCAGTACCTCACGCTTACTAAGCGAGCGCTCTACCATCTGAGCTACGCCCGCCCCCCCAAAGACTAATGGTGCTACATACAGCCATATAGAAGACACAGACCCTTGCACTCCCATTATTCAGCAGACAAACACTACTCTCTATGTATCCGTTAGGGTGTCTTTCAAGTTTCGTGCATTCTGTATCGAATCGTAGTTGGCCACACTGAAAGTGGCACGTATAACGTCGAAAATAGAGTTCGGACACCGCTCTGAGTAAGACGAACGTGTTGTCCACCCGCTAGACTTCAATGAGGTTAAGCCGTGATACCTAAGACAGATCTGCACTCGATGACACCTCGATTACAGCCGGTCCCCACACTTACATCTTGCTCTCCTTACGTCAGTATACATCATTTCAGTTTGTGACGCTGGCTTTGCAACATCTTGCGTGCCTTTAGGTTCGCCGCTACCAACACTTACAATGCACTGCCCACAAAAAATTGGGGAGCCGCGGCTTGAACCCTGCACCTTTCTCATGCGAAGCGAACGCTCTACCATCTCAGCTACGCCCCAGGCACGACCAAACTGCGCTATTCCCCATTCTTTGCGACTCTGATGCGCACGGACACGATGGTTGGTTGGTTTGTAGCGGTGAAGGGAGCAGAGTACAAAGGCGCGGACACGTTCATATACACAAAAGTTCCAAGTAGTTTCGATGCTCTGGTATTACAAATGCAAATTACGTCTGTTTTTAACGTCTTAAATTGAAAGAGCCGTCACAAATTGCTCCGTTTTCACTCCTTGTCGACAATCATACAGCACCTGAGGTAACAAACACATCTCGAGCCCCATTGTGCACTCCATTATTCATGCCAACTCAGTGCCTCGCTCTTTACTACTGTGTACTAATCTTGTCGTCCAACTGCAAAACACTGGGCCACAACAAGTTTCCGCGTCTCCATTGCACTGTGCATACTACAAAACGCTCCCCAAACTTGGCACTCACCCACGCAGCCGACTTTTCCGACTTTCCACGACGCTCACGCAACGCTCACGCTAGTGACAGCATTATTTATAGTTCGACGTCGCGCGAAAGCGAATGAGCACATTTCGCCTACGGCTTAGGCCGCCCTCCTAGAGTGGCTGCTCGGTGTCTGCAGGCAGCGAGGGTCTGCTAGCTTCCTGTGTTCGCACCTATGTCACCTGTGCTTGCTTGTCAGAGACAGACTATCGCAAAACATACAACTCACTCCATGAATTGATTGCTACGGCATCTGTTATCAGCAGTCACAACTAGCAACACCAGTAGCAGCCGACTGCACGCAAAGAATAGGAATGTGCAGTGGGATTTACGTGAACTCGGCGCAAGGCAGATCTTTCCGACATAGGCTTGAGAATCTTACGGGAACACTTGTACTGTTTCTAAATAAAGCGTAGGGGTGGGAGGAGGGTGCTTCCCGCGCACTAATAACAGCACGCTTGCCAATTGTGGATGCTAATCATTCGCTTGTATCTTCCTAGACACATCTGCAGGCTGAGAATTATTCCACTTGCATGGCAAGGTGCGCATGTAGGTGTGTTAAAAATTCTGGAGGCACTGGGTATTGATCCCAGTACCTCACGCTTACTAAGCGAGCGCTCTACCATCTGAGCTACGCCCGCCCCCCCAAAGACTAATGGTGCTACATACAGCCATATAGAAGACACAGACCCTTGCACTCCCATTATTCAGCAGACAAACACTACTCTCTATGTATCCGTTAGGGTGTCTTTCAAGTTTCGTGCATTCTGTATCGAATCGTAGTTGGCCACACTGAAAGTGGCACGTATAACGTCGAAAATAGAGTTCGGACACCGCTCTGAGTAAGACGAACGTGTTGTCCACCCTCTAGACTTCAATGAGGTTAAGCCGTGATACCTAAGACAGATCTGCACTCGATGACACCTCGATTACAGCCGGTCCCCACACTTACATCTTGCTCTCCTTACGTCAGTATACATCATTTCAGTTTGTGACGCTGGCTTTGCAACATCTTGCGTGCCTTTAGGTTCGCCGCTACCAACACTTACAATGCACTGCCCACAAAAAATTGGGGAGCCTCGGCTTGAACCCTGCACCTTTCTCATGCGAAGCGAACGCTCTACCATCTCAGCTACGCCCCAGGCACGACCAAACTGCGCTATTCCCCATTCTTTGCGACTCTGATGCGCACGGACACGATGGTTGGTTGGTTTGTAGCGGTGAAGGGAGCAGAGTACAAAGGCGCGGACACGTTCATATACACAAAAGTTCCAAGTAGTTTCGATGCTCTGGTATTACAAATGCAAATTCCGTCTGTTTTTAACGTCTTAAATTGAAAGAGCCGTCACAAATTGCTCCGTTTTCACTCCTTGTCGACAATCATACAGCACCTGAGGTAACAAACACATCTCGAGCCCCATTGTGCACTCCATTATTCATGCCAACTCAGTGCCTCGCTCTTTACTACTGTGTACTAATCTTGTCGTCCAACTGCAAAACACTGGGCCACAACAAGTTTCCGCGTCTCCATTGCACTGTGCATACTATAAAACGCTCCCCAAACTTGGCACTCACCCACGCAGCCGACTTTTCCGACTTTCCACGACGCTCACGCAACGCTCACGCTAGTGACAGCATTATTTATAGTTCGACGTCGCGCGAAAGCGAATGAGCACATTTCGCCTACGGCTTAGGCCGCCCTCCTAGAGTGGCTGCTCGGTGTCTGCAGGCAGCGAGGGTCTGCTAGCTTCCTGTGTTCGCACCTATGTCACCTGTGCTTGCTTGTCAGAGACAGACTATCGCAAAACATACAACTCACTCCATGAATTGATTGCTACGGCATCTGTTATCAGCAGTCACAACTAGCAACACCAGTAGCAGCCGACTGCACGCAAAGAATAGGAATGTGCAGTGGGATTTACGTGAACTCGGCGCAAGGCAGATCTTTCCGACATAGGCTTGAGAATCTTACGGGAACACTTGTACTGTTTCTAAATAAAGCGTAGGGGTGGGAGGAGGGTGCTTCCCGCGCACTAATAACAGCACGCTTGCCAATTGTGGATGCTAATCATTCGCTTGTATCTTCCTAGACACATCTGCAGGCTGAGAATTATTCCACTTGCATGGCAAGGTGCGCATGTAGGTGTGTTAAAAATTCTGGAGGCACTTGGTATTGATCCCAGTACCTCACGCTTACTAAGCGAGCGCTCTACCATCTGAGCTACGCCCGCCCCCCCAAAGACTAATGGTGCTACATACAGCCATATAGAAGACACAGACCCTTGCACTCCCATTATTCAGCAGACAAACACTACTCTCTATGTATCCGTTAGGGTGTCTTTCAAGTTTCGTGCATTCTGTATCGAATCGTAGTTGGCCACACTGAAAGTGGCACGTATAACGTCGAAAATAGAGTTCGGACACCGCTCTGAGTAAGACGAACGTGTTGTCCACCCGCTAGACTTCAATGAGGTTAAGCCGTGATACCTAAGACAGATCTGCACTCGATGACACCTCGATTACAGCCGGTCCCCACACTTACATCTTGCTCTCCTTACGTCAGTATACATCATTTCTGTTTGTGACGCTGGCTTTGCAACATCTTGCGTGCCTTTAGGTTCGCCGCTACCAACACTTACAATGCACTGCCCACAAAAAATTGGGGAGCCGCGGCTTGAACCCTGCACCTTTCTCATGCGAAGCGAACGCTCTACCATCTCAGCTACGCCCCAGGCACGACCAAACTGCGCTATTCCCCATTCTTTGCGACTCTGATGCGCACGGACACGATGGTTGGTTGGTTTGTAGCGGTGAAGGGAGCAGAGTACAAAGGCGCGGACACGTTCATATACACAAAAGTTCCAAGTAGTTTCGATGCTCTGGTATTACAAATGCAAATTACGTCTGTTTTTAACGTCTTAAATTGAAAGAGCCGTCACAAATTGCTCCGTTTTCACTCCTTGTCGACAATCATACAGCACCTGAGGTAACAAACACATCTCGAGCCCCATTGTGCACTCCATTATTCATGCCAACTCAGTGCCTCGCTCTTTACTACTGTGTACTAATCTTGTCGTCCAACTGCAAAACACTGGGCCACAACAAGTTTCCGCGTCTCCATTGCACTGTGCATACTACAAAACGCTCCCCAAACTTGGCACTCACCCACGCAGCCGACTTTTCCGACTTTCCACGACGCTCACGCAACGCTCACGCTAGTGACAGCATTATTTATAGTTCGACGTCGCGCGAAAGCGAATGAGCACATTTCGCCTACGGCTTAGGCCGCCCTCCTAGAGTGGCTGCTCGGTGTCTGCAGGCAGCGAGGGTCTGCTAGCTTCCTGTGTTCGCACCTATGTCACCTGTGCTTGCTTGTCAGAGACAGACTATCGCAAAACATACAACTCACTCCATGAATTGATTGCTACGGCATCTGTTATCAGCAGTCACAACTAGCAACACCAGTAGCAGCCGACTGCACGCAAAGAATAGGAATGTGCAGTGGGATTTACGTGAACTCGGCGCAAGGCAGATCTTTCCGACATAGGCTTGAGAATCTTACGGGAACACTTGTACTGTTTCTAAATAAAGCGTAGGGGTGGGAGGAGGGTGCTTCCCGCGCACTAATAACAGCACGCTTGCCAATTGTGGATGCTAATCATTCGCTTGTATCTTCCTAGACACATCTGCAGGCTGAGAATTATTCCACTTGCATGGCAAGGTGCGCATGTAGGTGTGTTAAAAATTCTGGAGGCACTGGGTATTGATCCCAGTACCTCACGCTTACTAAGCGAGCGCTCTACCATCTGAGCTACGCCCGCCCCCCCAAAGACTAATGGTGCTACATACAGCCATATAGAAGACACAGACCCTTGCACTCCCATTATTCAGCAGACAAACACTACTCTCTATGTATCCGTTAGGGTGTCTTTCAAGTTTCGTGCATTCTGTATCGAATCGTAGTTGGCCACACTGAAAGTGGCACGTATAACGTCGAAAATAGAGTTCGGACACCGCTCTGAGTAAGACGAACGTGTTGTCCACCCGCTAGACTTCAATGAGGTTAAGCCGTGATACCTAAGACAGATCTGCACTCGATGACACCTCGATTACAGCCGGTCCCCACACTTACATCTTGCTCTCCTTACGTCAGTATACATCATTTCAGTTTGTGACGCTGGCTTTGCAACATCTTGCGTGCCTTTAGGTTCGCCGCTACCAACACTTACAATGCACTGCCCACAAAAAATTGGGGAGCCGCGGCTTGAACCCTGCACCTTTCTCATGCGAAGCGAACGCTCTACCATCTCAGCTACGCCCCAGGCACGACCAAACTGCGCTATTCCCCATTCTTTGCGACTCTGATGCGCACGGACACGATGGTTGGTTGGTTTGTAGCGGTGAAGGGAGCAGAGTACAAAGGCGCGGACACGTTCATATACACAAAAGTTCCAAGTAGTTTCGATGCTCTGGTATTACAAATGCAAATTACGTCTGTTTTTAACGTCTTAAATTGAAAGAGCCGTCACAAATTGCTCCGTTTTCACTCCTTGTCGACAATCATACAGCACCTGAGGTAACAAACACATCTCGAGCCCCATTGTGCACTCCATTATTCATGCCAACTCAGTGCCTCGCTCTTTACTACTGTGTACTAATCTTGTCGTCCAACTGCAAAACACTGGGCCACAACAAGTTTCCGCGTCTCCATTGCACTGTGCATACTACAAAACGCTCCCCAAACTTGGCACTCACCCACGCAGCCGACTTTTCCGACTTTCCACGACGCTCACGCAACGCTCACGCTAGTGACAGCATTATTTATAGTTCGACGTCGCGCGAAAGCGAATGAGCACATTTCGCCTACGGCTTAGGCCGCCCTCCTAGAGTGGCTGCTCGGTGTCTGCAGGCAGCGAGGGTCTGCTAGCTTCCTGTGTTCGCACCTATGTCACCTGTGCTTGCTTGTCAGAGACAGACTATCGCAAAACATACAACTCACTCCATGAATTGATTGCTACGGCATCTGTTATCAGCAGTCACAACTAGCAACACCAGTAGCAGCCGACTGCACGCAAAGAATAGGAATGTGCAGTGGGATTTACGTGAACTCGGCGCAAGGCAGATCTTTCCGACATAGGCTTGAGAATCTTACGGGAACACTTGTACTGTTTCTAAATAAAGCGTAGGGGTGGGAGGAGGGTGCTTCCCGCGCACTAATAACAGCACGCTTGCCAATTGTGGATGCTAATCATTCGCTTGTATCTTCCTAGACACATCTGCAGGCTGAGAATTATTCCACTTGCATGGCAAGGTGCGCATGTAGGTGTGTTAAAAATTCTGGAGGCACTGGGTATTGATCCCAGTACCTCACGCTTACTAAGCGAGCGCTCTACCATCTGAGCTACGCCCGCCCCCCCAAAGACTAATGGTGCTACATACAGCCATATAGAAGACACAGACCCTTGCACTCCCATTATTCAGCAGACAAACACTACTCTCTATGTATCCGTTAGGGTGTCTTTCAAGTTTCGTGCATTCTGTATCGAATCGTAGTTGGCCACACTGAAAGTGGCACGTATAACGTCGAAAATAGAGTTCGGACACCGCTCTGAGTAAGACGAACGTGTTGTCCACCCGCTAGACTTCAATGAGGTTAAGCCGTGATACCTAAGACAGATCTGCACTCGATGACACCTCGATTACAGCCGGTCCCCACACTTACATCTTGCTCTCCTTACGTCAGTATACATCATTTCAGTTTGTGACGCTGGCTTTGCAACATCTTGCGTGCCTTTAGGTTCGCCGCTACCAACACTTACAATGCACTGCCCACAAAAAATTGGGGAGCCGCGGCTTGAACCCTGCACCTTTCTCATGCGAAGCGAACGCTCTACCATCTCAGCTACGCCCCAGGCACGACCAAACTGCGCTATTCCCCATTCTTTGCGACTCTGATGCGCACGGACACGATGGTTGGTTGGTTTGTAGCGGTGAAGGGAGCAGAGTACAAAGGCGCGGACACGTTCATATACACAAAAGTTCCAAGTAGTTTCGATGCTCTGGTATTACAAATGCAAATTACGTCTGTTTTTAACGTCTTAAATTGAAAGAGCCGTCACAAATTGCTCCGTTTTCACTCCTTGTCGACAATCATACAGCACCTGAGGTAACAAACACATCTCGAGCCCCATTGTGCACTCCATTATTCATGCCAACTCAGTGCCTCGCTCTTTACTACTGTGTACTAATCTTGTCGTCCAACTGCAAAACACTGGGCCACAACAAGTTTCCGCGTCTCCATTGCACTGTGCATACTACAAAACGCTCCCCAAACTTGGCACTCACCCACGCAGCCGACTTTTCCGACTTTCCACGACGCTCACGCAACGCTCACGCTAGTGACAGCATTATTTATAGTTCGACGTCGCGCGAAAGCGAATGAGCACATTTCGCCTACGGCTTAGGCCGCCCTCCTAGAGTGGCTGCTCGGTGTCTGCAGGCAGCGAGGGTCTGCTAGCTTCCTGTGTTCGCACCTATGTCACCTGTGCTTGCTTGTCAGAGACAGACTATCGCAAAACATACAACTCACTCCATGAATTGATTGCTACGGCATCTGTTATCAGCAGTCACAACTAGCAACACCAGTAGCAGCCGACTGCACGCAAAGAATAGGAATGTGCAGTGGGATTTACGTGAACTCGGCGCAAGGCAGATCTTTCCGACATAGGCTTGAGAATCTTACGGGAACACTTGTACTGTTTCTAAATAAAGCGTAGGGGTGGGAGGAGGGTGCTTCCCGCGCACTAATAACAGCACGCTTGCCAATTGTGGATGCTAATCATTCGCTTGTATCTTCCTAGACACATCTGCAGGCTGAGAATTATTCCACTTGCATGGCAAGGTGCGCATGTAGGTGTGTTAAAAATTCTGGAGGCACTGGGTATTGATCCCAGTACCTCACGCTTACTAAGCGAGCGCTCTACCATCTGAGCTACGCCCGCCCCCCCAAAGACTAATGGTGCTACATACAGCCATATAGAAGACACAGACCCTTGCACTCCCATTATTCAGCAGACAAACACTACTCTCTATGTATCCGTTAGGGTGTCTTTCAAGTTTCGTGCATTCTGTATCGAATCGTAGTTGGCCACACTGAAAGTGGCACGTATAACGTCGAAAATAGAGTTCGGACACCGCTCTGAGTAAGACGAACGTGTTGTCCACCCTCTAGACTTCAATGAGGTTAAGCCGTGATACCTAAGACAGATCTGCACTCGATGACACCTCGATTACAGCCGGTCCCCACACTTACATCTTGCTCTCCTTACGTCAGTATACATCATTTCAGTTTGTGACGCTGGCTTTGCAACATCTTGCGTGCCTTTAGGTTCGCCGCTACCAACACTTACAATGCACTGCCCACAAAAAATTGGGGAGCCTCGGCTTGAACCCTGCACCTTTCTCATGCGAAGCGAACGCTCTACCATCTCAGCTACGCCCCAGGCACGACCAAACTGCGCTATTCCCCATTCTTTGCGACTCTGATGCGCACGGACACGATGGTTGGTTGGTTTGTAGCGGTGAAGGGAGCAGAGTACAAAGGCGCGGACACGTTCATATACACAAAAGTTCCAAGTAGTTTCGATGCTCTGGTATTACAAATGCAAATTCCGTCTGTTTTTAACGTCTTAAATTGAAAGAGCCGTCACAAATTGCTCCGTTTTCACTCCTTGTCGACAATCATACAGCACCTGAGGTAACAAACACATCTCGAGCCCCATTGTGCACTCCATTATTCATGCCAACTCAGTGCCTCGCTCTTTACTACTGTGTACTAATCTTGTCGTCCAACTGCAAAACACTGGGCCACAACAAGTTTCCGCGTCTCCATTGCACTGTGCATACTATAAAACGCTCCCCAAACTTGGCACTCACCCACGCAGCCGACTTTTCCGACTTTCCACGACGCTCACGCAACGCTCACGCTAGTGACAGCATTATTTATAGTTCGACGTCGCGCGAAAGCGAATGAGCACATTTCGCTTACGGCTTAGGCCGCCCTCCTAGAGTGGCTGCTCGGTGTCTGCAGGCAGCGAGGGTCTGCTAGCTTCCTGTGTTCGCACCTATGTCACCTGTGCTTGCTTGTCAGAGACAGACTATCGCAAAACATACAACTCACTCCATGAATTGATTGCTACGGCATCTGTTATCAGCAGTCACAACTAGCAACACCAGTAGCAGCCGACTGCACGCAAAGAATAGGAATGTGCAGTGGGATTTACGTGAACTCGGCGCAAGGCAGATCTTTCCGACATAGGCTTGAGAATCTTACGGGAACACTTGTACTGTTTCTAAATAAAGCGTAGGGGTGGGAGGAGGGTGCTTCCCGCGCACTAATAACAGCACGCTTGCCAATTGTGGATGCTAATCATTCGCTTGTATCTTCCTAGACACATCTGCAGGCTGAGAATTATTCCACTTGCATGGCAAGGTGCGCATGTAGGTGTGTTAAAAATTCTGGAGGCACTGGGTATTGATCCCAGTACCTCACGCTTACTAAGCGAGCGCTCTACCATCTGAGCTACGCCCGCCCCCCCAAAGACTAATGGTGCTACATACAGCCATATAGAAGACACAGACCCTTGCACTCCCATTATTCAGCAGACAAACACTACTCTCTATGTATCCGTTAGGGTGTCTTTCAAGTTTCGTGCATTCTGTATCGAATCGTAGTTGGCCACACTGAAAGTGGCACGTATAACGTCGAAAATAGAGTTCGGACACCGCTCTGAGTAAGACGAACGTGTTGTCCACCCGCTAGACTTCAATGAGGTTAAGCCGTGATACCTAAGACAGATCTGCACTCGATGACACCTCGATTACAGCCGGTCCCCACACTTACATCTTGCTCTCCTTACGTCAGTATACATCATTTCAGTTTGTGACGCTGGCTTTGCAACATCTTGCGTGCCTTTAGGTTCGCCGCTACCAACACTTACAATGCACTGCCCACAAAAAATTGGGGAGCCGCGGCTTGAACCCTGCACCTTTCTCATGCGAAGCGAACGCTCTACCATCTCAGCTACGCCCCAGGCACGACCAAACTGCGCTATTCCCCATTCTTTGCGACTCTGATGCGCACGGACACGATGGTTGGTTGGTTTGTAGCGGTGAAGGGAGCAGAGTACAAAGGCGCGGACACGTTCATATACACAAAAGTTCCAAGTAGTTTCGATGCTCTGGTATTACAAATGCAAATTCCGTCTGTTTTTAACGTCTTAAATTGAAAGAGCCGTCACAAATTGCTCCGTTTTCACTCCTTGTCGACAATCATACAGCACCTGAGGTAACAAACACATCTCGAGCCCCATTGTGCACTCCATTATTCATGCCAACTCAGTGCCTCGCTCTTTACTACTGTGTACTAATCTTGTCGTCCAACTGCAAAACACTGGGCCACAACAAGTTTCCGCGTCTCCATTGCACTGTGCATACTACAAAACGCTCCCCAAACTTGGCACTCACCCACGCAGCCGACTTTTCCGACTTTCCACGACGCTCACGCAACGCTCACGCTAGTGACAGCATTATTTATAGTTCGACGTCGCGCGAAAGCGAATGAGCACATTTCGCCTACGGCTTAGGCCGCCCTCCTAGAGTGGCTGCTCGGTGTCTGCAGGCAGCGAGGGTCTGCTAGCTTCCTGTGTTCGCACCTATGTCACCTGTGCTTGCTTGTCAGAGACAGACTATCGCAAAACATACAACTCACTCCATGAATTGATTGCTACGGCATCTGTTATCAGCAGTCACAACTAGCAACACCAGTAGCAGCCGACTGCACGCAAAGAATAGGAATGTGCAGTGGGATTTACGTGAACTCGGCGCAAGGCAGATCTTTCCGACATAGGCTTGAGAATCTTACGGGAACACTTGTACTGTTTCTAAATAAAGCGTAGGGGTGGGAGGAGGGTGCTTCCCGCGCACTAATAACAGCACGCTTGCCAATTGTGGATGCTAATCATTCGCTTGTATCTTCCTAGACACATCTGCAGGCTGAGAATTATTCCACTTGCATGGCAAGGTGCGCATGTAGGTGTGTTAAAAATTCTGGAGGCACTGGGTATTGATCCCAGTACCTCACGCTTACTAAGCGAGCGCTCTACCATCTGAGCTACGCCCGCCCCCCCAAAGACTAATGGTGCTACATACAGCCATATAGAAGACACAGACCCTTGCACTCCCATTATTCAGCAGACAAACACTACTCTCTATGTATCCGTTAGGGTGTCTTTCAAGTTTCGTGCATTCTGTATCGAATCGTAGTTGGCCACACTGAAAGTGGCACGTATAACGTCGAAAATAGAGTTCGGACACCGCTCTGAGTAAGACGAACGTGTTGTCCACCCTCTAGACTTCAATGAGGTTAAGCCGTGATACCTAAGACAGATCTGCACTCGATGACACCTCGATTACAGCCGGTCCCCACACTTACATCTTGCTCTCCTTACGTCAGTATACATCATTTCAGTTTGTGACGCTGGCTTTGCAACATCTTGCGTGCCTTTAGGTTCGCCGCTACCAACACTTACAATGCACTGCCCACAAAAAATTGGGGAGCCTCGGCTTGAACCCTGCACCTTTCTCATGCGAAGCGAACGCTCTACCATCTCAGCTACGCCCCAGGCACGACCAAACTGCGCTATTCCCCATTCTTTGCGACTCTGATGCGCACGGACACGATGGTTGGTTGGTTTGTAGCGGTGAAGGGAGCAGAGTACAAAGGCGCGGACACGTTCATATACACAAAAGTTCCAAGTAGTTTCGATGCTCTGGTATTACAAATGCAAATTCCGTCTGTTTTTAACGTCTTAAATTGAAAGAGCCGTCACAAATTGCTCCGTTTTCACTCCTTGTCGACAATCATACAGCACCTGAGGTAACAAACACATCTCGAGCCCCATTGTGCACTCCATTATTCATGCCAACTCAGTGCCTCGCTCTTTACTACTGTGTACTAATCTTGTCGTCCAACTGCAAAACACTGGGCCACAACAAGTTTCCGTGTCTCCATTGCACTGTGCATACTATAAAACGCTCCCCAAACTTGGCACTCACCCACGCAGCCGACTTTTCCGACTTTCCACGACGCTCACGCAACGCTCACGCTAGTGACAGCATTATTTATAGTTCGACGTCGCGCGAAAGCGAATGAGCACATTTCGCCTACGGCTTAGGCCGCCCTCCTAGAGTGGCTGCTCGGTGTCTGCAGGCAGCGAGGGTCTGCTAGCTTCCTGTGTTCGCACCTATGTCACCTGTGCTTGCTTGTCAGAGACAGACTATCGCAAAACATACAACTCACTCCATGAATTGATTGCTACGGCATCTGTTATCAGCAGTCACAACTGGCAACACCAGTAGCAGCCGACTGCACGCAAAGAATAGGAATGTGCAGTGGGATTTACGTGAACTCGGCGCAAGGCAGATCTTTCCGACATAGGCTTGAGAATCTTACGGGAACACTTGTACTGTTTCTAAATAAAGCGTAGGGGTGGGAGGAGGGTGCTTCCCGCGCACTAATAACAGCACGCTTGCCAATTGTGGATGCTAATCATTCGCTTGTATCTTCCTAGACACATCTGCAGGCTGAGAATTATTCCACTTGCATGGCAAGGTGCGCATGTAGGTGTGTTAAAATTTCTGGAGGCACTGGGTATTGATCCCAGTACCCCACGCTTACTAAGCGAGCGCTCTACCATCTGAGCTACGCCCGCCCCCCCGAAGACTAATGGTGCTACATACAGCCATATAGAAGACACAGACCCTTGCACTCCCATTATTCAGCAGACAAACACTACTCTCTATGTATCCGTTAGGGTGTCTTTCAAGTTTCGTGCATTCTGTATCGAATCGTAGTTGGCCACACTGAAAGTGGCACGTATAACGTCGAAAATAGAGTTCGGACACCGCTCTGAGTCGCGCGAAAGCGAATGAGCACATTTCGCCTACGGCTTAGGCCGCCCTCCTAGAGTGGCTGCTCGGTGTCTGCAGGCAGCGAGGGTCTGCTAGCTTCCTGTGTTCGCACCTATGTCACCTGTGCTTGCTTGTCAGAGACAGACTATCGCAAAACATACAACTCACTCCATGAATTGATTGCTACGGCATCTGTTATCAGCAGTCACAACTAGCAACACCAGTAGCAGCCGACTGCACGCAAAGAATAGGAATGTGCAGTGGGATTTACGTGAACTCGGCGCAAGGCAGATCTTTCCGACATAGGCTTGAGAATCTTACGGGAACACTTGTACTGTTTCTAAATAAAGCGTAGGGGTGGGAGGAGGGTGCTTCCCGCGCACTAATAACAGCACGCTTGCCAATTGTGGATGCTAATCATTCGCTTGTATCTTCCTAGACACATCTGCAGGCTGAGAATTATTCCACTTGCATGGCAAGGTGCGCATGTAGGTGTGTTAAAATTTCTGGAGGCACTGGGTATTGATCCCAGTACCCCACGCTTACTAAGCGAGCGCTCTACCATCTGAGCTACGCCCGCCCCCCCGAAGACTAATGGTGCTACATACAGCCATATAGAAGACACAGACCCTTGCACTCCCATTATTCAGCAGACAAACACTACTCTCTATGTATCCGTTAGGGTGTCTTTCAAGTTTCGTGCATTCTGTATCGAATCGTAGTTGGCCACACTGAAAGTGGCACGTATAACGTCGAAAATAGAGTTCGGACACCGCTCTGAGTAAGACGAACGTGTTGTCCACCCTCTAGACTTCAATGAGGTTAAGCCGTGATACCTAAGACAGATCTGCACTCGATGACACCTCGATTACAGCCGGTCCCCACACTTACATCTTGCTCTCCTTACGTCAGTATACATCATTTCAGTTTGTGACGCTGGCTTTGCAACATCTTGCGTGCCTTTAGGTTCGCCGCGACCAACACTTACAATGCACTGCCCACAAAAAATTGGGGCGCCGCGGCTTGAACCCTGCACCTTTCTCATGCGAAGCGAACGCTCTACCATCTCAGCTACGCCCCAGGCACGACCAAACTGCGCTATTCCCCATTCTTTGCGACTCTGATGCGCACGGACACCATGGTTGGTTGGTTTGTAGCGGTGAAGGGAGCAGAGTACAAAGGCGCGGACACGTTCATATACACAAAAGTTCCAAGTAGTTTCGATGCTCTGGTATTACAAATGCAAATTCCGTCTGTTTTTAACGTCTTAAATTGAAAGAGCCGTCACAAATTGCTCCGTTTTCACTCCTTGTCGACAATCATACAGCACCTGAGGTTCAAACACATCTCGAGCCCCATTGTGCACTCCATTATTCATGCCAACTCAGTGCCTCGCTCTTTACTACTGTGTACTAATCTTGTCGTCCAACTGCAAAACACTGGGCCACAACAAGTTTCCGCGTCTCCATTGCACTGTGCATACTACAAAACGCTCCCCAAACTTGGCACTCACCCACGCAGCCGACTTTTCCGACTTTCCACGACGCTCACGCTAGTGACAGCATTATTTATAGTTCGACGTCGCGCGAAAGCGAATGAGCACATTTCGCCTACGGCTTAGGCCGCCCTCCTAGAGTGGCTGCTCGGTGTCTGCAGGCAGCGAGGGTCTGCTAGCTTCCTGTGTTCGCACCTATGTCACCTGTGCTTGCTTGTCAGAGACAGACTATCGCAAAACATACAACTCACTCCATGAATTGATTGCTACGGCATCTGTTATCAGCAGTCACAACTAGCAACACCAGTAGCAGCCGACTGCACGCAAAGAATAGGAATGTGCAGTGGGATTTACGTGAACTCGGCGCAAGGCAGATCTTTCCGACATAGGCTTGAGAATCTTACGGGAACACTTGTACTGTTTCTAAATAAAGCGTAGGGGTGGGAGGAGGGTGCTTCCCGCGCACTAATAACAGCACGCTTGCCAATTGTGGATGCTAATCATTCGCTTGTATCTTCCTAGACACATCTGCAGGCTGAGAATTATTCCACTTGCATGGCAAGGTGCGCATGTAGGTGTGTTAAAAATTCTGGAGGCACTGGGTATTGATCCCAGTACCTCACGCTTACTAAGCGAGCGCTCTACCATCTGAGCTACGCCCGCCCCCCCAAAGACTAATGGTGCTACATACAGCCATATAGAAGACACAGACCCTTGCACTCCCATTATTCAGCAGACAAACACTACTCTCTATGTATCCGTTAGGGTGTCTTTCAAGTTTCGTGCATTCTGTATCGAATCGTAGTTGGCCACACTGAAAGTGGCACGTATAACGTCGAAAATAGAGTTCGGACACCGCTCTGAGTAAGACGAACGTGTTGTCCACCCTCTAGACTTCAATGAGGTTAAGCCGTGATACCTAAGACAGATCTGCACTCGATGACACCTCGATTACAGCCGGTCCCCACACTTACATCTTGCTCTCCTTACGTCAGTATACATCATTTCAGTTTGTGACGCTGGCTTTGCAACATCTTGCGTGCCTTTAGGTTCGCCGCTACCAACACTTACAATGCACTGCCCACAAAAAATTGGGGAGCCTCGGCTTGAACCCTGCACCTTTCTCATGCGAAGCGAACGCTCTACCATCTCAGCTACGCCCCAGGCACGACCAAACTGCGCTATTCCCCATTCTTTGCGACTCTGATGCGCACGGACACGATGGTTGGTTGGTTTGTAGCGGTGAAGGGAGCAGAGTACAAAGGCGCGGACACGTTCATATACACAAAAGTTCCAAGTAGTTTCGATGCTCTGGTATTACAAATGCAAATTCCGTCTGTTTTTAACGTCTTAAATTGAAAGAGCCGTCACAAATTGCTCCGTTTTCACTCCTTGTCGACAATCATACAGCACCTGAGGTAACAAACACATCTCGAGCCCCATTGTGCACTCCATTATTCATGCCAACTCAGTGCCTCGCTCTTTACTACTGTGTACTAATCTTGTCGTCCAACTGCAAAACACTGGGCCACAACAAGTTTCCGTGTCTCCATTGCACTGTGCATACTATAAAACGCTCCCCAAACTTGGCACTCACCCACGCAGCCGACTTTTCCGACTTTCCACGACGCTCACGCAACGCTCACGCTAGTGACAGCATTATTTATAGTTCGACGTCGCGCGAAAGCGAATGAGCACATTTCGCCTACGGCTTAGGCCGCCCTCCTAGAGTGGCTGCTCGGTGTCTGCAGGCAGCGAGGGTCTGCTAGCTTCCTGTGTTCGCACCTATGTCACCTGTGCTTGCTTGTCAGAGACAGACTATCGCAAAACATACAACTCACTCCATGAATTGATTGCTACGGCATCTGTTATCAGCAGTCACAACTGGCAACACCAGTAGCAGCCGACTGCACGCAAAGAATAGGAATGTGCAGTGGGATTTACGTGAACTCGGCGCAAGGCAGATCTTTCCGACATAGGCTTGAGAATCTTACGGGAACACTTGTACTGTTTCTAAATAAAGCGTAGGGGTGGGAGGAGGGTGCTTCCCGCGCACTAATAACAGCACGCTTGCCAATTGTGGATGCTAATCATTCGCTTGTATCTTCCTAGACACATCTGCAGGCTGAGAATTATTCCACTTGCATGGCAAGGTGCGCATGTAGGTGTGTTAAAATTTCTGGAGGCACTGGGTATTGATCCCAGTACCCCACGCTTACTAAGCGAGCGCTCTACCATCTGAGCTACGCCCGCCCCCCCGAAGACTAATGGTGCTACATACAGCCATATAGAAGACACAGACCCTTGCACTCCCATTATTCAGCAGACAAACACTACTCTCTATGTATCCGTTAGGGTGTCTTTCAAGTTTCGTGCATTCTGTATCGAATCGTAGTTGGCCACACTGAAAGTGGCACGTATAACGTCGAAAATAGAGTTCGGACACCGCTCTGAGTAAGACGAACGTGTTGTCCACCCTCTAGACTTCAATGAGGTTAAGCCGTGATACCTAAGACAGATCTGCACTCGATGACACCTCGATTACAGCCGGTCCCCACACTTACATCTTGCTCTCCTTACGTCAGTATACATCATTTCAGTTTGTGACGCTGGCTTTGCAACATCTTGCGTGCCTTTAGGTTCGCCGCGACCAACACTTACAATGCACTGCCCACAAAAAATTGGGGCGCCGCGGCTTGAACCCTGCACCTTTCTCATGCGAAGCGAACGCTCTACCATCTCAGCTACGCCCCAGGCACGACCAAACTGCGCTATTCCCCATTCTTTGCGACTCTGATGCGCACGGACACCATGGTTGGTTGGTTTGTAGCGGTGAAGGGAGCAGAGTACAAAGGCGCGGACACGTTCATATACACAAAAGTTCCAAGTAGTTTCGATGCTCTGGTATTACAAATGCAAATTCCGTCTGTTTTTAACGTCTTAAATTGAAAGAGCCGTCACAAATTGCTCCGTTTTCACTCCTTGTCGACAATCATACAGCACCTGAGGTTCAAACACATCTCGAGCCCCATTGTGCACTCCATTATTCATGCCAACTCAGTGCCTCGCTCTTTACTACTGTGTACTAATCTTGTCGTCCAACTGCAAAACACTGGGCCACAACAAGTTTCCGCGTCTCCATTGCACTGTGCATACTACAAAACGCTCCCCAAACTTGGCACTCACCCACGCAGCCGACTTTTCCGACTTTCCACGACGCTCACGCTAGTGACAGCATTATTTATAGTTCGACGTCGCGCGAAAGCGAATGAGCACATTTCGCCTACGGCTTAGGCCGCCCTCCTAGAGTGGCTGCTCGGTGTCTGCAGGCAGCGAGGGTCTGCTAGCTTCCTGTGTTCGCACCTATGTCACCTGTGCTTGCTTGTCAGAGACAGACTATCGCAAAACATACAACTCACTCCATGAATTGATTGCTACGGCATCTGTTATCAGCAGTCACAACTAGCAACACCAGTAGCAGCCGACTGCACGCAAAGAATAGGAATGTGCAGTGGGATTTACGTGAACTCGGCGCAAGGCAGATCTTTCCGACATAGGCTTGAGAATCTTACGGGAACACTTGTACTGTTTCTAAATAAAGCGTAGGGGTGGGAGGAGGGTGCTTCCCGCGCACTAATAACAGCACGCTTGCCAATTGTGGATGCTAATCATTCGCTTGTATCTTCCTAGACACATCTGCAGGCTGAGAATTATTCCACTTGCATGGCAAGGTGCGCATGTAGGTGTGTTAAAAATTCTGGAGGCACTGGGTATTGATCCCAGTACCTCACGCTTACTAAGCGAGCGCTCTACCATCTGAGCTACGCCCGCCCCCCCAAAGACTAATGGTGCTACATACAGCCATATAGAAGACACAGACCCTTGCACTCCCATTATTCAGCAGACAAACACTACTCTCTATGTATCCGTTAGGGTGTCTTTCAAGTTTCGTGCATTCTGTATCGAATCGTAGTTGGCCACACTGAAAGTGGCACGTATAACGTCGAAAATAGAGTTCGGACACCGCTCTGAGTAAGACGAACGTGTTGTCCACCCTCTAGACTTCAATGAGGTTAAGCCGTGATACCTAAGACAGATCTGCACTCGATGACACCTCGATTACAGCCGGTCCCCACACTTACATCTTGCTCTCCTTACGTCAGTATACATCATTTCAGTTTGTGACGCTGGCTTTGCAACATCTTGCGTGCCTTTAGGTTCGCCGCTACCAACACTTACAATGCACTGCCCACAAAAAATTGGGGAGCCTCGGCTTGAACCCTGCACCTTTCTCATGCGAAGCGAACGCTCTACCATCTCAGCTACGCCCCAGGCACGACCAAACTGCGCTATTCCCCATTCTTTGCGACTCTGATGCGCACGGACACGATGGTTGGTTGGTTTGTAGCGGTGAAGGGAGCAGAGTACAAAGGCGCGGACACGTTCATATACACAAAAGTTCCAAGTAGTTTCGATGCTCTGGTATTACAAATGCAAATTCCGTCTGTTTTTAACGTCTTAAATTGAAAGAGCCGTCACAAATTGCTCCGTTTTCACTCCTTGTCGACAATCATACAGCACCTGAGGTAACAAACACATCTCGAGCCCCATTGTGCACTCCATTATTCATGCCAACTCAGTGCCTCGCTCTTTACTACTGTGTACTAATCTTGTCGTCCAACTGCAAAACACTGGGCCACAACAAGTTTCCGTGTCTCCATTGCACTGTGCATACTACAAAACGCTCCCCAAACTTGGCACTCACCCACGCAGCCGACTTTTCCGACTTTCCACGACGCTCACGCTAGTGACAGCATTATTTATAGTTCGACGTCGCGCGAAAGCGAATGAGCACATTTCGCCTACGGCTTAGGCCGCCCTCCTAGAGTGGCTGCTCGGTGTCTGCAGGCAGCGAGGGTCTGCTAGCTTCCTGTGTTCGCACCTATGTCACCTGTGCTTGCTTGTCAGAGACAGACTATCGCAAAACATACAACTCACTCCATGAATTGATTGCTACGGCATCTGTTATCAGCAGTCACAACTAGCAACACCAGTAGCAGCCGACTGCACGCAAAGAATAGGAATGTGCAGTGGGATTTACGTGAACTCGGCGCAAGGCAGATCTTTCCGACATAGGCTTGAGAATCTTACGGGAACACTTGTACTGTTTCTAAATAAAGCGTAGGGGTGGGAGGAGGGTGCTTCCCGCGCACTAATAACAGCACGCTTGCCAATTGTGGATGCTAATCATTCGCTTGTATCTTCCTAGACACATCTGCAGGCTGAGAATTATTCCACTTGCATGGCAAGGTGCGCATGTAGGTGTGTTAAAAATTCTGGAGGCACTGGGTATTGATCCCAGTACCTCACGCTTACTAAGCGAGCGCTCTACCATCTGAGCTACGCCCGCCCCCCCAAAGACTAATGGTGCTACATACAGCCATATAGAAGACACAGACCCTTGCACTCCCATTATTCAGCAGACAAACACTACTCTCTATGTATCCGTTAGGGTGTCTTTCAAGTTTCGTGCATTCTGTATCGAATCGTAGTTGGCCACACTGAAAGTGGCACGTATAACGTCGAAAATAGAGTTCGGACACCGCTCTGAGTAAGACGAACGTGTTGTCCACCCTCTAGACTTCAATGAGGTTAAGCCGTGATACCTAAGACAGATCTGCACTCGATGACACCTCGATTACAGCCGGTCCCCACACTTACATCTTGCTCTCCTTACGTCAGTATACATCATTTCAGTTTGTGACGCTGGCTTTGCAACATCTTGCGTGCCTTTAGGTTCGCCGCTACCAACACTTACAATGCACTGCCCACAAAAAATTGGGGAGCCTCGGCTTGAACCCTGCACCTTTCTCATGCGAAGCGAACGCTCTACCATCTCAGCTACGCCCCAGGCACGACCAAACTGCGCTATTCCCCATTCTTTGCGACTCTGATGCGCACGGACACGATGGTTGGTTGGTTTGTAGCGGTGAAGGGAGCAGAGTACAAAGGCGCGGACACGTTCATATACACAAAAGTTCCAAGTAGTTTCGATGCTCTGGTATTACAAATGCAAATTCCGTCTGTTTTTAACGTCTTAAATTGAAAGAGCCGTCACAAATTGCTCCGTTTTCACTCCTTGTCGACAATCATACAGCACCTGAGGTAACAAACACATCTCGAGCCCCATTGTGCACTCCATTATTCATGCCAACTCAGTGCCTCGCTCTTTACTACTGTGTACTAATCTTGTCGTCCAACTGCAAAACACTGGGCCACAACAAGTTTCCGTGTCTCCATTGCACTGTGCATACTATAAAACGCTCCCCAAACTTGGCACTCACCCACGCAGCCGACTTTTCCGACTTTCCACGACGCTCACGCAACGCTCACGCTAGTGACAGCATTATTTATAGTTCGACGTCGCGCGAAAGCGAATGAGCACATTTCGCCTACGGCTTAGGCCGCCCTCCTAGAGTGGCTGCTCGGTGTCTGCAGGCAGCGAGGGTCTGCTAGCTTCCTGTGTTCGCACCTATGTCACCTGTGCTTGCTTGTCAGAGACAGACTATCGCAAAACATACAACTCACTCCATGAATTGATTGCTACGGCATCTGTTATCAGCAGTCACAACTGGCAACACCAGTAGCAGCCGACTGCACGCAAAGAATAGGAATGTGCAGTGGGATTTACGTGAACTCGGCGCAAGGCAGATCTTTCCGACATAGGCTTGAGAATCTTACGGGAACACTTGTACTGTTTCTAAATAAAGCGTAGGGGTGGGAGGAGGGTGCTTCCCGCGCACTAATAACAGCACGCTTGCCAATTGTGGATGCTAATCATTCGCTTGTATCTTCCTAGACACATCTGCAGGCTGAGAATTATTCCACTTGCATGGCAAGGTGCGCATGTAGGTGTGTTAAAATTTCTGGAGGCACTGGGTATTGATCCCAGTACCCCACGCTTACTAAGCGAGCGCTCTACCATCTGAGCTACGCCCGCCCCCCCGAAGACTAATGGTGCTACATACAGCCATATAGAAGACACAGACCCTTGCACTCCCATTATTCAGCAGACAAACACTACTCTCTATGTATCCGTTAGGGTGTCTTTCAAGTTTCGTGCATTCTGTATCGAATCGTAGTTGGCCACACTGAAAGTGGCACGTATAACGTCGAAAATAGAGTTCGGACACCGCTCTGAGTAAGACGAACGTGTTGTCCACCCTCTAGACTTCAATGAGGTTAAGCCGTGATACCTAAGACAGATCTGCACTCGATGACACCTCGATTACAGCCGGTCCCCACACTTACATCTTGCTCTCCTTACGTCAGTATACATCATTTCAGTTTGTGACGCTGGCTTTGCAACATCTTGCGTGCCTTTAGGTTCGCCGCGACCAACACTTACAATGCACTGCCCACAAAAAATTGGGGCGCCGCGGCTTGAACCCTGCACCTTTCTCATGCGAAGCGAACGCTCTACCATCTCAGCTACGCCCCAGGCACGACCAAACTGCGCTATTCCCCATTCTTTGCGACTCTGATGCGCACGGACACCATGGTTGGTTGGTTTGTAGCGGTGAAGGGAGCAGAGTACAAAGGCGCGGACACGTTCATATACACAAAAGTTCCAAGTAGTTTCGATGCTCTGGTATTACAAATGCAAATTCCGTCTGTTTTTAACGTCTTAAATTGAAAGAGCCGTCACAAATTGCTCCGTTTTCACTCCTTGTCGACAATCATACAGCACCTGAGGTTCAAACACATCTCGAGCCCCATTGTGCACTCCATTATTCATGCCAACTCAGTGCCTCGCTCTTTACTACTGTGTACTAATCTTGTCGTCCAACTGCAAAACACTGGGCCACAACAAGTTTCCGCGTCTCCATTGCACTGTGCATACTACAAAACGCTCCCCAAACTTGGCACTCACCCACGCAGCCGACTTTTCCGACTTTCCACGACGCTCACGCTAGTGACAGCATTATTTATAGTTCGACGTCGCGCGAAAGCGAATGAGCACATTTCGCCTACGGCTTAGGCCGCCCTCCTAGAGTGGCTGCTCGGTGTCTGCAGGCAGCGAGGGTCTGCTAGCTTCCTGTGTTCGCACCTATGTCACCTGTGCTTGCTTGTCAGAGACAGACTATCGCAAAACATACAACTCACTCCATGAATTGATTGCTACGGCATCTGTTATCAGCAGTCACAACTAGCAACACCAGTAGCAGCCGACTGCACGCAAAGAATAGGAATGTGCAGTGGGATTTACGTGAACTCGGCGCAAGGCAGATCTTTCCGACATAGGCTTGAGAATCTTACGGGAACACTTGTACTGTTTCTAAATAAAGCGTAGGGGTGGGAGGAGGGTGCTTCCCGCGCACTAATAACAGCACGCTTGCCAATTGTGGATGCTAATCATTCGCTTGTATCTTCCTAGACACATCTGCAGGCTGAGAATTATTCCACTTGCATGGCAAGGTGCGCATGTAGGTGTGTTAAAAATTCTGGAGGCACTGGGTATTGATCCCAGTACCTCACGCTTACTAAGCGAGCGCTCTACCATCTGAGCTACGCCCGCCCCCCCAAAGACTAATGGTGCTACATACAGCCATATAGAAGACACAGACCCTTGCACTCCCATTATTCAGCAGACAAACACTACTCTCTATGTATCCGTTAGGGTGTCTTTCAAGTTTCGTGCATTCTGTATCGAATCGTAGTTGGCCACACTGAAAGTGGCACGTATAACGTCGAAAATAGAGTTCGGACACCGCTCTGAGTAAGACGAACGTGTTGTCCACCCTCTAGACTTCAATGAGGTTAAGCCGTGATACCTAAGACAGATCTGCACTCGATGACACCTCGATTACAGCCGGTCCCCACACTTACATCTTGCTCTCCTTACGTCAGTATACATCATTTCAGTTTGTGACGCTGGCTTTGCAACATCTTGCGTGCCTTTAGGTTCGCCGCTACCAACACTTACAATGCACTGCCCACAAAAAATTGGGGAGCCTCGGCTTGAACCCTGCACCTTTCTCATGCGAAGCGAACGCTCTACCATCTCAGCTACGCCCCAGGCACGACCAAACTGCGCTATTCCCCATTCTTTGCGACTCTGATGCGCACGGACACGATGGTTGGTTGGTTTGTAGCGGTGAAGGGAGCAGAGTACAAAGGCGCGGACACGTTCATATACACAAAAGTTCCAAGTAGTTTCGATGCTCTGGTATTACAAATGCAAATTCCGTCTGTTTTTAACGTCTTAAATTGAAAGAGCCGTCACAAATTGCTCCGTTTTCACTCCTTGTCGACAATCATACAGCACCTGAGGTAACAAACACATCTCGAGCCCCATTGTGCACTCCATTATTCATGCCAACTCAGTGCCTCGCTCTTTACTACTGTGTACTAATCTTGTCGTCCAACTGCAAAACACTGGGCCACAACAAGTTTCCGTGTCTCCATTGCACTGTGCATACTACAAAACGCTCCCCAAACTTGGCACTCACCCACGCAGCCGACTTTTCCGACTTTCCACGACGCTCACGCAACGCTCACGCTAGTGACAGCATTATTTATAGTTCGACGTCGCGCGAAAGCGAATGAGCACATTTCGCCTACGGCTTAGGCCGCCCTCCTAGAGTGGCTGCTCGGTGTCTGCAGGCAGCGAGGGTCTGCTAGCTTCCTGT
This sequence comes from Schistocerca gregaria, assembly GCF_023897955.1. NCBI lineage: Eukaryota > Metazoa > Arthropoda > Insecta > Orthoptera > Acrididae > Schistocerca > Schistocerca gregaria. Next base: position 58,298,345 of record NC_064929.1, on the reverse strand, counting down.
GTTCGCACCTATGTCACCTGTGCTTGCTTGTCAGAGACAGACTATCGCAAAACATACAACTCACTCCATGAATTGATTGCTACGGCATCTGTTATCAGCAGTCACAACTAGCAACACCAGTAGCAGCCGACTGCACGCAAAGAATAGGAATGTGCAGTGGGATTTACGTGAACTCGGCGCAAGGCAGATCTTTCCGACATAGGCTTGAGAATCTTACGGGAACACTTGTACTGTTTCTAAATAAAGCGTAGGGGTGGGAGGAGGGTGCTTCCCGCGCACTAATAACAGCACGCTTGCCAATTGTGGATGCTAATCATTCGCTTGTATCTTCCTAGACACATCTGCAGGCTGAGAATTATTCCACTTGCATGGCAAGGTGCGCATGTAGGTGTGTTAAAAATTCTGGAGGCACTGGGTATTGATCCCAGTACCTCACGCTTACTAAGCGAGCGCTCTACCATCTGAGCTACGCCCGCCCCCCCAAAGACTAATGGTGCTACATACAGCCATATAGAAGACACAGACCCTTGCACTCCCATTATTCAGCAGACAAACACTACTCTCTATGTATCCGTTAGGGTGTCTTTCAAGTTTCGTGCATTCTGTATCGAATCGTAGTTGGCCACACTGAAAGTGGCACGTATAACGTCGAAAATAGAGTTCGGACACCGCTCTGAGTAAGACGAACGTGTTGTCCACCCTCTAGACTTCAATGAGGTTAAGCCGTGATACCTAAGACAGATCTGCACTCGATGACACCTCGATTACAGCCGGTCCCCACACTTACATCTTGCTCTCCTTACGTCAGTATACATCATTTCAGTTTGTGACGCTGGCTTTGCAACATCTTGCGTGCCTTTAGGTTCGCCGCTACCAACACTTACAATGCACTGCCCACAAAAAATTGGGGAGCCTCGGCTTGAACCCTGCACCTTTCTCATGCGAAGCGAACGCTCTACCATCTCAGCTACGCCCCAGGCACGACCAAACTGCGCTATTCCCCATTCTTTGCGACTCTGATGCGCACGGACACGATGGTTGGTTGGTTTGTAGCGGTGAAGGGAGCAGAGTACAAAGGCGCGGACACGTTCATATACACAAAAGTTCCAAGTAGTTTCGATGCTCTGGTATTACAAATGCAAATTCCGTCTGTTTTTAACGTCTTAAATTGAAAGAGCCGTCACAAATTGCTCCGTTTTCACTCCTTGTCGACAATCATACAGCACCTGAGGTAACAAACACATCTCGAGCCCCATTGTGCACTCCATTATTCATGCCAACTCAGTGCCTCGCTCTTTACTACTGTGTACTAATCTTGTCGTCCAACTGCAAAACACTGGGCCACAACAAGTTTCCGTGTCTCCATTGCACTGTGCATACTATAAAACGCTCCCCAAACTTGGCACTCACCCACGCAGCCGACTTTTCCGACTTTCCACGACGCTCACGCAACGCTCACGCTAGTGACAGCATTATTTATAGTTCGACGTCGCGCGAAAGCGAATGAGCACATTTCGCCTACGGCTTAGGCCGCCCTCCTAGAGTGGCTGCTCGGTGTCTGCAGGCAGCGAGGGTCTGCTAGCTTCCTGTGTTCGCACCTATGTCACCTGTGCTTGCTTGTCAGAGACAGACTATCGCAAAACATACAACTCACTCCATGAATTGATTGCTACGGCATCTGTTATCAGCAGTCACAACTGGCAACACCAGTAGCAGCCGACTGCACGCAAAGAATAGGAATGTGCAGTGGGATTTACGTGAACTCGGCGCAAGGCAGATCTTTCCGACATAGGCTTGAGAATCTTACGGGAACACTTGTACTGTTTCTAAATAAAGCGTAGGGGTGGGAGGAGGGTGCTTCCCGCGCACTAATAACAGCACGCTTGCCAATTGTGGATGCTAATCATTCGCTTGTATCTTCCTAGACACATCTGCAGGCTGAGAATTATTCCACTTGCATGGCAAGGTGCGCATGTAGGTGTGTTAAAATTTCTGGAGGCACTGGGTATTGATCCCAGTACCCCACGCTTACTAAGCGAGCGCTCTACCATCTGAGCTACGCCCGCCCCCCCGAAGACTAATGGTGCTACATACAGCCATATAGAAGACACAGACCCTTGCACTCCCATTATTCAGCAGACAAACACTACTCTCTATGTATCCGTTAGGGTGTCTTTCAAGTTTCGTGCATTCTGTATCGAATCGTAGTTGGCCACACTGAAAGTGGCACGTATAACGTCGAAAATAGAGTTCGGACACCGCTCTGAGTAAGACGAACGTGTTGTCCACCCTCTAGACTTCAATGAGGTTAAGCCGTGATACCTAAGACAGATCTGCACTCGATGACACCTCGATTACAGCCGGTCCCCACACTTACATCTTGCTCTCCTTACGTCAGTATACATCATTTCAGTTTGTGACGCTGGCTTTGCAACATCTTGCGTGCCTTTAGGTTCGCCGCGACCAACACTTACAATGCACTGCCCACAAAAAATTGGGGCGCCGCGGCTTGAACCCTGCACCTTTCTCATGCGAAGCGAACGCTCTACCATCTCAGCTACGCCCCAGGCACGACCAAACTGCGCTATTCCCCATTCTTTGCGACTCTGATGCGCACGGACACCATGGTTGGTTGGTTTGTAGCGGTGAAGGGAGCAGAGTACAAAGGCGCGGACACGTTCATATACACAAAAGTTCCAAGTAGTTTCGATGCTCTGGTATTACAAATGCAAATTCCGTCTGTTTTTAACGTCTTAAATTGAAAGAGCCGTCACAAATTGCTCCGTTTTCACTCCTTGTCGACAATCATACAGCACCTGAGGTTCAAACACATCTCGAGCCCCATTGTGCACTCCATTATTCATGCCAACTCAGTGCCTCGCTCTTTACTACTGTGTACTAATCTTGTCGTCCAACTGCAAAACACTGGGCCACAACAAGTTTCCGCGTCTCCATTGCACTGTGCATACTACAAAACGCTCCCCAAACTTGGCACTCACCCACGCAGCCGACTTTTCCGACTTTCCACGACGCTCACGCTAGTGACAGCATTATTTATAGTTCGACGTCGCGCGAAAGCGAATGAGCACATTTCGCCTACGGCTTAGGCCGCCCTCCTAGAGTGGCTGCTCGGTGTCTGCAGGCAGCGAGGGTCTGCTAGCTTCCTGTGTTCGCACCTATGTCACCTGTGCTTGCTTGTCAGAGACAGACTATCGCAAAACATACAACTCACTCCATGAATTGATTGCTACGGCATCTGTTATCAGCAGTCACAACTAGCAACACCAGTAGCAGCCGACTGCACGCAAAGAATAGGAATGTGCAGTGGGATTTACGTGAACTCGGCGCAAGGCAGATCTTTCCGACATAGGCTTGAGAATCTTACGGGAACACTTGTACTGTTTCTAAATAAAGCGTAGGGGTGGGAGGAGGGTGCTTCCCGCGCACTAATAACAGCACGCTTGCCAATTGTGGATGCTAATCATTCGCTTGTATCTTCCTAGACACATCTGCAGGCTGAGAATTATTCCACTTGCATGGCAAGGTGCGCATGTAGGTGTGTTAAAAATTCTGGAGGCACTGGGTATTGATCCCAGTACCTCACGCTTACTAAGCGAGCGCTCTACCATCTGAGCTACGCCCGCCCCCCCAAAGACTAATGGTGCTACATACAGCCATATAGAAGACACAGACCCTTGCACTCCCATTATTCAGCAGACAAACACTACTCTCTATGTATCCGTTAGGGTGTCTTTCAAGTTTCGTGCATTCTGTATCGAATCGTAGTTGGCCACACTGAAAGTGGCACGTATAACGTCGAAAATAGAGTTCGGACACCGCTCTGAGTAAGACGAACGTGTTGTCCACCCTCTAGACTTCAATGAGGTTAAGCCGTGATACCTAAGACAGATCTGCACTCGATGACACCTCGATTACAGCCGGTCCCCACACTTACATCTTGCTCTCCTTACGTCAGTATACATCATTTCAGTTTGTGACGCTGGCTTTGCAACATCTTGCGTGCCTTTAGGTTCGCCGCTACCAACACTTACAATGCACTGCCCACAAAAAATTGGGGAGCCTCGGCTTGAACCCTGCACCTTTCTCATGCGAAGCGAACGCTCTACCATCTCAGCTACGCCCCAGGCACGACCAAACTGCGCTATTCCCCATTCTTTGCGACTCTGATGCGCACGGACACGATGGTTGGTTGGTTTGTAGCGGTGAAGGGAGCAGAGTACAAAGGCGCGGACACGTTCATATACACAAAAGTTCCAAGTAGTTTCGATGCTCTGGTATTACAAATGCAAATTCCGTCTGTTTTTAACGTCTTAAATTGAAAGAGCCGTCACAAATTGCTCCGTTTTCACTCCTTGTCGACAATCATACAGCACCTGAGGTAACAAACACATCTCGAGCCCCATTGTGCACTCCATTATTCATGCCAACTCAGTGCCTCGCTCTTTACTACTGTGTACTAATCTTGTCGTCCAACTGCAAAACACTGGGCCACAACAAGTTTCCGCGTCTCCATTGCACTGTGCATACTACAAAACGCTCCCCAAACTTGGCACTCACCCACGCAGCCGACTTTTCCGACTTTCCACGACGCTCACGCAACGCTCACGCTAGTGACAGCATTATTTATAGTTCGACGTCGCGCGAAAGCGAATGAGCACATTTCGCCTACGGCTTAGGCCGCCCTCCTAGAGTGGCTGCTCGGTGTCTGCAGGCAGCGAGGGTCTGCTAGCTTCCTGTGTTCGCACCTATGTCACCTGTGCTTGCTTGTCAGAGACAGACTATCGCAAAACATACAACTCACTCCATGAATTGATTGCTACGGCATCTGTTATCAGCAGTCACAACTGGCAACACCAGTAGCAGCCGACTGCACGCAAAGAATAGGAATGTGCAGTGGGATTTACGTGAACTCGGCGCAAGGCAGATCTTTCCGACATAGGCTTGAGAATCTTACGGGAACACTTGTACTGTTTCTAAATAAAGCGTAGGGGTGGGAGGAGGGTGCTTCCCGCGCACTAATAACAGCACGCTTGCCAATTGTGGATGCTAATCATTCGCTTGTATCTTCCTAGACACATCTGCAGGCTGAGAATTATTCCACTTGCATGGCAAGGTGCGCATGTAGGTGTGTTAAAATTTCTGGAGGCACTGGGTATTGATCCCAGTACCTCACGCTTACTAAGCGAGCGCTCTACCATCTGAGCTACGCCCGCCCCCCCGAAGACTAATGGTGCTACATACAGCCATATAGAAGACACAGACCCTTGCACTCCCATTATTCAGCAGACAAACACTACTCTCTATGTATCCGTTAGGGTGTCTTTCAAGTTTCGTGCATTCTGTATCGAATCGTAGTTGGCCACACTGAAAGTGGCACGTATAACGTCGAAAATAGAGTTCGGACACCGCTCTGAGTAAGACGAACGTGTTGTCCACCCTCTAGACTTCAATGAGGTTAAGCCGTGATACCTAAGACAGATCTGCACTCGATGACACCTCGATTACAGCCGGTCCCCACACTTACATCTTGCTCTCCTTACGTCAGTATACATCATTTCAGTTTGTGACGCTGGCTTTGCAACATCTTGCGTGCCTTTAGGTTCGCCGCGACCAACACTTACAATGCACTGCCCACAAAAAATTGGGGCGCCGCGGCTTGAACCCTGCACCTTTCTCATGCGAAGCGAACGCTCTACCATCTCAGCTACGCCCCAGGCACGACCAAACTGCGCTATTCCCCATTCTTTGCGACTCTGATGCGCACGGACACCATGGTTGGTTGGTTTGTAGCGGTGAAGGGAGCAGAGTACAAAGGCGCGGACACGTTCATATACACAAAAGTTCCAAGTAGTTTCGATGCTCTGGTATTACAAATGCAAATTCCGTCTGTTTTTAACGTCTTAAATTGAAAGAGCCGTCACAAATTGCTCCGTTTTCACTCCTTGTCGACAATCATACAGCACCTGAGGTTCAAACACATCTCGAGCCCCATTGTGCACTCCATTATTCATGCCAACTCAGTGCCTCGCTCTTTACTACTGTGTACTAATCTTGTCGTCCAACTGCAAAACACTGGGCCACAACAAGTTTCCGCGTCTCCATTGCACTGTGCATACTACAAAACGCTCCCCAAACTTGGCACTCACCCACGCAGCCGACTTTTCCGACTTTCCACGACGCTCACGCTAGTGACAGCATTATTTATAGTTCGACGTCGCGCGAAAGCGAATGAGCACATTTCGCCTACGGCTTAGGCCGCCCTCCTAGAGTGGCTGCTCGGTGTCTGCAGGCAGCGAGGGTCTGCTAGCTTCCTGTGTTCGCACCTATGTCACCTGTGCTTGCTTGTCAGAGACAGACTATCGCAAAACATACAACTCACTCCATGAATTGATTGCTACGGCATCTGTTATCAGCAGTCACAACTAGCAACACCAGTAGCAGCCGACTGCACGCAAAGAATAGGAATGTGCAGTGGGATTTACGTGAACTCGGCGCAAGGCAGATCTTTCCGACATAGGCTTGAGAATCTTACGGGAACACTTGTACTGTTTCTAAATAAAGCGTAGGGGTGGGAGGAGGGTGCTTCCCGCGCACTAATAACAGCACGCTTGCCAATTGTGGATGCTAATCATTCGCTTGTATCTTCCTAGACACATCTGCAGGCTGAGAATTATTCCACTTGCATGGCAAGGTGCGCATGTAGGTGTGTTAAAATTTCTGGAGGCACTGGGTATTGATCCCAGTACCTCACGCTTACTAAGCGAGCGCTCTACCATCTGAGCTACGCCCGCCCCCCCCGAAGACTAATGGTGCTACATACAGCCATATAGAAGACACAGACCCTTGCACTCCCATTATTCAGCAGACAAACACTACTCTCTATGTATCCGTTAGGGTGTCTTTCAAGTTTCGTGCATTCTGTATCGAATCGTAGTTGGCCACACTGAAAGTGGCACGTATAACGTCGAAAATAGAGTTCGGACACCGCTCTGAGTAAGACGAACGTGTTGTCCACCCTCTAGACTTCAATGAGGTTAAGCCGTGATACCTAAGACAGATCTGCACTCGATGACACCTCGATTACAGCCGGTCCCCACACTTACATCTTGCTCTCCTTACGTCAGTATACATCATTTCAGTTTGTGACGCTGGCTTTGCAACATCTTGCGTGCCTTTAGGTTCGCCGCGACCAACACTTACAATGCACTGCCCACAAAAAATTGGGGCGCCGCTGCTTGAACCCTGCACCTTTCTCATGCGAAGCGAACGCTCTACCATCTCAGCTACGCCCCAGGCACGACCAAACTGCGCTATTCCCCATTCTTTGCGACTCTGATGCGCACGGACACGATGGTTGGTTGGTTTGTAGCGGTGAAGGGAGCAGAGTACAAAGGCGCGGACACGTTCATATACACAAAAGTTCCAAGTAGTTTCGATGCTCTGGTATTACAAATGCAAATTCCGTCTGTTTTTAACGTCTTAAATTGAAAGAGCCGTCACAAATTGCTCCGTTTTCACTCCTTGTCGACAATCATACAGCACCTGAGGTAACAAACACATCTCGAGCCCCATTGTGCACTCCATTATTCATGCCAACTCAGTGCCTCGCTCTTTACTACTGTGTACTAATCTTGTCGTCCAACTGCAAAACACTGGGCCACAACAAGTTTCCGCGTCTCCATTGCACTGTGCATACTACAAAACGCTCCCCAAACTTGGCACTCACCCACGCAGCCGACTTTTCCGACTTTCCACGACGCTCACGCTAGTGACAGCATTATTTATAGTTCGACGTCGCGCGAAAGCGAATGAGCACATTTCGCCTACGGCTTAGGCCGCCCTCCTAGAGTGGCTGCTCGGTGTCTGCAGGCAGCGAGGGTCTGCTAGCTTCCTGTGTTCGCACCTATGTCACCTGTGCTTGCTTGTCAGAGACAGACTATCGCAAAACATACAATTCACTCCATGAATTGATTGCTACGGCATCTGTTATCAGCAGTCACAACTAGCAACACCAGTAGCAGCCGACTGCACGCAAAGAATAGGAATGTGCAGTGGGATTTACGTGAACTCGGCGCAAGGCAGATCTTTCCGACATAGGCTTGAGAATCTTACGGGAACACTTGTACTGTTTCTAAATAAAGCGTAGGGGTGGGAGGAGGGTGCTTCCCGCGCACTAATAACAGCACGCTTGCCAATTGTGGATGCTAATCATTCGCTTGTATCTTCCTAGACACATCTGCAGGCTGAGAATTATTCCACTTGCATGGCAAGGTGCGCATGTAGGTGTGTTAAAAATTCTGGAGGCACTGGGTATTGATCCCAGTAACTCACGCTTACTAAGCGAGCGCTCTACCATCTGAGCTACGCCCGCCCGCCCGAAGACTAATGGTGCTACATACAGCCATATAGAAGACACAGACCCTTGCACTCCCATTATTCAGCAGACAAACACTACTCTCTATGTATCCGTTAGGGTGTCTTTCAAGTTTCGTGCATTCTGTATCGAATCGTAGTTGGCCACACTGAAAGTGGCACGTATAACGTCGAAAATAGAGTTCGGACACCGCTCTGAGTAAGACGAACGTGTTGTCCACCCTCTAGACTTCAATGAGGTTAAGCCGTGATACCTAAGACAGATCTGCACTCGATGACACCTCGATTACAGCCGGTCCCCACACTTACATCTTGCTCTCCTTACGTCAGTATACATCATTTCAGTTTGTGACGCTGGCTTTGCAACATCTTGCGTGCCTTTAGGTTCGCCGCGACCAACACTTACAATGCACTGCCCACAAAAAATTGGGGCGCCGCTGCTTGAACCCTGCACCTTTCTCATGCGAAGCGAACGCTCTACCATCTCAGCTACGCCCCAGGCACGACCAAACTGCGCTATTCCCCATTCTTTGCGACTCTGATGCGCACGGACACGATGGTTGGTTGGTTTGTAGCGGTGAAGGGAGCAGAGTACAAAGGCGCGGACACGTTCATATACACAAAAGTTCCAAGTAGTTTCGATGCTCTGGTATTACAAATGCAAATTCCGTCTGTTTTTAACGTCTTAAATTGAAAGAGCCGTCACAAATTGCTCCGTTTTCACTCCTTGTCGACAATCATACAGCACCTGAGGTAACAAACACATCTCGAGCCCCATTGTGCACTCTATTATTCATGCCAACTCAGTGCCTCGCTCTTTACTACTGTGTACTAATCTTGTCGTCCAACTGCAAAACACTGGGCCACAACAAGTTTCCGCGTCTCCATTGCACTGTGCATACTACAAAACGCTCCCCAAACTTGGCACTCACCCACGCAGCCGACTTTTCCGACTTTCCACGACGCTCACGCTAGTGACAGCATTATTTATAGTTCGACGTCGCGCGAAAGCGAATGAGCACATTTCGCCTACGGCTTAGGCCGCCCTCCTAGAGTGGCTGCTCGGTGTCTGCAGGCAGCGAGGGTCTGCTAGCTTCCTGTGTTCGCACCTATGTCACCTGTGCTTGCTTGTCAGAGACAGACTATCGCAAAACATACAACTCACTCCATGAATTGATTGCTACGGCATCTGTTATCAGCAGTCACAACTAGCAACACCAGTAGCAGCCGACTGCACGCAAAGAATAGGAATGTGCAGTGGGATTTACGTGAACTCGGCGCAAGGCAGATCTTTCCGACATAGGCTTGAGAATCTTACGGGAACACTTGTACTGTTTCTAAATAAAGCGTAGGGGTGGGAGGAGGGTGCTTCCCGCGCACTAATAACAGCACGCTTGCCAATTGTGGATGCTAATCATTCGCTTGTATCTTCCTAGACACATCTGCAGGCTGAGAATTATTCCACTTGCATGGCAAGGTGCGCATGTAGGTGTGTTAAAAATTCTGGAGGCACTGGGTATTGATCCCAGTACCTCACGCTTACTAAGCGAGCGCTCTACCATCTGAGCTACGCCCGCCCCCCCGAAGACTAATGGTGCTACATACAGCCATATAGAAGACACAGACCCTTGCACTCCCATTATTCAGCAGACAAACACTGCTCTCTATGTATCCGTTAGGGTGTCTTTCAAGTTTCGTGCATTCTGTATCGAATCGTAGTTGGCCACACTGAAAGTGGCACGTATAACGTCGAAAATAGAGTTCGGACACCGCTCTGAGTAAGACGAACGTGTTGTCCACCCTCTAGACTTCAATGAGGTTAAGCCGTGATACCTAAGACAGATCTGCACTCGATGACACCTCGATTACAGCCGGTCCCCACACTTACATCTTGCTCTCCTTACGTCAGTATACATCATTTCAGTTTGTGACGCTGGCTTTGCAACATCTTGCGTGCCTTTAGGTTCGCCGCGACCAACACTTACAATGCACTGCCCACAAAAAATTGGGGCGCCGCTGCTTGAACCCTGCACCTTTCTCATGCGAAGCGAACGCTCTACCATCTCAGCTACGCCCCAGGCACGACCATACTGCGCTATTCCCCATTCTTTGCGACTCTGATGCGCACGGACACGATGGTTGGTTGGTTTGTAGCGGTGAAGGGAGCAGAGTACAAAGGCGCGGACACGTTCATATACACAAAAGTTCCAAGTAGTTTCGATGCTCTGGTATTACAAATGCAAATTCCGTCTGTTTTTAACGTCTTAAATTGAAAGAGCCGTCACAAATTGCTCCGTTTTCACTCCTTGTCGACAATCATACAGCACCTGAGGTAACAAACACATCTCGAGCCCCATTGTGCACTCCATTATTCATGCCAACTCAGTGCCTCGCTCTTTACTACTGTGTACTAATCTTGTCGTCCAACTGCAAAACACTGGGCCACAACAAGTTTCCGCGTCTCCATTGCACTGTGCATACTACAAAACGCTCCCCAAACTTGGCACTCACCCACGCAGCCGACTTTTCCGACTTTCCACGACGCTCACACAACGCTCACGCTAGTGACAGCATTATTTATAGTTCGACGTCGCGCGAAAGCGAATGAGCACATTTCGCCTACGGCTTAGGCCGCCCTCCTAGAGTGGCTGCTCGGTGTCTGCAGGCAGCGAGGGTCTGCTAGCTTCCTGTGTTCGCACCTATGTCACCTGTGCTTGCTTGTCAGAGACAGACTATCGCAAAACATACAACTCACTCCATGAATTGATTGCTACGGCATCTGTTATCAGCAGTCACAACTAGCAACACCAGTAGCAGCCGACTGCACGCAAAGAATAGGAATGTGCAGTGGGATTTACGTGAACTCGGCGCAAGGCAGATCTTTCCGACATAGGCTTGAGAATCTTACGGGAACACTTGTACTGTTTCTAAATAAAGCGTAGGGGTGGGAGGAGGGTGCTTCCCGCGCACTAATAACAGCACGCTTGCCAATTGTGGATGCTAATCATTCGCTTGTATCTTCCTAGACACATCTGCAGGCTGAGAATTATTCCACTTGCATGGCAAGGTGCGCATGTAGGTGTGTTAAAAATTCTGGAGGCACTGGGTATTGATCCCAGTACCTCACGCTTACTAAGCGAGCGCTCTACCATCTGAGCTACGCCCGCCCCCCCGAAGACTAATGGTGCTACATACAGCCATATAGAAGACACAGACCCTTGCACTCCCATTATTCAGCAGACAAACACTACTCTCTATGTATCCGTTAGGGTGTCTTTCAAGTTTCGTGCATTCTGTATCGAATCGTAGTTGGCCACACTGAAAGTGGCACGTATAACGTCGAAAATAGAGTTCGGACACCGCTCTGAGTAAGACGAACGTGTTGTCCACCCTCTAGACTTCAATGAGGTTAAGCCGTGATACCTAAGACAGATCTGCACTCGATGACACCTCGATTACAGCCGGTCCCCACACTTACATCTTGCTCTCCTTACGTCAGTATACATCATTTCAGTTTGTGACGCTGGCTTTGCAACATCTTGCGTGCCTTTAGGTTCGCCGCGACCAACACTTACAATGCACTGCCCACAAAAAATTGGGGCGCCGCTGCTTGAACCCTGCACCTTTCTCATGCGAAGCGAACGCTCTACCATCTCAGCTACGCCCCAGGCACGACCAAACTGCGCTATTCCCCATTCTTTGCGACTCTGATGCGCACGGACACGATGGTTGGTTGGTTTGTAGCGGTGAAGGGAGCAGAGTACAAAGGCGCGGACACGTTCATATACACAAAAGTTCCAAGTAGTTTCGATGCTCTGGTATTACAAATGCAAATTCCGTCTGTTTTTAACGTCTTAAATTGAAAGAGCCGTCACAAATTGCTCCGTTTTCACTCCTTGTCGACAATCATACAGCACCTGAGGTAACAAACACATCTCGAGCCCCATTGTGCACTCCATTATTCATGCCAACTCAGTGCCTCGCTCTTTACTACTGTGTACTAATCTTGTCGTCCAACTGCAAAACACTGGGCCACAACAAGTTTCCGCGTCTCCATTGCACTGTGCATACTACAAAACGCTCCCCAAACTTGGCACTCACCCACGCAGCCGACTTTTCCGACTTTCCACGACGTTCACGCTAGTGACAGCATTATTTATAGTTCGACGTCGCGCGAAAGCGAATGAGCACATTTCGCCTACGGCTTAGGCCGCCCTCCTAGAGTGGCTGCTCGGTGTCTGCAGGCAGCGAGGGTCTGCTAGCTTCCTGTGTTCGCACCTATGTCACCTGTGCTTGCTTGTCAGAGACAGACTATCGCAAAACATACAACTCACTCCATGAATTGATTGCTACGGCATCTGTTATCAGCAGTCACAACTAGCAACACCAGTAGCAGCCGACTGCACGCAAAGAATAGGAATGTGCAGTGGGATTTACGTGAACTCGGCGCAAGGCAGATCTTTCCGACATAGGCTTGAGAATCTTACGGGAACACTTGTACTGTTTCTAAATAAAGCGTAGGGGTGGGAGGAGGGTGCTTCCCGCGCACTAATAACAGCACGCTTGCCAATTGTGGATGCTAATCATTCGCTTGTATCTTCCTAGACACATCTGCAGGCTGAGAATTATTCCACTTGCATGGCAAGGTGCGCATGTAGGTGTGTTAAAAATTCTGGAGGCACTGGGTATTGATCCCAGTACCTCACGCTTACTAAGCGAGCGCTCTACCATCTGAGCTACGCCCGCCCCCCCGAAGACTAATGGTGCTACATACAGCCATATAGAAGACACAGACCCTTGCACTCCCATTATTCAGCAGACAAACACTACTCTCTATGTATCCGTTAGGGTGTCTTTCAAGTTTCGTGCATTCTGTATCGAATCGTAGTTGGCCACACTGAAAGTGGCACGTATAACGTCGAAAATAGAGTTCGGACACCGCTCTGAGTAAGACGAACGTGTTGTCCACCCTCTAGACTTCAATGAGGTTAAGCCGTGATACCTAAGACAGATCTGCACTCGATGACACCTCGATTACAGCCGGTCCCCACACTTACATCTTGCTCTCCTTACGTCAGTATACATCATTTCAGTTTGTGACGCTGGCTTTGCAACATCTTGCGTGCCTTTAGGTTCGCCGCGACCAACACTTACAATGCACTGCCCACAAAAAATTGGTGCGCCGCTGCTTGAACCCTGCACCTTTCTCAGGCGAAGCGAACGCTCTACCATCTCAGCTACGCCCCAGGCACGACCAAACTGCGCTATTCCCCATTCTTTGCGACTCTGATGCGCACGGACACGATGGTTGGTTGGTTTGTAGCGGTGAAGGGAGCAGAGTACAAAGGCGCGGACACGTTCATATACACAAAAGTTCCAAGTAGTTTCGATGCTCTGGTATTACAAATGCAAATTCCGTCTGTTTTTAACGTCTTAAATTGAAAGAGCCGTCACAAATTGCTCCGTTTTCACTCCTTGTCGACAATCATACAGCACCTGAGGTAACAAACACATCTCGAGCCCCATTGTGCACTCCATTATTCATGCCAACTCAGTGCCTCGCTCTTTACTACTGTGTACTAATCTTGTCGTCCAACTGCAAAACACTGGGCCACAACAAGTTTCCGCGTCTCCATTGCACTGTGCATACTACAAAACGCTCCCCAAACTTGGCACTCACCCACGCAGCCGACTTTTCCGACTTTCCACGACGTTCACGCTAGTGACAGCATTATTTATAGTTCGACGTCGCGCGAAAGCGAATGAGCACATTTCGCCTACGGCTTAGGCCGCCCTCCTAGAGTGGCTGCTCGGTGTCTGCAGGCAGCGAGGGTCTGCTAGCTTCCTGTGTTCGCACCTATGTCACCTGTGCTTGCTTGTCAGAGACAGACTATCGCAAAACATACAACTCACTCCATGAATTGATTGCTACGGCATCTGTTATCAGCAGTCACAACTAGCAACACCAGTAGCAGCCGACTGCACGCAAAGAATAGGAATGTGCAGTGGGATTTACGTGAACTCGGCGCAAGGCAGATCTTTCCGACATAGGCTTGAGAATCTTACGGGAACACTTGTACTGTTTCTAAATAAAGCGTAGGGGTGGGAGGAGGGTGCTTCCCGCGTACTAATAACAGCACGCTTGCCAATTGTGGATGCTAATCATTCGCTTGTATCTTCCTAGACACATCTGCAGGCTGAGAATTATTCCACTTGCATGGCAAGGTGCGCATGTAGGTGTGTTAAAAATTCTGGAGGCACTGGGTATTGATCCCAGTACCTCACGCTTACTAAGCGAGCGCTCTACCATCTGAGCTACGCCCGCCCCCCCGAAGACTAATGGTGCTACATACAGCCATATAGAAGACACAGACCCTTGCACTCCCATTATTCAGCAGACAAACACTACTCTCTATGTATCCGTTAGGGTGTCTTTCAAGTTTCGTGCATTCTGTATCGAATCGTAGTTGGCCACACTGAAAGTGGCACGTATAACGTCGAAAATAGAGTTCGGACACCGCTCTGAGTAAGACGAACGTGTTGTCCACCCTCTAGACTTCAATGAGGTTAAGCCGTGATACCTAAGACAGATCTGCACTCGATGACACCTCGATTACAGCCGGTCCCCACACTTACATCTTGCTCTCCTTACGTCAGTATACATCATTTCAGTTTGTGACGCTGGCTTTGCAACATCTTGCGTGCCTTTAGGTTCGCCGCGACCAACACTTACAATGCACTGCCCACAAAAAATTGGTGCGCCGCTGCTTGAACCCTGCACCTTTCTCAGGCGAAGCGAACGCTCTACCATCTCAGCTACGCCCCAGGCACGACCAAACTGCGCTATTCCCCATTCTTTGCGACTCTGATGCGCACGGACACGATGGTTGGTTGGTTTGTAGCGGTGAAGGGAGCAGAGTACAAAGGCGCGGACACGTTCATATACACAAAAGTTCCAAGTAGTTTCGATGCTCTGGTATTACAAATGCAAATTCCGTCTGTTTTTAACGTCTTAAATTGAAAGAGCCGTCACAAATTGCTCCGTTTTCACTCCTTGTCGACAATCATACAGCACCTGAGGTAACAAACACATCTCGAGCCCCATTGTGCACTCCATTATTCATGCCAACTCAGTGCCTCGCTCTTTACTACTGTGTACTAATCTTGTCGTCCAACTGCAAAACACTGGGCCACAACAAGTTTCCGCGTCTCCATTGCACTGTGCATACTACAAAACGCTCCCCAAACTTGGCACTCACCCACGCAGCCGACTTTTCCGACTTTCCACGACGCTCACGCTAGTGACAGCATTATTTATAGTTCGACGTCGCGCGAAAGCGAATGAGCACATTTCGCCTACGGCTTAGGCCGCCCTCCTAGAGTGGCTGCTCGGTGTCTGCAGGCAGCGAGGGTCTGCTAGCTTCCTGTGTTCGCACCTATGTCACCTGTGCTTGCTTGTCAGAGACAGACTATCGCAAAACATACAACTCACTCCATGAATTGATTGCTACGGCATCTGTTATCAGCAGTCACAACTAGCAACACCAGTAGCAGCCGACTGCACGCAAAGAATAGGAATGTGCAGTGGGATTTACGTGAACTCGGCGCAAGGCAGATCTTTCCGACATGGGCTTGAGAATCTTACGGGAACACTTGTACTGTTTCTAAATAAAGCGTAGGGGTGGGAGGAGGGTGCTTCCCGCGCACTAATAACAGCACGCTTGCCAATTGTGGATGCTAATCATTCGCTTGTATCTTCCTAGACACATCTGCAGGCTGAGAATTATTCCACTTGCATGGCAAGGTGCGCATGTAGGTGTGTTAAAAATTCTGGAGGCACTGGGTATTGATCCCAGTACCTCACGCTTACTAAGCGAGCGCTCTACCATCTGAGCTACGCCCGCCCCCCCCGAAGACTAATGGTGCTACATACAGCCATATAGAAGACACAGACCCTTGCACTCCCATTATTCAGCAGACAAACACTACTCTCTATGTATCCGTTAGGGTGTCTTTCAAGTTTCGTGCATTCTGTATCGAATCGTAGTTGGCCACACTGAAAGTGGCACGTATAACGTCGAAAATAGAGTTCGGACACCGCTCTGAGTAAGACGAACGTGTTGTCCACCCTCTAGACTTCAATGAGGTTAAGCCGTGATACCTAAGACAGATCTGCACTCGATGACACCTCGATTACAGCCGGTCCCCACACTTACATCTTGCTCTCCTTACGTCAGTATACATCATTTCAGTTTGTGACGCTGGCTTTGCAACATCTTGCGTGCCTTTAGGTTCGCCGCGACCAACACTTACAATGCACTGCCCACAAAAAATTGGGGCGCCGCTGCTTGAACCCTGCACCTTTCTCAGGCGAAGCGAACGCTCTACCATCTCAGCTACGCCCCAGGCACGACCAAACTGCGCTATTCCCCATTCTTTGCGACTCTGATGCGCACGGACACGATGGTTGGTTGGTTTGTAGCGGTGAAGGGAGCAGAGTACAAAGGCGCGGACACGTTCATATACACAAAAGTTCCAAGTAGTTTCGATGCTCTGGTATTACAAATGCAAATTCCGTCTGTTTTTAACGTCTTAAATTGAAAGAGCCGTCACAAATTGCTCCGTTTTCACTCCTTGTCGACAATCATACAGCACCTGAGGTAACAAACACATCTCGAGCCCCATTGTGCACTCCATTATTCATGCCAACTCAGTGCCTCGCTCTTTACTACTGTGTACTAATCTTGTCGTCCAACTGCAAAACACTGGGCCACAACAAGTTTCCGCGTCTCCATTGCACTGTGCATACTACAAAACGCTCCCCAAACTTGGCACTCACCCACGCAGCCGACTTTTCCGACTTTCCACGACGCTCACGCTAGTGACAGCATTATTTATAGTTCGACGTCGCGCGAAAGCGAATGAGCACATTTCGCCTACGGCTTAGGCCGCCCTCCTAGAGTGGCTGCTCGGTGTCTGCAGGCAGCGAGGGTCTGCTAGCTTCCTGTGTTCGCACCTATGTCACCTGTGCTTGCTTGTCAGAGACAGACTATCGCAAAACATACAACTCACTCCATGAATTGATTGCTACGGCATCTGTTATCAGCAGTCACAACTAGCAACACCAGTAGCAGCCGACTGCACGCAAAGAATAGGAATGTGCAGTGGGATTTACGTGAACTCGGCGCAAGGCAGATCTTTCCGACATAGGCTTGAGAATCTTACGGGAACACTTGTACTGTTTCTAAATAAAGCGTAGGGGTGTGAGGAGGGTGCTTCCCGCGCACTAATAACAGCACGCTTGCCAATTGTGGATGCTAATCATTCGCTTGTATCTTCCTAGACACATCTGCAGGCTGAGAATTATTCCACTTGCATGGCAAGGTGCGCATGTAGGTGTGTTAAAAATTCTGGAGGCACTGGGTATTGATCCCAGTACCTCACGCTTACTAAGCGAGCGCTCTACCATCTGAGCTACGCCCGCCCCCCCGAAGACTAATGGTGCTACATACAGCCATATAGAAGACACAGACCCTTGCACTCCCATTATTCAGCAGACAAACACTACTCTCTATGTATCCGTTAGGGTGTCTTTCAAGTTTCGTGCATTCTGTATCGAATCGTAGTTGGCCACACTGAAAGTGGCACGTATAACGTCGAAAATAGAGTTCGGACACCGCTCTGAGTAAGACGAACGTGTTGTCCACCCTCTAGACTTCAATGAGGTTAAGCCGTGATACCTAAGACAGATCTGCACTCGATGACACCTCGATTACAGCCGGTCCCCACACTTACATCTTGCTCTCCTTACGTCAGTATACATCATTTCAGTTTGTGACGCTGGCTTTGCAACATCTTGCGTGCCTTTAGGTTCGCCGCGACCAACACTTACAATGCACTGCCCACAAAAAATTGGCGCGCCGCTGCTTGAACCCTGCACCTTTCTCAGGCGAAGCGAACGCTCTACCATCTCAGCTACGCCCCAGGCACGACCAAACTGCGCTATTCCCCATTCTTTGCGACTCTGATGCGCACGGACACGATGGTTGGTTGGTTTGTAGCGGTGAAGGGAGCAGAGTACAAAGGCGCGGACACGTTCATATACACAAAAGTTCCAAGTAGTTTCGATGCTCTGGTATTACAAATGCAAATTCCGTCTGTTTTTAACGTCTTAAATTGAAAGAGCCGTCACAAATTGCTCCGTTTTCACTCCTTGTCGACAATCATACAGCACCTGAGGTAACAAACACATCTCGAGCCCCATTGTGCACTCCATTATTCATGCCAACTCAGTGCCTCGCTCTTTACTACTGTGTACTAATCTTGTCGTCCAACTGCAAAACACTGGGCCACAACAAGTTTCCGCGTCTCCATTGCACTGTGCATACTACAAAACGCTCCCCAAACTTGGCACTCACCCACGCAGCCGACTTTTCCGACTTTCCACGACGCTCACGCTAGTGACAGCATTATTTATAGTTCGACGTCGCGCGAAAGCGAATGAGCACATTTCGCCTACGGCTTAGGCCGCCCTCCTAGAGTGGCTGCTCGGTGTCTGCAGGCAGCGAGGGTCTGCTAGCTTCCTGTGTTCGCACCTATGTCACCTGTGCTTGCTTGTCAGAGACAGACTATCGCAAAACATACAACTCACTCCATGAATTGATTGCTACGGCATCTGTTATCAGCAGTCACAACTAGCAACACCAGTAGCAGCCGACTGCACGCAAAGAATAGGAATGTGCAGTGGGATTTACGTGAACTCGGCGCAAGGCAGATCTTTCCGACATAGGCTTGAGAATCTTACGGGAACACTTGTACTGTTTCTAAATAAAGCGTAGGGGTGGGAGGAGGGTGCTTCCCGCGCACTAATAACAGCACGCTTGCCAATTGTGGATGCTAATCATTCGCTTGTATCTTCCTAGACACATCTGCAGGCTGAGAATTATTCCACTTGCATGGCAAGGTGCGCATGTAGGTGTGTTAAAAATTCTGGAGGCACTGGGTATTGATCCCAGTACCTCACGCTTACTAAGCGAGCGCTCTACCATCTGAGCTACGCCCGCCCCCCCGAAGACTAATGGTGCTACATACAGCCATATAGAAGACACAGACCCTTGCACTCCCATTATTCAGCAGACAAACACTACTCTCTATGTATCCGTTAGGGTGTCTTTCAAGTTTCGTGCATTCTGTATCGAATCGTAGTTGGCCACACTGAAAGTGGCACGTATAACGTCGAAAATAGAGTTCGGACACCGCTCTGAGTAAGACGAACGTGTTGTCCACCCTCTAGACTTCAATGAGGTTAAGCCGTGATACCTAAGACAGATCTGCACTCGATGACACCTCGATTACAGCCGGTCCCCACACTTACATCTTGCTCTCCTTACGTCAGTATACATCATTTCAGTTTGTGACGCTGGCTTTGCAACATCTTGCGTGCCTTTAGGTTCGCCGCGACCAACACTTACAATGCACTGCCCACAAAAAATTGGGGCGCCGCTGCTTGAACCCTGCACCTTTCTCAGGCGAAGCGAACGCTCTACCATCTCAGCTACGCCCCAGGCACGACCAAACTGCGCTATTCCCCATTCTTTGCGACTCTGATGCGCACGGACACGATGGTTGGTTGGTTTGTAGCGGTGAAGGGAGCAGAGTACAAAGGCGCGGACACGTTCATATACACAAAAGTTCCAAGTAGTTTCGATGCTCTGGTATTACAAATGCAAATTCCATCTGTTTTTAACGTCTTAAATTGAAAGAGCCGTCACAAATTGCTCCGTTTTCACTCCTTGTCGACAATCATACAGCACCTGAGGTAACAAACACATCTCGAGCCCCATTGTGCACTCCATTATTCATGCCAACTCAGTGCCTCGCTCTTTACTACTGTGTACTAATCTTGTCGTCCAACTGCAAAACACTGGGCCACAACAAGTTTCCGCGTCTCCATTGCACTGTGCATACTACAAAACGCTCCCCAAACTTGGCACTCACCCACGCAGCCGACTTTTCCGACTTTCCACGACGCTCACGCTAGTGACAGCATTATTTATAGTTCGACGTCGCGCGAAAGCGAATGAGCACATTTCGCCTACGGCTTAGGCCGCCCTCCTAGAGTGGCTGCTCGGTGTCTGCAGGCAGCGAGGGTCTGCTAGCTTCCTGTGTTCGCACCTATGTCACCTGTGCTTGCTTGTCAGAGACAGACTATCGCAAAACATACAACTCACTCCATGAATTGATTGCTACGGCATCTGTTATCAGCAGTCACAACTAGCAACACCAGTAGCAGCCGACTGCACGCAAAGAATAGGAATGTGCAGTGGGATTTACGTGAACTCGGCGCAAGGCAGATCTTTCCGACATAGGCTTGAGAATCTTACGGGAACACTTGTACTGTCTCTAAATAAAGCGTAGGGGTGGGAGGAGGGTGCTTCCCGCGCACTAATAACAGCACGCTTGCCAATTGTGGATGCTAATCATTCGCTTGTATCTTCCTAGACACATCTGCAGGCTGAGAATTATTCCACTTGCATGGCAAGGTGCGCATGTAGGTGTGTTAAAAATTCTGGAGGCACTGGGTATTGATCCCAGTACCTCACGCTTACTAAGCGAGCGCTCTACCATCTGAGCTACGCCCGCCCCCCCCCCCCCCCGAAGACTAATGGTGCTACATATAGCCATATAGAAGACACAGACCCTTGCACTCCCATTATTCAGCAGACAAACACTACTCTCTATGTATCCGTTAGGGTGTCTTTCAAGTTTCGTGCATTCTGTATCGAATCGTAGTTGGCCACACTGAAAGTGGCACGTATAACGTCGAAAATAGAGTTCGGACACCGCTCTGAGTAAGACGAACGTGTTGTCCACCCTCTAGACTTCAATGAGGTTAAGCCGTGATACCTAAGACAGATCTGCACTCGATGACACCTCGATTACAGCCGGTCCCCACACTTACATCTTGCTCTCCTTACGTCAGTATACATCATTTCAGTTTGTGACGCTGGCTTTGCAACATCTTGCGTGCCTTTAGGTTCGCCGCGACCAACACTTACAATGCACTGCCCACAAAAAATTGGGGCGCCGCGGCTTGAACCCTGCACCTTTCTCATGCGAAGCGAACGCTCTACCATCTCAGCTACGCCCCAGGCACGACCAAACTGCGCTATTCCCCATTCTTTGCGACTCTGATGCGCACGGACACCATGGATGGTTGGTTTGTAGCGGTGAAGGGAGCAGAGTACAAAGGCGCGGACACGTTCATATACACAAAAGTTCCAAGTAGTTTCGATGCTCTGGTATTACAAATGCAAATTCCGTCTGTTTTTAACGTCTTAAATTGAAAGAGCCGTCACAAATTGCTCCGTTTTCACTCCTTGTCGACAATCATACAGCACCTGAGGTAACAAACACATCTCGAGCCCCATTGTGCACTCCATTATTCATGCCAACTCAGTGCCTCGCTCTTTACTACTGTGTACTAATCTTGTCGTCCAACTGCAAAACACTGGGCCACAACAAGTTTCCGCGTCTCCATTGCACTGTGCATACTACAAAACGCTCCCCAAACTTGGCACTCACCCACGCAGCCGACTTTTCCGACTTTCCACGACGCTCACGCAACGCCCACGCTAGTGACAGCATTATTTATAGTTCGACGTCGCGCGAAAGCGAATGAGCACATTTCGCCTACGGCTTAGGCCGCCCTCCTAGAGTGCCTGCTCGGTGTCTGCAGGCAGCGAGGGTCTGCTAGCTTCCTGTGTTCGCACCTATGTCACCTGTGCTTGCTTGTCAGAGACAGACTATCGCAAAACATACAACTCACTCCATGAATTGATTGCTACGGCATCTGTTATCAGCAGTCACAACTAGCAACACCAGTAGCAGCCGACTGCACGCAAAGAATAGGAATGTGCAGTGGGATATACGTGAACTCGGCGCAAGGCAGATCTTTCCGACATAGGCTTGAGAATCTTACGGGAACACTTGTACTGTTTCTAAATAAAGCGTAGGGGTGGGAGGAGGGTGCTTCCCGCGCACTAATAACAGCACGCTTGCCAATTGTGGATGCTAATCATTCGCTTGTATCTTCCTAGACACATCTGCAGGCTGAGAATTATTCCACTTGCATGGCAAGGTGCGCATGTAGGTGTGTTAAAAATTGTGGAGGCACTGGGTATTGATCCCAGTACCTCACGCTTACTAAGCGAGCGCTCTACCATCTGAGCTACGCCCGCCCCCCGAAGACTAATGGTGCTACATACAGCCATATAGAAGACACAGACCCTTGCACTCCCATTATTCAGCAGACAAACACTACTCTCTATGTATCCGTTAGGGTGTCTTTCAAGTTTCGTGCATTCTGTATCGAATCGTAGTTGGCCACACTGAAAGTGGCACGTATAACGTCGAAAATAGAGTTCGGACACCGCTCTGAGTAAGACGAACGTGTTGTCCACCCTCTAGACTTCAATGAGGTTAAGCCGTGATACCTAAGACAGATCTGCACTCGATGACACCTCGATTACAGCCGGTCCCCACACTTACATCTTGCTCTCCTTACGTCAGTATACATCATTTCAGTTTGTGACGCTGGCTTTGCAACATCTTGCGTGCCTTTAGGTTCGCCGCGACCAACACTTACAATGCACTGCCCACAAAAAATTGGGGCGCCGCGGCTTGAACCCTGCACCTTTCTCATGCGAAGCGAACGCTCTACCATCTCAGCTACGCCCCAGGCACGACCAAACTGCGCTATTCCCCATTCTTTGCGACTCTGATGCGCACGGACACGATGGTTGGTTGGTTTGTAGCGGTGAAGGGAGCACAGTACAAAGGCGCGGACACGTTCATATACACAAAAGTTCCAAGTAGTTTCGATGCTCTGGTATTACAAATGCAAATTCCGTCTGTTTTTAACGTCTTAAATTGAAAGAGCCGTCACAAATTGCTCCGTTTTCACTCCTTGTCGACAATCATACAGCACCTGAGGTAACAAACACATCTCGAGCCCCATTGTGCACTCCATTATTCATGCCAACTCAGTGCCTCGCTCTTTACTACTGTGTACTAATCTTGTCGTCCAACTGCAAAACACTGGGCCACAACAAGTTTCCGCGTCTCCATTGCACTGTGCATACTACAAAACGCTCCCCAAACTTGGCACTCACCCACGCAGCCGACTTTTCCGACTTTCCACGACGCTCACGCTAGTGACAGCATTATTTATAGTTCGACGTCGCGCGAAAGCGAATGAGCACATTTCGCCTACGGCTTAGGCCGCCCTCCTAGAGTGGCTGCTCGGTGTCTGCAGGCAGCGAGGGTCTGCTAGCTTCCTGTGTTCGCACCTATGTCACCTGTGCTTGCTTGTCAGAGACAGACTATCGCAAAACATACAACTCACTCCATGAATTGATTGCTACGGCATCTGTTATCAGCAGTCACAACTAGCAACACCAGTAGCAGCCGACTGCACGCAAAGAATAGGAATGTGCAGTGGGATTTACGTGAACTCGGCGCAAGGCAGATCTTTCCGACATAGGCTTGAGAATCTTACGGGAACACTTGTACTGTTTCTAAATAAAGCGTAGGGGTGGGAGGAGGGTGCTTCCCGCGCACTAATAACAGCACGCTTGCCAATTGTGGATGCTAATCATTCGCTTGTATCTTCCTAGACACATCTGCAGGCTGAGAATTATTCCACTTGCATGGCAAGGTGCGCATGTAGGTGTGTTAAAAATTCTGGAGGCACTGGGTATTGATCCCAGTACCTCACGCTTACTAAGCGAGCGCTCTACCATCTGAGCTACGCCCGCCCCCCGAAGACTAATGGTGCTACATACAGCCATATAGAAGACACAGACCCTTGCACTCCCATTATTCAGCAGACAAACACTACTCTCTATGTATCCGTTAGGGTGTCTTTCAAGTTTCGTGCATTCTGTATCGAATCGTAGTTGGCCACACTGAAAGTGGCACGTATAACGTCGAAAATAGAGTTCGGACACCGCTCTGAGTAAGACGAACGTGTTGTCCACCCTCTAGACTTCAATGAGGTTAAGCCGTGATACCTAAGACAGATCTGCACTCGATGACACCTCGATTACAGCCGGTCCCCACACTTACATCTTGCTCTCCTTACGTCAGTATACATCATTTCAGTTTGTGACGCTGGCTTTGCAACATCTTGCGTGCCTTTAGGTTCACCGCGACCAACACTTACAATGCACTGCCCACAAAAAATTGGGGCGCCGCGGCTTGAACCCTGCACCTTTCTCATGCGAAGCGAACGCTCTATCATCTCAGCTACGCCCCAGGCACGACCAAACTGCGCTATTCCCCATTCTTTGCGACTCTGATGCGCACGGACACGATGGTTGGTTGGTTTGTAGCGGTGAAGGGAGCAGAGTACAAAGGCGCGGACACGTTCATATACACAAAAGTTCCAAGTAGTTTCGATGCTCTGGTATTACAAATGCAAATTCCGTCTGTTTTTAACGTCTTAAATTGAAAGAGCCGTCACAAATTGCTCCGTTTTCACTCCTTGTCGACAATCATACAGCACCTGAGGTAACAAACACATCTCGAGCCCCATTGTGCACTCCATTATTCATGCCAACTCAGTGCCTCGCTCTTTACTACTGTGTACTAATCTTGTCGTCCAACTGCAAAACACTGGGCCACAACAAGTTTCCGCGTCTCCATTGCACTGTGCATACTACAAAACGCTCCCCAAACTTGGCACTCACCCACGCAGCCGACTTTTCCGACTTTATACGACACTCACGCAACGCTCACGCTAGTGACAGCATTATTTATAGTTCGACGTCGCGCGAAAGCGAATGAGCACATTTCGCCTACGGCTTAGGCCGCCCTCCTAGAGTTGCTGCTCGGTGTCTGCAGGCAGCGAGGGTCTGCTAGCTTCCTGTGTTCGCACCTATGTCACCTGTGCTTGCTTGTCAGAGACAGACTATCGCAAAACATACAACTCACTCCATGAATTGATTGCTACGGCATCTGTTATCAGCAGTCACAACTAGCAACACCAGTAGCAGCCGACTGCACGCAAAGAATAGGAATGTGCAGTGGGATTTACGTGAACTCGGCGCAAGGCAGATCTTTCCGACATAGGCTTGAGAATCTTACGGGAACACTTGTACTGTTTCTAAATAAAGCGTAGGGGTGGGAGGAGGGTGCTTCCCGCGCACTAATAACAGCACGCTTGCCAATTGTGGATGCTAATCATTCGCTTGTATCTTCCTAGACACATCTGCAGGCTGAGAATTATTCCACTTGCATGGCAAGGTGCGCATGTAGGTGTGTTAAAAATTCTGGAGGCACTGGGTATTGATCCCAGTACCTCACGCTTACTAAGCGAGCGCTCTACCATCTGAGCTACGCCCGCCCCCCCGAAGACTAATGGTGCTACATACAGCCATATAGAAGACACAGACCCTTGCACTCCCATTATTCAGCAGACAAACACTACTCTCTATGTATCCGTTAGGGTGTCTTTCAAGTTTCGTGCATTCTGTATCGAATCGTAGTTGGCCACACTGAAAGTGGCACGTATAACGTCGAAAATAGAGTTCGGACACCGCTCTGAGTAAGACGAACGTGTTGTCCACCCTCTAGACTTCAATGAGGTTAAGCCGTGATACCTAAGACAGATCTGCACTCGATGACACCTCGATTACAGCCGGTCCCCACACTTACATCTTGCTCTCCTTACATCATTTCAGTTTGTGACGCTGGCTTTGCAACATCTTGCGTGCCTTTAGGTTCGCCGCGACCAACACTTACAATGCACTGCCCACAAAAAATTGGGGCGCCGCTGCTTGAACCCTGCACCTTTCTCATGCGAAGCGAACGCTCTACCATCTCAGCTACGCCCCAGGCACGACCAAACTGCGCTATTCCCCATTCTTTGCGACTCTGATGCGCACGGACACGATGGTTGGTTGGTTTGTAGCGGTGAAGGGAGCAGAGTACAAAGGCGCGGACACGTTCATATACACAAAAGTTCCAAGTAGTTTCGATGCTCTGGTATTACAAATGCAAATTCCGTCTGTTTTTAACGTCTTAAATTGAAAGAGCCGTCACAAATTGCTCCGTTTTCACTCCTTGTCGACAATCATACAGCACCTGAGGTAACAAACACATCTCGAGCCCCATTGTGCACTCCATTATTCATGCCAACTCAGTGCCTCGCTCTTTACTACTGTGTACTAATCTTGTCGTCCAACTGCAAAACACTGGGCCACAACAAGTTTCCGCGTCTCCATTGCACTGTGCATACTACAAAACGCTCCCCAAACTTGGCACTCACCCACGCAGCCGACTTTTCCGACTTTCCACGACGCTCACGCTAGTGACAGCATTATTTATAGTTCGACGTCGCGCGAAAGCGAATGAGCACATTTCGCCTACGGCTTAGGCCGCCCTCCTAGAGTGGCTGCTCGGTGTCTGCAGGCAGCGAGGGTCTGCTAGCTTCCTGTGTTCGCCCCTATGTCACCTGTGCTTGCTTGTCAGAGACAGACTATCGCAAAACATACAACTCACTCCATGAATTGATTGCTACGGCATCTGTTATCAGCAGTCACAACTAGCAACACCAGTAGCAGCCGACTGCACGCAAAGAATAGGAATGTGCAGTGGGATTTACGTGAACTCGGCGCAAGGCAGATCTTTCCGACATAGGCTTGAGAATCTTACGGGAACACTTGTACTGTTTCTAAATAAAGCGTAGGGGTGGGAGGAGGGTGCTTCCCGCGCACTAATAACAGCACGCTTGCCAATTGTGGATGCTAATCATTCGCTTGTATCTTCCTAGACACATCTGCAGGCTGAGAATTATTCCACTTGCATGGCAAGGTGCGCATGTAGGTGTGTTAAAAATTCTGGAGGCACTGGGTATTGATCCCAGTACCATCTGAGCTACGCCCGCCCCCCCGAAGACTAATGGTGCTACATACAGCCATATAGAAGACACAGACCCTTGCACTCCCATTATTCAGCAGACAAACACTACTCTCTATGTATCCGTTAGGGTGTCTTTCAAGTTTCGTGCATTCTGTATCGAATCGTAGTTGGCCACACTGAAAGTGGCACGTATAACGTCGAAAATAGAGTTCGGACACCGCTCTGAGTAAGACGAACGTGTTGTCCACCCTCTAGACTTCAATGAGGTTAAGCCGTGATACCTAAGACCGATCTGCACTCGATGACACCTCGATTACAGCCGGTCCCCACACTTACATCTTGCTCTCCTTACGTCAGTATACATCATTTCAGTTTGTGACGCTGGCTTTGCAACATCTTGCGTGCCTTTAGGTTCGCCGCGACCAACACTTACAATGCACTGCCCACAAAAAATTGGGGCGCCGCGGCTTGAACCCTGCACCTTTCTCATGCGAAGCGAACGCTCTACCATCTCAGCTACGCCCCAGGCACGACCAAACTGCGCTATTCCCCATTCTTTGCGACTCTGATGCGCACGGACACGATGGTTGGTTGGTTTGTAGCGGTGAAGGGAGCAGAGTACAAAGGCGCGGACACGTTCATATACACAAAAGTTCCAAGTAGTTTCGATGCTCTGGTATTACAAATGCAAATTCCGTCTGTTTTTAACGTCTTAAATTGAAAGAGCCGTCACAAATTGCTCCGTTTTCACTCCTTGTCGACAATCATACAGCACCTGAGGTAACAAACACATCTCGAGCCCCATTGTGCACTCCATTATTCATGCCAACTCAGTGCCTCGCTCTTTACTACTGTGTACTAATCTTGTCGTCCAACTGCAAAACACTGGGCCACAACAAGTTTCCGCGTCTCCATTGCACTGTGCATACTACAAAACGCTCCCCAAACTTGGCACTCACCCACGCAGCCGACTTTTCCGACTTTCCACGACGCTCACGCAACGCTCACGCTAGTGACAGCATTATTTATAGTTCGACGTCGCGCGAAAGCGAATGAGCACATTTCGCCTACGGCTTAGGCCGCCCTCCTAGAGTGGCTGCTCGGTGTCTGCAGGCAGCGAGGGTCTGCTAGCTTCCTGTGTTCGCACCTATGTCACCTGTGCTTGCTTGTCAGAGACAGACTATCGCAAAACATAAAACTCACTCCATGAATTGATTGCTACGGCATCTGTTATCAGCAGTCACAACTAGCAACACCAGTAGCAGCCGACTGCACGCAAAGAATAGGAATGTGCAGTGGGATTTACGTGAACTCGGCGCAAGGCAGATCTTTCCGACATAGGCTTGAGAATCTTACGGGAACACTTGTACTGTTTCTAAATAAAGCGTAGGGGTGGGAGGAGGGTGCTTCCCGCGCACTAATAACAGCACGCTTGCCAATTGTGGATGCTAATCATTCGCTTGTATCTTCCTAGACACATCTGCAGGCTGAGAATTATTCCACTTGCATGGCAAGGTGCGCATGTAGGTGTGTTAAAAATTCTGGAGGCACTGGGTATTGATCCCAGTACCTCACGCTTACTAAGCGAGCGCTCTACCATCTGAGCTACGCCCGCCCCCCCGAAGACTAATGGTGCTACATACAGCCATATAGAAGACACAGACCCTTGCACTCCCATTATTCAGCAGACAAACACTACTCTCTATGTATCCGTTAGGGTGTCTTTCAAGTTTCGTGCATTCTGTATCGAATCGTAGTTGGCCACACTGAAAGTGGCACGTATAACGTCGAAAATAGAGTTCGGACACCGCTCTGAGTAAGACGAACGTGTTGTCCACCCTCTAGACTTCAATGAGGTTAAGCCGTGATACCTAAGACAGATCTACACTCGATGACACCTCGATTACAGCCGGTCCCCACACTTACATCTTGCTCTCCTTACGTCAGTATACATCATTTCAGTTTGTGACGCTGGCTTTGCAACATCTTGCGTGCCTTTAGGTTCGCCGCGACCAACACTTACAATGCACTGCCCACAAAAAATTGGGGGGCCGCGGCTTGAACCCTGCACCTTTCTCATGCGAAGCGAACGCTCTATCATCTCAGCTACGCCCCAGGCACGACCAAACTGCGCTACTCCCCATTCTTTGCGACTCTGATGCGCACGGACACGATGGTTGGTTGGTTTGTAGCGGTGAAGGGAGCAGAGTACAAAGGCGCGGACACGTTCATATACACAAAAGTTCCAAGTAGTTTCGATGCTCTGGTATTACAAATGCAAATTCCGTCTGTTTTTAACGTCTTAAATTGAAAGAGCCGTCACAAATTGCTCCGTTTTCACTCCTTGTCGACAATCATACAGCACCTGAGGTAACAAACACATCTCGAGCCCCTTTGTGCACTCCATTATCCATGACAACTCAGTGCCTCGCTCTTTACTACTGTGTACTAATCTTGTCGTCCAACTGCAAAACACTGGGCCACAACAAGTTTCCGCGTCTCCATTGCACTGTGCATACTACAAAACGCTCCCCAAACTTGGCACTCACCCACGCAGCCGACTTTTCCGACTTTCCACGACGCTCACGCAACGCTCACGCTAGTGACAGCATTATTTATAGTTCGACGTCGCGCGAAAGCGAATGAGCACATTTCGCCTACGGCTTAGGCCGCCCTCCTAGAGTGGCTGCTCGGTGTCTGCAGGCAGCGAGGGTCTGCTAGCTTCCTGTGTTCGCACCTATGTCACCTGTGCTTGCTTGTCAGAGACAGACTATCGCAAAACATACAACTCACTCCATGAATTGATTGCTACGGCATCTGTTATCAGCAGTTACAACTAGCAACACCAGTAGCAGCCGACTGCACGCAAAGAATAGGAATGTGCAGTGGGATTTACGTGAACTCGGCGCAAGGCAGATCTTTCCGACATAGGCTTGAGAATCTTACGGGAACACTTGTACTGTTTCTAAATAAAGCGTAGGGGTGGGAGGAGGGTGCTTCCCGCGCACTAATAACAGCACGCTTGCCAATTGTGGATGCTAATCATTCGCTTGTATCTTCCTAGACACATCTGCAGGCTGAGAATTATTCCACTTGCATGGCAAGGTGCGCATGTAGGTGTGTTAAAAATTCTGGAGGCACTGGGTATTGATCCCAGTACCTCACGCTTACTAAGCGAGCGCTCTACCATCTGAGCTACGCCCGCCCTCCCGAAGACTAATGGTGCTACATACAGCCATATAGAAGACACAGACCCTTGCACTCCCATTATTCAGCAGACAAACACTACTCTCTATGTATCCGTTAGGGTGTCTTTCAAGTTTCGTGCATTCTGTATCGAATCGTAGTTGGCCACACTGAAAGTGGCACGTATAACGTCGAAAATAGAGTTCGGACACCGCTCTGAGTAAGACGAACGTGTTGTCCACCCTCTAGACTTCAATGAGGTTAAGCCGTGATACCTAAGACAGATCTGCACTCGATGACACCTCGATTACAGCCGGTCCCCACACTTACATCTTGCTCTCCTTACGTCAGTATACATCATTTCAGTTTGTGACGCTGGCTTTGCAACATCTTGCGTGCCTTTAGGTTCGCCGCGACCAACACTTACAATGCACTGCCCACAAAAAATTGGGGCGCCGCGGCTTGAACCCTGCACCTTTCTCATGCGAAGCGAACGCTCTATCATCTCAGCTACGCCCCAGGCACGACCAAACTGCGCTATTCCCCATTCTTTGCGACTCTGATGCGCACGGACACGATGGTTGGTTGGTTTGTAGCGGTGAAGGGAGCAGAGTACAAAGGCGCGGACACGTTCATATACACAAAAGTTCCAAGTAGTTTCGATGCTCTGGTATTACAAATGCAAATTCCGTCTGTTTTTAACGTCTTAAATTGAAAGAGCCGTCACAAATTGCTCCGTTTTCACTCCTTGTCGACAATCATACAGCACCTGAGGTAACAAACACATCTCGAGCCCCATTGTGCACTCCATTATTCATGCCAACTCAGTGCCTCGCTCTTTACTACTGTGTACTAATCTTGTCGTCCAACTGCAAAACACTGGGCCACAACAAGTTTCCGCGTCTCCATTGCACTGTGCATACTACAAAACGCTCCCCAAACTTGGCACTCACCCACGCAGCCGACTTTTCCGACTTTCCACGACACTCACGCAACGCTCACGCTAGTGACAGCATTATTTATAGTTCGACGTCGCGCGAAAGCGAATGAGCACATTTCGCCTACGGCTTAGGCCGCCCTCCTAGAGTGGCTGCTCGGTGTCTGCAGGCAGCGAGGGTCTGCTAGCTTCCTGTGTTCGCACCTATGTCACCTGTGCTTGCTTGTCAGAGACAGACTATCGCAAAACATACAACTCACTCCATGAATTGATTGCTACGGCATCTGTTATCAGCAGTCACAACTAGCAACACCAGTAGCAGCCGACTGCACGCAAAGAATAGGAATGTGCAGTGGGATTTACGTGAACTCGGCGCAAGGCAGATCTTTCCGACATAGGCTTGAGAATCTTACGGGAACACTTGTACTGTTTCTAAATAAAGCGTAGGGGTGGGAGGAGGGTGCTTCCCGCGCACTAATAACAGCACGCTTGCCAATTGTGGATGCTAATCATTCGCTTGTATCTTCCTAGACACATCTGCAGGCTGAGAATTATTCCACTTGCATGGCAAGGTGCGCATGTAGGTGTGTTAAAAATTCTGGAGGCACTGGGTATTGATCCCAGTACCTCACGCTTACTAAGCGAGCGCTCTACCATCTGAGCTACGCCCGCCCCCCCGAAGACTAATGGTGCTACATACAGCCATATAGACGACACAGACCCTTGCACTCCCATTATTCAGCAGACAAACACTACTCTCTATGTATCCGTTAGGGTGTCTTTCAAGTTTCGTGCATTCTGTATCGAATCGTAGTTGGCCACACTGAAAGTGGCACGTATAACGTCGAAAATAGAGTTCGGACACCGCTCTGAGTAAGACGAACGTGTTGTCCACCCTCTAGACTTCAATGAGGTTAAGCCGTGATACCTAAGACAGATCTGCACTCGATGACACCTCGATTACAGCCGGTCCCCACACTTACATCTTGCTCTCCTTACGTCAGTATACATCATTTCAGTTTGTGACGCTGGCTTTGCAACATCTTGCGTGCCTTTAGGTTCGCCGCGACCAACACTTACAATGCACTGCCCACAAAAAATTGGGGCGCCGCGGCTTGAACCCTGCACCTTTCTCATGCGAAGCGAACGCTCTACCATCTCAGCTACGCCCCAGGCACGACCAAACTGCGCTATTCCCCATTCTTTGCGACTCTGATGCGCACGGACACGATGGTTGGTTGGTTTGTAGCGGTGAAGGGAGCACAGTACAAAGGCGCGGACACGTTCATATACACAAAAGTTCCAAGTAGTTTCGATGCTCTGGTATTACAAATGCAAATTCCGTCTGTTTTTAACGTCTTAAATTGAAAGAGCCGTCACAAATTGCTCCGTTTTCACTCCTTGTCGACAATCATACAGCACCTGAGGTAACAAACACATCTCGAGCCCCATTGTGCACTCCATTATTCATGCCAACTCAGTGCCTCGCTCTTTACTACTGTGTACTAATCTTGTCGTCCAACTGCAAAACACTGGGCCACAACAAGTTTCCGCGTCTCCATTGCACTGTGCATACTACAAAACGCTCCCCAAACTTGGCACTCACCCACGCAGCCGACTTTTCCGACTTTCCACGACGCTCACGCTAGTGACAGCATTATTTATAGTTCGACGTCGCGCGAAAGCGAATGAGCACATTTCGCCTACGGCTTAGGCCGCCCTCCTAGAGTGGCTGCTCGGTGTCTGCAGGCAGCGAGGGTCTGCTAGCTTCCTGTGTTCGCACCTATGTCACCTGTGCTTGCTTGTCAGAGACAGACTATCGCAAAACATACAACTCACTCCATGAATTGATTGCTACGGCATCTGTTATCAGCAGTCACAACTAGCAACACCAGTAGCAGCCGACTGCACGCAAAGAATAGGAATGTGCAGTGGGATTTACGTGAACTCGGCGCAAGGCAGATCTTTCCGACATAGGCTTGAGAATCTTACGGGAACACTTGTACTGTTTCTAAATAAAGCGTAGGGGTGGGAGGAGGGTGCTTCCCGCGCACTAATAACAGCACGCTTGCCAATTGTGGATGCTAATCATTCGCTTGTATCTTCCTAGACACATCTGCAGGCTGAGAATTATTCCACTTGCATGGCAAGGTGCGCATGTAGGTGTGTTAAAAATTCTGGAGGCACTGGGTATTGATCCCAGTACCATCTGAGCTACGCCCGCCCCCCCGAAGACTAATGGTGCTACATACAGCCATATAGAAGACACAGACCCTTGCACTCCCATTATTCAGCAGACAAACACTACTCTCTATGTATCCGTTAGGGTGTCTTTCAAGTTTCGTGCATTCTGTATCGAATCGTAGTTGGCCACACTGAAAGTGGCACGTATAACGTCGAAAATAGAGTTCGGACACCGCTCTGAGTAAGACGAACGTGTTGTCCACCCTCTAGACTTCAATGAGGTTAAGCCGTGATACCTAAGACCGATCTGCACTCGATGACACCTCGATTACAGCCGGTCCCCACACTTACATCTTGCTCTCCTTACGTCAGTATACATCATTTCAGTTTGTGACGCTGGCTTTGCAACATCTTGCGTGCCTTTAGGTTCGCCGCGACCAACACTTACAATGCACTGCCCACAAAAAATTGGGGCGCCGCGGCTTGAACCCTGCACCTTTCTCATGCGAAGCGAACGCTCTACCATCTCAGCTACGCCCCAGGCACGACCAAACTGCGCTATTCCCCATTCTTTGCGACTCTGATGCGCACGGACACGATGGTTGGTTGGTTTGTAGCGGTGAAGGGAGCAGAGTACAAAGGCGCGGACACGTTCATATACACAAAAGTTCCAAGTAGTTTCGATGCTCTGGTATTACAAATGCAAATTCCGTCTGTTTTTAACGTCTTAAATTGAAAGAGCCGTCACAAATTGCTCCGTTTTCACTCCTTGTCGACAATCATACAGCACCTGAGGTAACAAACACATCTCGAGCCCCATTGTGCACTCCATTATTCATGCCAACTCAGTGCCTCGCTCTTTACTACTGTGTACTAATCTTGTCGTCCAACTGCAAAACACTGGGCCACAACAAGTTTCCGCGTCTCCATTGCACTGTGCATACTACAAAACGCTCCCCAAACTTGGCACTCACCCACGCAGCCGACTTTTCCGACTTTCCACGACTCTCACGCTAGTGACAGCATTATTTATAGTTCGACGTCGCGCGAAAGCGAATGAGCACATTTCGCCTACGGCTTAGGCCGCCCTCCTAGAGTGGCTGCTCGGTGTCTGCAGGCAGCGAGGGTCTGCTAGCTTCCTGTGTTCGCACCTATGTCACCTGTGCTTGCTTGTCAGAGACAGACTATCGCAAAACATAAAACTCACTCCATGAATTGATTGCTACGGCATCTGTTATCAGCAGTCACAACTAGCAACACCAGTAGCAGCCGACTGCACGCAAAGAATAGGAATGTGCAGTGGGATTTACGTGAACTCGGCGCAAGGCAGATCTTTCCGACATAGGCTTGAGAATCTTACGGGAACACTTGTACTGTTTCTAAATAAAGCGTAGGGGTGGGAGGAGGGTGCTTCCCGCGCACTAATAACAGCACGCTTGCCAATTGTGGATGCTAATCATTCGCTTGTATCTTCCTAGACACATCTGCAGGCTGAGAATTATTCCACTTGCATGGCAAGGTGCGCATGTAGGTGTGTTAAAAATTCTGGAGGCACTGGGTATTGATCCCAGTACCTCACGCTTACTAAGCGAGCGCTCTACCATCTGAGCTACGCCCGCCCCCCCGAAGACTAATGGTGCTACATACAGCCATATAGAAGACACAGACCCTTGCACTCCCATTATTCAGCAGACAAACACTACTCTCTATGTATCCGTTAGGGTGTCTTTCAAGTTTCGTGCATTCTGTATCGAATCGTAGTTGGCCACACTGAAAGTGGCACGTATAACGTCGAAAATAGAGTTCGGACACCGCTCTGAGTAAGACGAACGTGTTGTCCACCCTCTAGACTTCAATGAGGTTAAGCCGTGATACCTAAGACAGATCTACACTCGATGACACCTCGATTACAGCCGGTCCCCACACTTACATCTTGCTCTCCTTACGTCAGTATACATCATTTCAGTTTGTGACGCTGGCTTTGCAACATCTTGCGTGCCTTTAGGTTCGCCGCGACCAACACTTACAATGCACTGCCCACAAAAAATTGGGGCGCCGCGGCTTGAACCCTGCACCTTTCTCATGCGAAGCGAACGCTCTATCATCTCAACTACGCCCCAGGCACGACCAAACTGCGCTACTCCCCATTCTTTGCGACTCTGATGCGCACGGACACGATGGTTGGTTGGTTTGTAGCGGTGAAGGGAGCAGAGTACAAAGGCGCGGACACGTTCATATACACAAAAGTTCCAAGTAGTTTCGATGCTCTGGTATTACAAATGCAAATTCCGTCTGTTTTTAACGTCTTAAATTGAAAGAGCCGTCACAAATTGCTCCGTTTTCACTCCTTGTCGACAATCATACAGCACCTGAGGTAACAAACACATCTCGAGCCCCATTGTGCACTCCATTATTCATGCCAACTCAGTGCCTCGCTCTTTACTACTGTGTACTAATCTTGTCGTCCAACTGCAAAACACTGGGCCACAACAAGTTTCCGCGTCTCCATTGCACTGTGCATACTACAAAACGCTCCCCAAACTTGGCACTCACCCACGCAGCCGACTTTTCTGACTTTCCACGACGCTCACGCAACGCTCACGCTAGTGACAGCATTATTTATAGTTCGACGTCGCGCGAAAGCGAATGAGCACATTTCGCCTACGGCTTAGGCCGCCCTCCTAGAGTGGCTGCTCGGTGTCTGCAGGCAGCGAGGGTCTGCTAGCTTCCTGTGTTCGCACCTATGTCACCTGTGCTTGCTTGTCAGAGACAGACTATCGCAAAACATACAACTCACTCCATGAATTGATTGCTACGGCATCTGTTATCAGCAGTTACAACTAGCAACACCAGTAGCAGCCGACTGCACGCAAAGAATAGGAATGTGCAGTGGGATTTACGTGAACTCGGCGCAAGGCAGATCTTTCCGACATAGGCTTGAGAATCTTACGGGAACACTTGTACTGTTTCTAAATAAAGCGTAGGGGTGGGAGGAGGGTGCTTCCCGCGCACTAATAACAGCACGCTTGCCAATTGTGGATGCTAATCATTCGCTTGTATCTTCCTAGACACATCTGCAGGCTGAGAATTATTCCACTTGCATGGCAAGGTGCGCATGTAGGTGTGTTAAAAATTCTGGAGGCACTGGGTATTGATCCCAGTACCTCACGCTTACTAAGCGAGCGCTCTACCATCTGAGCTACGCCCGCCCCCCCGAAGACTAATGGTGCTACATACAGCCATATAGAAGACACAGACCCTTGCACTCCCATTATTCAGCAGACAAACACTACTCTCTATGTATCCGTTAGGGTGTCTTTCAAGTTTCGTGCATTCTGTATCGAATCGTAGTTGGCCACACTGAAAGTGGCACGTATAACGTCGAAAATAGAGTTCGGACACCGCTCTGAGTAAGACGAACGTGTTGTCCACCCTCTAGACTTCAATGAGGTTAAGCCGTGATACCTAAGACAGATCTACACTCGATGACACCTCGATTACAGCCGGTCCCCACACTTACATCTTGCTCTCCTTACGTCAGTATACATCATTTCAGTTTGTGACGCTGGCTTTGCAACATCTTGCGTGCCTTTAGGTTCGCCGCGACCAACACTTACAATGCACTGCCCACAAAAAATTGGGGCGCCGCGGCTTGAACCCTGCACCTTTCTCATGCGAAGCGAACGCTCTATCATCTCAACTACGCCCCAGGCACGACCAAACTGCGCTACTCCCCATTCTTTGCGACTCTGATGCGCACGGACACGATGGTTGGTTGGTTTGTAGCGGTGAAGGGAGCAGAGTACAAAGGCGCGGACACGTTCATATACACAAAAGTTCCAAGTAGTTTCGATGCTCTGGTATTACAAATGCAAATTCCGTCTGTTTTTAACGTCTTAAATTGAAAGAGCCGTCACAAATTGCTCCGTTTTCACTCCTTGTCGACAATCATACAGCACCTGAGGTAACAAACACATCTCGAGCCCCATTGTGCACTCCATTATTCATGCCAACTCAGTGCCTCGCTCTTTACTACTGTGTACTAATCTTGTCGTCCAACTGCAAAACACTGGGCCACAACAAGTTTCCGCGTCTCCATTGCACTGTGCATACTACAAAACGCTCCCCAAACTTGGCACTCACCCACGCAGCCGACTTTTCCGACTTTCCACGACGCTCACGCAACGCTCACGCTAGTGACAGCATTATTTATAGTTCGACGTCGCGCGAAAGCGAATGAGCACATTTCGCCTACGGCTTAGGCCGCCCTCCTAGAGTGGCTGCTCGGTGTCTGCAGGCAGCGAGGGTCTGCTAGCTTCCTGTGTTCGCACCTATGTCACCTGTGCTTGCTTGTCAGAGACAGACTATCGCAAAACATACAACTCACTCCATGAATTGATTGCTACGGCATCTGTTATCAGCAGTTACAACTAGCAACACCAGTAGCAGCCGACTGCACGCAAAGAATAGGAATGTGCAGTGGGATTTACGTGAACTCGGCGCAAGGCAGATCTTTCCGACATAGGCTTGAGAATCTTACGGGAACACTTGTACTGTTTCTAAATAAAGCGTAGGGGTGGGAGGAGGGTGCTTCCCGCGCACTAATAACAGCACGCTTGCCAATTGTGGATGCTAATCATTCGCTTGTATCTTCCTAGACACATCTGCAGGCTGAGAATTATTCCACTTGCATGGCAAGGTGCGCATGTAGGTGTGTTAAAAATTCTGGAGGCACTGGGTATTGATCCCAGTACCTCACGCTTACTAAGCGAGCGCTCTACCATCTGAGCTACGCCCGCCCTCCCGAAGACTAATGGTGCTACATACAGCCATATAGAAGACACAGACCCTTGCACTCCCATTATTCAGCAGACAAACACTACTCTCTATGTATCCGTTAGGGTGTCTTTCAAGTTTCGTGCATTCTGTATCGAATCGTAGTTGGCCACACTGAAAGTGGCACGTATAACGTCGAAAATAGAGTTCGGACACCGCTCTGAGTAAGACGAACGTGTTGTCCACCCTCTAGACTTCAATGAGGTTAAGCCGTGATACCTAAGACAGATCTGCACTCGATGACACCTCGATTACAGCCGGTCCCCACACTTACATCTTGCTCTCCTTACGTCAGTATACATCATTTCAGTTTGTGACGCTGGCTTTGCAACATCTTGCGTGCCTTTAGGTTCGCCGCGACCAACACTTACAATGCACTGCCCACAAAAAATTGGGGCGCCGCGGCTTGAACCCTGCACCTTTCTCATGCGAAGCGAACGCTCTATCATCTCAGCTACGCCCCAGGCACGACCAAACTGCGCTATTCCCCATTCTTTGCGACTCTGATGCGCACGGACACGATGGTTGGTTGGTTTGTAGCGGTGAAGGGAGCAGAGTACAAAGGCGCGGACACGTTCATATACACAAAAGTTCCAAGTAGTTTCGATGCTCTGGTATTACAAATGCAAATTCCGTCTGTTTTTAACGTCTTAAA
Organism: Schistocerca gregaria; assembly: GCF_023897955.1. Taxonomy (NCBI): domain Eukaryota; kingdom Metazoa; phylum Arthropoda; class Insecta; order Orthoptera; family Acrididae; genus Schistocerca; species Schistocerca gregaria. The sequence goes on along the minus strand of NC_064929.1, from coordinate 58,259,229 downwards.
TTGAAAGAGCCGTCACAAATTGCTCCGTTTTCACTCCTTGTCGACAATCATACAGCACCTGAGGTAACAAACACATCTCGAGCCCCATTGTGCACTCCATTATTCATGCCAACTCAGTGCCTCGCTCTTTACTACTGTGTACTAATCTTGTCGTCCAACTGCAAAACACTGGGCCACAACAAGTTTCCGCGTCTCCATTGCACTGTGCATACTACAAAACGCTCCCCAAACTTGGCACTCACCCACGCAGCCGACTTTTCCGACTTTCCACGACGCTCACGCTAGTGACAGCATTATTTATAGTTCGACGTCGCGCGAAAGCGAATGAGCACATTTCGCCTACGGCTTAGGCCGCCCTCCTAGAGTGGCTGCTCGGTGTCTGCAGGCAGCGAGGGTCTGCTAGCTTCCTGTGTTCGCACCTATGTCACCTGTGCTTGCTTGTCAGAGACAGACTATCGCAAAACATACAACTCACTCCATGAATTGATTGCTACGGCATCTGTTATCAGCAGTCACAACTAGCAACACCAGTAGCAGCCGACTGCACGCAAAGAATAGGAATGTGCAGTGGGATTTACGTGAACTCGGCGCAAGGCAGATCTTTCCGACATAGGCTTGAGAATCTTACGGGAACACTTGTACTGTTTCTAAATAAAGCGTAGGGGTGGGAGGAGGGTGCTTCCCGCGCACTAATAACAGCACGCTTGCCAATTGTGGATGCTAATCATTCGCTTGTATCTTCCTAGACACATCTGCAGGCTGAGAATTATTCCACTTGCATGGCAAGGTGCGCATGTAGGTGTGTTAAAAATTCTGGAGGCACTGGGTATTGATCCCAGTACCTCACGCTTACTAAGCGAGCGCTCTACCATCTGAGCTACGCCCGCCCCCCCGAAGACTAATGGTGCTACATACAGCCATATAGAAGACACAGACCCTTGCACTCCCATTATTCAGCAGACAAACACTACTCTCTATGTATCCGTTAGGGTGTCTTTCAAGTTTCGTGCATTCTGTATCGAATCGTAGTTGGCCACACTGAAAGTGGCACGTATAACGTCGAAAATAGAGTTCGGACACCGCTCTGAGTAAGACGAACGTGTTGTCCACCCTCTAGACTTCAATGAGGTTAAGCCGTGATACCTAAGACAGATCTGCACTCGATGACACCTCGATTACAGCCGGTCCCCACACTTACATCTTGCTCTCCTTACGTCAGTATACATCATTTCAGTTTGTGACGCTGGCTTTGCAACATCTTGCGTGCCTTTAGGTTCGCCGCGACCAACACTTACAATGCACTGCCCACAAAAAATTGGGGCGCCGCGGCTTGAACCCTGCACCTTTCTCATGCGAAGCGAACGCTCTACCATCTCAGCTACGCCCCAGGCACGACCAAACTGCGCTATTCCCCATTCTTTGCGACTCTGATGCGCACGGACACGATGGTTGGTTGGTTTGTAGCGGTGAAGGGAGCACAGTACAAAGGCGCGGACACGTTCATATACACAAAAGTTCCAAGTAGTTTCGATGCTCTGGTATTACAAATGCAAATTCCGTCTGTTTTTAACGTCTTAAATTGAAAGAGCCGTCACAAATTGCTCCGTTTTCACTCCTTGTCGACAATCATACAGCACCTGAGGTAACAAACACATCTCGAGCCCCATTGTGCACTCCATTATTCATGCCAACTCAGTGCCTCGCTCTTTACTACTGTGTACTAATCTTGTCGTCCAACTGCAAAACACTGGGCCACAACAAGTTTCCGCGTCTCCATTGCACTGTGCATACTACAAAACGCTCCCCAAACTTGGCACTCACCCACGCAGCCGACTTTTCCGACTTTCCACGACGCTCACGCTAGTGACAGCATTATTTATAGTTCGACGTCGCGCGAAAGCGAATGAGCACATTTCGCCTACGGCTTAGGCCGCCCTCCTAGAGTGGCTGCTCGGTGTCTGCAGGCAGCGAGGGTCTGCTAGCTTCCTGTGTTCGCACCTATGTCACCTGTGCTTGCTTGTCAGAGACAGACTATCGCAAAACATACAACTCACTCCATGAATTGATTGCTACGGCATCTGTTATCAGCAGTCACAACTAGCAACACCAGTAGCAGCCGACTGCACGCAAAGAATAGGAATGTGCAGTGGGATTTACGTGAACTCGGCGCAAGGCAGATCTTTCCGACATAGGCTTGAGAATCTTACGGGAACACTTGTACTGTTTCTAAATAAAGCGTAGGGGTGGGAGGAGGGTGCTTCCCGCGCACTAATAACAGCACGCTTGCCAATTGTGGATGCTAATCATTCGCTTGTATCTTCCTAGACACATCTGCAGGCTGAGAATTATTCCACTTGCATGGCAAGGTGCGCATGTAGGTGTGTTAAAAATTCTGGAGGCACTGGGTATTGATCCCAGTACCATCTGAGCTACGCCCGCCCCCCCGAAGACTAATGGTGCTACATACAGCCATATAGAAGACACAGACCCTTGCACTCCCATTATTCAGCAGACAAACACTACTCTCTATGTATCCGTTAGGGTGTCTTTCAAGTTTCGTGCATTCTGTATCGAATCGTAGTTGGCCACACTGAAAGTGGCACGTATAACGTCGAAAATAGAGTTCGGACACCGCTCTGAGTAAGACGAACGTGTTGTCCACCCTCTAGACTTCAATGAGGTTAAGCCGTGATACCTAAGACCGATCTGCACTCGATGACACCTCGATTACAGCCGGTCCCCACACTTACATCTTGCTCTCCTTACGTCAGTATACATCATTTCAGTTTGTGACGCTGGCTTTGCAACATCTTGCGTGCCTTTAGGTTCGCCGCGACCAACACTTACAATGCACTGCCCACAAAAAATTGGGGCGCCGCGGCTTGAACCCTGCACCTTTCTCATGCGAAGCGAACGCTCTACCATCTCAGCTACGCCCCAGGCACGACCAAACTGCGCTATTCCCCATTCTTTGCGACTCTGATGCGCACGGACACGATGGTTGGTTGGTTTGTAGCGGTGAAGGGAGCAGAGTACAAAGGCGCGGACACGTTCATATACACAAAAGTTCCAAGTAGTTTCGATGCTCTGGTATTACAAATGCAAATTCCGTCTGTTTTTAACGTCTTAAATTGAAAGAGCCGTCACAAATTGCTCCGTTTTCACTCCTTGTCGACAATCATACAGCACCTGAGGTAACAAACACATCTCGAGCCCCATTGTGCACTCCATTATTCATGCCAACTCAGTGCCTCGCTCTTTACTACTGTGTACTAATCTTGTCGTCCAACTGCAAAACACTGGGCCACAACAAGTTTCCGCGTCTCCATTGCACTGTGCATACTACAAAACGCTCCCCAAACTTGGCACTCACCCACGCAGCCGACTTTTCCGACTTTCCACGACTCTCACGCTAGTGACAGCATTATTTATAGTTCGACGTCGCGCGAAAGCGAATGAGCACATTTCGCCTACGGCTTAGGCCGCCCTCCTAGAGTGGCTGCTCGGTGTCTGCAGGCAGCGAGGGTCTGCTAGCTTCCTGTGTTCGCACCTATGTCACCTGTGCTTGCTTGTCAGAGACAGACTATCGCAAAACATAAAACTCACTCCATGAATTGATTGCTACGGCATCTGTTATCAGCAGTCACAACTAGCAACACCAGTAGCAGCCGACTGCACGCAAAGAATAGGAATGTGCAGTGGGATTTACGTGAACTCGGCGCAAGGCAGATCTTTCCGACATAGGCTTGAGAATCTTACGGGAACACTTGTACTGTTTCTAAATAAAGCGTAGGGGTGGGAGGAGGGTGCTTCCCGCGCACTAATAACAGCACGCTTGCCAATTGTGGATGCTAATCATTCGCTTGTATCTTCCTAGACACATCTGCAGGCTGAGAATTATTCCACTTGCATGGCAAGGTGCGCATGTAGGTGTGTTAAAAATTCTGGAGGCACTGGGTATTGATCCCAGTACCTCACGCTTACTAAGCGAGCGCTCTACCATCTGAGCTACGCCCGCCCCCCCGAAGACTAATGGTGCTACATACAGCCATATAGAAGACACAGACCCTTGCACTCCCATTATTCAGCAGACAAACACTACTCTCTATGTATCCGTTAGGGTGTCTTTCAAGTTTCGTGCATTCTGTATCGAATCGTAGTTGGCCACACTGAAAGTGGCACGTATAACGTCGAAAATAGAGTTCGGACACCGCTCTGAGTAAGACGAACGTGTTGTCCACCCTCTAGACTTCAATGAGGTTAAGCCGTGATACCTAAGACAGATCTACACTCGATGACACCTCGATTACAGCCGGTCCCCACACTTACATCTTGCTCTCCTTACGTCAGTATACATCATTTCAGTTTGTGACGCTGGCTTTGCAACATCTTGCGTGCCTTTAGGTTCGCCGCGACCAACACTTACAATGCACTGCCCACAAAAAATTGGGGCGCCGCGGCTTGAACCCTGCACCTTTCTCATGCGAAGCGAACGCTCTATCATCTCAACTACGCCCCAGGCACGACCAAACTGCGCTACTCCCCATTCTTTGCGACTCTGATGCGCACGGACACGATGGTTGGTTGGTTTGTAGCGGTGAAGGGAGCAGAGTACAAAGGCGCGGACACGTTCATATACACAAAAGTTCCAAGTAGTTTCGATGCTCTGGTATTACAAATGCAAATTCCGTCTGTTTTTAACGTCTTAAATTGAAAGAGCCGTCACAAATTGCTCCGTTTTCACTCCTTGTCGACAATCATACAGCACCTGAGGTAACAAACACATCTCGAGCCCCATTGTGCACTCCATTATTCATGCCAACTCAGTGCCTCGCTCTTTACTACTGTGTACTAATCTTGTCGTCCAACTGCAAAACACTGGGCCACAACAAGTTTCCGCGTCTCCATTGCACTGTGCATACTACAAAACGCTCCCCAAACTTGGCACTCACCCACGCAGCCGACTTTTCCGACTTTCCACGACGCTCACGCAACGCTCACGCTAGTGACAGCATTATTTATAGTTCGACGTCGCGCGAAAGCGAATGAGCACATTTCGCCTACGGCTTAGGCCGCCCTCCTAGAGTGGCTGCTCGGTGTCTGCAGGCAGCGAGGGTCTGCTAGCTTCCTGTGTTCGCACCTATGTCACCTGTGCTTGCTTGTCAGAGACAGACTATCGCAAAACATACAACTCACTCCATGAATTGATTGCTACGGCATCTGTTATCAGCAGTTACAACTAGCAACACCAGTAGCAGCCGACTGCACGCAAAGAATAGGAATGTGCAGTGGGATTTACGTGAACTCGGCGCAAGGCAGATCTTTCCGACATAGGCTTGAGAATCTTACGGGAACACTTGTACTGTTTCTAAATAAAGCGTAGGGGTGGGAGGAGGGTGCTTCCCGCGCACTAATAACAGCACGCTTGCCAATTGTGGATGCTAATCATTCGCTTGTATCTTCCTAGACACATCTGCAGGCTGAGAATTATTCCACTTGCATGGCAAGGTGCGCATGTAGGTGTGTTAAAAATTCTGGAGGCACTGGGTATTGATCCCAGTACCTCACGCTTACTAAGCGAGCGCTCTACCATCTGAGCTACGCCCGCCCTCCCGAAGACTAATGGTGCTACATACAGCCATATAGAAGACACAGACCCTTGCACTCCCATTATTCAGCAGACAAACACTACTCTCTATGTATCCGTTAGGGTGTCTTTCAAGTTTCGTGCATTCTGTATCGAATCGTAGTTGGCCACACTGAAAGTGGCACGTATAACGTCGAAAATAGAGTTCGGACACCGCTCTGAGTAAGACGAACGTGTTGTCCACCCTCTAGACTTCAATGAGGTTAAGCCGTGATACCTAAGACAGATCTGCACTCGATGACACCTCGATTACAGCCGGTCCCCACACTTACATCTTGCTCTCCTTACGTCAGTATACATCATTTCAGTTTGTGACGCTGGCTTTGCAACATCTTGCGTGCCTTTAGGTTCGCCGCGACCAACACTTACAATGCACTGCCCACAAAAAATTGGGGCGCCGCGGCTTGAACCCTGCACCTTTCTCATGCGAAGCGAACGCTCTATCATCTCAGCTACGCCCCAGGCACGACCAAACTGCGCTATTCCCCATTCTTTGCGACTCTGATGCGCACGGACACGATGGTTGGTTGGTTTGTAGCGGTGAAGGGAGCAGAGTACAAAGGCGCGGACACGTTCATGTACACAAAAGTTCCAAGTAGTTTCGATGCTCTGGTATTACAAATGCAAATTCCGTCTGTTTTTAACGTCTTAAATTGAAAGAGCCGTCACAAATTGCTCCGTTTTCACTCCTTGTCGACAATCATACAGCACCTGAGGTAACAAACACATCTCGAGCCCCATTGTGCACTCCATTATTCATGCCAACTCAGTGCCTCGCTCTTTACTACTGTGTACTAATCTTGTCGTCCAACTGCAAAACACTGGGCCACAACAAGTTTCCGCGTCTCCATTGCACTGTGCATACTACAAAACGCTCCCCAAACTTGGCACTCACCCACGCAGCCGACTTTTCCGACTTTCCACGACGCTCACGCAACGCTCACGCTAGTGACAGCATTATTTATAGTTCGACGTCGCGCGAAAGCGAATGAGCACATTTCGCCTACGGCTTAGGCCGCCCTCCTAGAGTGGCTGCTCGGTGTCTGCAGGCAGCGAGGGTCTGCTAGCTTCCTGTGTTCGCACCTATGTCACCTGTGCTTGCTTGTCAGAGACAGACTATCGCAAAACATACAACTCACTCCATGAATTGATTGCTACGGCATCTGTTATCAGCAGTCACAACTAGCAACACCAGTAGCAGCCGACTGCACGCAAAGAATAGGAATGTGCAGTGGGATTTACGTGAACTCGGCGCAAGGCAGATCTTTCCGACATAGGCTTGAGAATCTTACGGGAACACTTGTACTGTTTCTAAATAAAGCGTAGGGGTGGGAGGAGGGTGCTTCCCGCGCACTAATAACAGCACGCTTGCCAATTGTGGATGCTAATCATTCGCTTGTATCTTCCTAGACACATCTGCAGGCTGAGAATTATTCCACTTGCATGGCAAGGTGCGCATGTAGGTGTGTTAAAAATTCTGGAGGCACTGGGTATTGATCCCAGTACCTCACGCTTACTAAGCGAGCGCTCTACCATCTGAGCTACGCCCGCCCCCCCGAAGACTAATGGTGCTACATACAGCCATATAGAAGACACAGACCCTTGCACTCCCATTATTCAGCAGACAAACACTACTCTCTATGTATCCGTTAGGGTGTCTTTCAAGTTTCGTGCATTCTGTATCGAATCGTAGTTGGCCACACTGAAAGTGGCACGTATAACGTCGAAAATAGAGTTCGGACACCGCTCTGAGTAAGACGAACGTGTTGTCCACCCTCTAGACTTCAATGAGGTTAAGCCGTGATACCTAAGACAGATCTGCACTCGATGACACCTCGATTACAGCCGGTCCCCACACTTACATCTTGCTCTCCTTACGTCAGTATACATCATTTCAGTTTGTGACGCTGGCTTTGCAACATCTTGCGTGCCTTTAGGTTCGCCGCGACCAACACTTACAATGCACTGCCCACAAAAAATTGGGGCGCCGCGGCTTGAACCCTGCACCTTTCTCATGCGAAGCGAACGCTCTACCATCTCAGCTACGCCCCAGGCACGACCAAACTGCGCTATTCCCCATTCTTTGCGACTCTGATGCGCACGGACACGATGGTTGGTTGGTTTGTAGCGGTGAAGGGAGCACAGTACAAAGGCGCGGACACGTTCATATACACAAAAGTTCCAAGTAGTTTCGATGCTCTGGTATTACAAATGCAAATTCCGTCTGTTTTTAACGTCTTAAATTGAAAGAGCCGTCACAAATTGCTCCGTTTTCACTCCTTGTCGACAATCATACAGCACCTGAGGTAACAAACACATCTCGAGCCCCATTGTGCACTCCATTATTCATGCCAACTCAGTGCCTCGCTCTTTACTACTGTGTACTAATCTTGTCGTCCAACTGCAAAACACTGGGCCACAACAAGTTTCCGCGTCTCCATTGCACTGTGCATACTACAAAACGCTCCCCAAACTTGGCACTCACCCACGCAGCCGACTTTTCCGACTTTCCACGACTCTCACGCTAGTGACAGCATTATTTATAGTTCGACGTCGCGCGAAAGCGAATGAGCACATTTCGCCTACGGCTTAGGCCGCCCTCCTAGAGTGGCTGCTCGGTGTCTGCAGGCAGCGAGGGTCTGCTAGCTTCCTGTGTTCGCACCTATGTCACCTGTGCTTGCTTGTCAGAGACAGACTATCGCAAAACATACAACTCACTCCATGAATTGATTGCTACGGCATCTGTTATCAGCAGTCACAACTAGCAACACCAGTAGCAGCCGACTGCACGCAAAGAATAGGAATGTGCAGTGGGATTTATGTGAACTCGGCGCAAGGCAGATCTTTCCGACATAGGCTTGAGAATCTTACGGGAACACTTGTACTGTTTCTAAATAAAGCGTAGGGGTGGGAGGAGGGTGCTTCCCGCGCACTAATAACAGCACGCTTGCCAATTGTGGATGCTAATCATTCGCTTGTATCTTCCTAGACACATCTGCAGGCTGAGAATTATTCCACTTGCATGGCAAGGTGCGCATGTAGGTGTGTTAAAAATTCTGGAGGCACTGGGTATTGATCCCAGTACCTCACGCTTACAAAGCGAGCGCTCTACCATCTGAGCTACGCCCGCCCCCCCGAAGACTAATGGTGCTACATACAGCCATATAGAAGACACAGACCCTTGCACTCCCATTATTCAGCAGACAAACACTACTCTCTATGTATCCGTTAGGGTGTCTTTCAAGTTTCGTGCATTCTGTATCGAATCGTAGTTGGCCACACTGAAAGTGGCACGTATAACGTCGAAAATAGAGTTCGGACACCGCTCTGAGTAAGACGAACGTGTTGTCCACCCTCTAGACTTCAATGAGGTTAAGCTGTGATACCTAAGACAGATCTGCACTCGATGACACCTCGATTACAGCCGGTCCCCACACTTACATCTTGCTCTCCTTACGTCAGTATACATCATTTCAGTTTGTGACGCTGGCTTTGCAACATCTTGCGTGCCTTTAGGTTCGCCGCGACCAACACTTACAATGCACTGCCCACAAAAAATTGGGGCGCCGCGGCTTGAACCATGCACCTTTCTCATGCGAAGCGAACGCTCTACCATCTCAGCTACGCCCCAGGCACGACCAAACTGCGCTATTCCCCATTCTTTGCGACTCTGATGCGCACGGACACGATGGTTGGTTGGTTTGTAGCGGTGAAGGGAGCAGAGTACAAAGGCGCGGACACGTTCATATACACAAAAGTTCCAAGTAGTTTCGATGCTCTGGTATTACAAATGCAAATTCCGTCTGTTTTTAACGTCTTAAATTGAAAGAGCCGTCACAAATTGCTCCGTTTTCACTCCTTGTCGACAATCATACAGCACCTGAGGTAACAAACACATCTCGAGCCCCATTGTGCACTCCATTATTCATGCCAACTCAGTGCCTCGCTCTTTACTACTGTGTACTAATCTTGTCGTCCAACTGCAAAACACTGGGCCACAACAAGTTTCCGCGTCTCCATTGCACTGTGCATACTACAAAACGCTCCCCAAACTTGGCACTCACCCACGCAGCCGACTTTTCCGACTTTCCACGACTCTCACGCTAGTGACAGCATTATTTATAGTTCGACGTCGCGCGAAAGCGAATGAGCACATTTCGCCTACGGCTTAGGCCGCCCTCCTAGAGTGGCTGCTCGGTGTCTGCAGGCAGCGAGGGTCTGCTAGCTTCCTGTGTTCGCACCTATGTCACCTGTGCTTGCTTGTCAGAGACAGACTATCGCAAAACATACAACTCACTCCATGAATTGATTGCTACGGCATCTGTTATCAGCAGTCACAACTAGCAACACCAGTAGCAGCCGACTGCACGCAAAGAATAGGAATGTGCAGTGGGATTTACGTGAACTCGGCGCAAGGCAGATCTTTCCGACATAGGCTTGAGAATCTTACGGGAACACTTGTACTGTTTCTAAATAAAGCGTAGGGGTGGGAGGAGGGTGCTTCCCGCGCACTAATAACAGCACGCTTGCCAATTGTGGATGCTAATCATTCGCTTGTATCTTCCTAGACACATCTGCAGGCTGAGAATTATTCCACTTGCATGGCAAGGTGCGCATGTAGGTGTGTTAAAAATTGTGGAGGCACTGGGTATTGATCCCAGTACCTCACGCTTACTAAGCGAGCGCTCTACCATCTGAGCTACGCCCGCCCCCCCGAAGACTAATGGTGCTACATACAGCCATATAGAAGACACAGACCCTTGCACTCCCATTATTCAGCAGACAAACACTACTCTCTATGTATCCGTTAGGGTGTCTTTCAAGTTTCGTGCATTCTGTATCGAATCGTAGTTGGCCACACTGAAAGTGGCACGTATAACGTCGAAAATAGAGTTCGGACACCGCTCTGAGTAAGACGAACGTGTTGTCCACCCTCTAGACTTCAATGAGGTTAAGCTGTGATACCTAAGACAGATCTGCACTCGATGACACCTCGATTACAGCCGGTCCCCACACTTACATCTTGCTCTCCTTACGTCAGTATACATCATTTCAGTTTGTGACGCTGGCTTTGCAACATCTTGCGTGCCTTTAGGTTCGCCGCGACCAACACTTACAATGCACTGCCCACAAAAAATTGGGGCGCCGCGGCTTGAACCATGCACCTTTCTCATGCGAAGCGAACGCTCTACCATCTCAGCTACGCCCCAGGCACGACCAAACTGCGCTATTCCCCATTCTTTGCGACTCTGATGCGCACGGACACGATGGTTGGTTGGTTTGTAGCGGTGAAGGGAGCAGAGTACAAAGGCGCGGACACGTTCATATACACAAAAGTTCCAAGTAGTTTCGATGCTCTGGTATTACAAATGCAAATTCCGTCTGTTTTTAACGTCTTAAATTGAAAGAGCCGTCACAAATTGCTCCGTTTTCACTCCTTGTCGACAATCATACAGCACCTGAGGTAACAAACACATCTCGAGCCCCATTGTGCACTCCATTATTCATGCCAACTCAGTGCCTCGCTCTTTACTACTGTGTACTAATCTTGTCGTCCAACTGCAAAACACTGGGCCACAACAAGTTTCCGCGTCTCCATTGCACTGTGCATACTACAAAACGCTCCCCAAACTTGGCACTCACCCACGCAGCCGACTTTTCCGACTTTCCACGACGCTCACGCAACGCTCACGCTAGTGACAGCATTATTTATAGTTCGACGTCGCGCGAAAGCGAATGAGCACATTTCGCCTACGGCTTAGGCCGCCCTCCTAGAGTGGCTGCTCGGTGTCTGCAGGCAGCGAGGGTCTGCTAGCTTCCTGTGTTCGCACCTATGTCACCTGTGCTTGCTTGTCAGAGACAGACTATCGCAAAACATACAACTCACTCCATGAATTGATTGCTACGGCATCTGTTATCAGCAGTCACAACTAGCAACACCAGTAGCAGCCGACTGCACGCAAAGAATAGGAATGTGCAGTGGGATTTACGTGAACTCGGCGCAAGGCAGATCTTTCCGACATAGGCTTGAGAATCTTACGGGAACACTTGTACTGTTTCTAAATAAAGTGTAGGCGTGGGAGGAGTGTGCTTCCCGCGCACTAATAACAGCACGCTTGCCAATTGTGGATGCTAATCATTCGCTTGTATCTTCCTAGACACATCTGCAGGCTGAGAATTATTCCACTTGCATGGCAAGGTGCGCATGTAGGTGTGTTAAAAATTCTGGAGGCACTGGGTATTGATCCCAGTACCTCACGCTTACTAAGCGAGCGCTCTACCATCTGAGCTACGCCCGCCCCCCCGAAGACTAATGGTGCTACATACAGCCATATAGAAGACACAGACCCTTGCACTCCCATTATTCAGCAGACAAACACTACTCTCTATGTATCCGTTAGGGTGTCTTTCAAGTTTCGTGCATTCTGTATCGAATCGTAGTTGGCCACACTGAAAGTGGCACGTATAACGTCGAAAATAGAGTTCGGACACCGCTCTGAGTAAGACGAACGTGTTGTCCACCCTCTAGACTTCAATAAGGTTAAGCCGTGATACCTAAGACAGATCTGCACTCGATGACACCTCGATTACAGCCGGTCCCCACACTTACATCTTGCTCTCCTTACGTCAGTATACATCATTTCAGTTTGTGACGCTGGCTTTGCAACATCTTGCGTGCCTTTAGGTTCGCCGCGACCAACACTTACAATGCACTGCCCACAAAAAATTGGGGCGCCGCGGCTTGAACCCTGCACCTTTCTCATGCGAAGCGAACGCTCTATCATCTCAGCTACGCCCCAGGCACGACCAAACTGCGCTATTCCCCATTCTTTGCGACTCTGATGCGCACGGACACGATGGTTGGTTGGTTTGTAGCGGTGAAGGGAGCAGAGTACAAAGGCGCGGACACGTTCATATACACAAAAGTTCCAAGTAGTTTCGATGCTCTGGTATTACAAATGCAAATTCCGTCTGTTTTTAACGTCTTAAATTGAAAGAGCCGTCACAAATTGCTCCGTTTTCACTCCTTGTCGACAATCATACAGCACCTGAGGTAACAAACACATCTCGAGCCCCATTGTGCACTCCATTATTCATGCCAACTCAGTGCCTCGCTCTTTACTACTGTGTACTAATCTTGTCGTCCAACTGCAAAACACTGGGCCACAACAAGTTTCCGCGTCTCCATTGCACTGTGCATACTACAAAACGCTCCCCAAACTTGGCACTCACCCACGCAGCCGACTTTTCCGACTTTCCACGACGCTCACGCTAGTGACAGCATTATTTATAGTTCGACGTCGCGCGAAAGCGAATGAGCACATTTCGCCTACGGCTTAGGCCGCCCTCCTAGAGTGGCTGCTCGGTGTCTGCAGGCAGCGAGGGTCTGCTAGCTTCCTGTGTTCGCACCTATGTCACCTGTGCTTGCTTGTCAGAGACAGACTATCGCAAAACATACAACTCACTCCATGAATTGATTGCTACGGCATCTGTTATCAGCAGTCACAACTAGCAACACCAGTAGCAGCCGACTGCACGCAAAGAATAGGAATGTGCAGTGGGATTTACGTGAACTCGGCGCAAGGCAGATCTTTCCGACATAGGCTTGAGAATCTTACGGGAACACTTGTACTGTTTCTAAATAAAGTGTAGGCGTGGGAGGAGTGTGCTTCCCGCGCACTAATAACAGCACGCTTGCCAATTGTGGATGCTAATCATTCGCTTGTATCTTCCTAGACACATCTGCAGGCTGAGAATTATTCCACTTGCATGGCAAGGTGCGCATGTAGGTGTGTTAAAAATTCTGGAGGCACTGGGTATTGATCCCAGTACCTCACGCTTACTAAGCGAGCGCTCTACCATCTGAGCTACGCCCGCCCCCCCGAAGACTAATGGTGCTACATACAGCCATATAGAAGACACAGACCCTTGCACTCCCATTATTCAGCAGACAAACACTACTCTCTATGTATCCGTTAGGGTGTCTTTCAAGTTTCGTGCATTCTGTATCGAATCGTAGTTGGCCACACTGAAAGTGGCACGTATAACGTCGAAAATAGAGTTCGGACACCGCTCTGAGTAAGACGAACGTGTTGTCCACCCTCTAGACTTCAATGAGGTTAAGCCGTGATACCTAAGACAGATCTGCACTCGATGACACCTCGATTACAGCCGGTCCCCACACTTACATCTTGCTCTCCTTACGTCAGTATACATCATTTCAGTTTGTGACGCTGGCTTTGCAACATCTTGCGTGCCTTTAGGTTCGCCGCGACCAACACTTACAATGCACTGCCCACAAAAAATTGGGGCGCCGCGGCTTGAACCCTGCACCTTTCTCATGCGAAGCGAACGCTCTACCATCTCAGCTACGCCCCAGGCACGACCAAACTGCGCTATTCCCCATTCTTTGCGACTCTGATGCGCACGGACACGATGGTTGGTTGGTTTGTAGCGGTGAAGGGAGCACAGTACAAAGGCGCGGACACGTTCATATACACAAAAGTTCCAAGTAGTTTCGATGCTCTGGTATTACAAATGCAAATTCCGTCTGTTTTTAACGTCTTAAATTGAAAGAGCCGTCACAAATTGCTCCGTTTTCACTCCTTGTCGACAATCATACAGCACCTGAGGTAACAAACACATCTCGAGCCCCATTGTGCACTCCATTATTCATGCCAACTCAGTGCCTCGCTCTTTACTACTGTGTACTAATCTTGTCGTCCAACTGCAAAACACTGGGCCACAACAAGTTTCCGCGTCTCCATTGCACTGTGCATACTACAAAACGCTCCCCAAACTTGGCACTCACCCACGCAGCCGACTTTTCCGACTTTCCACGACTCTCACGCTAGTGACAGCATTATTTATAGTTCGACGTCGCGCGAAAGCGAATGAGCACATTTCGCCTACGGCTTAGGCCGCCCTCCTAGAGTGGCTGCTCGGTGTCTGCAGGCAGCGAGGGTCTGCTAGCTTCCTGTGTTCGCACCTATGTCACCTGTGCTTGCTTGTCAGAGACAGACTATCGCAAAACATACAACTCACTCCATGAATTGATTGCTACGGCATCTGTTATCAGCAGTCACAACTAGCAACACCAGTAGCAGCCGACTGCACGCAAAGAATAGGAATGTGCAGTGGGATTTATGTGAACTCGGCGCAAGGCAGATCTTTCCGACATAGGCTTGAGAATCTTACGGGAACACTTGTACTGTTTCTAAATAAAGCGTAGGGGTGGGAGGAGGGTGCTTCCCGCGCACTAATAACAGCACGCTTGCCAATTGTGGATGCTAATCATTCGCTTGTATCTTCCTAGACACATCTGCAGGCTGAGAATTATTCCACTTGCATGGCAAGGTGCGCATGTAGGTGTGTTAAAAATTCTGGAGGCACTGGGTATTGATCCCAGTACCTCACGCTTACAAAGCGAGCGCTCTACCATCTGAGCTACGCCCGCCCCCCCGAAGACTAATGGTGCTACATACAGCCATATAGAAGACACAGACCCTTGCACTCCCATTATTCAGCAGACAAACACTACTCTCTATGTATCCGTTAGGGTGTCTTTCAAGTTTCGTGCATTCTGTATCGAATCGTAGTTGGCCACACTGAAAGTGGCACGTATAACGTCGAAAATAGAGTTCGGACACCGCTCTGAGTAAGACGAACGTGTTGTCCACCCTCTAGACTTCAATGAGGTTAAGCTGTGATACCTAAGACAGATCTGCACTCGATGACACCTCGATTACAGCCGGTCCCCACACTTACATCTTGCTCTCCTTACGTCAGTATACATCATTTCAGTTTGTGACGCTGGCTTTGCAACATCTTGCGTGCCTTTAGGTTCGCCGCGACCAACACTTACAATGCACTGCCCACAAAAAATTGGGGCGCCGCGGCTTGAACCATGCACCTTTCTCATGCGAAGCGAACGCTCTACCATCTCAGCTACGCCCCAGGCACGACCAAACTGCGCTATTCCCCATTCTTTGCGACTCTGATGCGCACGGACACGATGGTTGGTTGGTTTGTAGCGGTGAAGGGAGCAGAGTACAAAGGCGCGGACACGTTCATATACACAAAAGTTCCAAGTAGTTTCGATGCTCTGGTATTACAAATGCAAATTCCGTCTGTTTTTAACGTCTTAAATTGAAAGAGCCGTCACAAATTGCTCCGTTTTCACTCCTTGTCGACAATCATACAGCACCTGAGGTAACAAACACATCTCGAGCCCCATTGTGCACTCCATTATTCATGCCAACTCAGTGCCTCGCTCTTTACTACTGTGTACTAATCTTGTCGTCCAACTGCAAAACACTGGGCCACAACAAGTTTCCGCGTCTCCATTGCACTGTGCATACTACAAAACGCTCCCCAAACTTGGCACTCACCCACGCAGCCGACTTTTCCGACTTTCCACGACTCTCACGCTAGTGACAGCATTATTTATAGTTCGACGTCGCGCGAAAGCGAATGAGCACATTTCGCCTACGGCTTAGGCCGCCCTCCTAGAGTGGCTGCTCGGTGTCTGCAGGCAGCGAGGGTCTGCTAGCTTCCTGTGTTCGCACCTATGTCACCTGTGCTTGCTTGTCAGAGACAGACTATCGCAAAACATACAACTCACTCCATGAATTGATTGCTACGGCATCTGTTATCAGCAGTCACAACTAGCAACACCAGTAGCAGCCGACTGCACGCAAAGAATAGGAATGTGCAGTGGGATTTACGTGAACTCGGCGCAAGGCAGATCTTTCCGACATAGGCTTGAGAATCTTACGGGAACACTTGTACTGTTTCTAAATAAAGCGTAGGGGTGGGAGGAGGGTGCTTCCCGCGCACTAATAACAGCACGCTTGCCAATTGTGGATGCTAATCATTCGCTTGTATCTTCCTAGACACATCTGCAGGCTGAGAATTATTCCACTTGCATGGCAAGGTGCGCATGTAGGTGTGTTAAAAATTGTGGAGGCACTGGGTATTGATCCCAGTACCTCACGCTTACTAAGCGAGCGCTCTACCATCTGAGCTACGCCCGCCCCCCCGAAGACTAATGGTGCTACATACAGCCATATAGAAGACACAGACCCTTGCACTCCCATTATTCAGCAGACAAACACTACTCTCTATGTATCCGTTAGGGTGTCTTTCAAGTTTCGTGCATTCTGTATCGAATCGTAGTTGGCCACACTGAAAGTGGCACGTATAACGTCGAAAATAGAGTTCGGACACCGCTCTGAGTAAGACGAACGTGTTGTCCACCCTCTAGACTTCAATGAGGTTAAGCTGTGATACCTAAGACAGATCTGCACTCGATGACACCTCGATTACAGCCGGTCCCCACACTTACATCTTGCTCTCCTTACGTCAGTATACATCATTTCAGTTTGTGACGCTGGCTTTGCAACATCTTGCGTGCCTTTAGGTTCGCCGCGACCAACACTTACAATGCACTGCCCACAAAAAATTGGGGCGCCGCGGCTTGAACCATGCACCTTTCTCATGCGAAGCGAACGCTCTACCATCTCAGCTACGCCCCAGGCACGACCAAACTGCGCTATTCCCCATTCTTTGCGACTCTGATGCGCACGGACACGATGGTTGGTTGGTTTGTAGCGGTGAAGGGAGCAGAGTACAAAGGCGCGGACACGTTCATATACACAAAAGTTCCAAGTAGTTTCGATGCTCTGGTATTACAAATGCAAATTCCGTCTGTTTTTAACGTCTTAAATTGAAAGAGCCGTCACAAATTGCTCCGTTTTCACTCCTTGTCGACAATCATACAGCACCTGAGGTAACAAACACATCTCGAGCCCCATTGTGCACTCCATTATTCATGCCAACTCAGTGCCTCGCTCTTTACTACTGTGTACTAATCTTGTCGTCCAACTGCAAAACACTGGGCCACAACAAGTTTCCGCGTCTCCATTGCACTGTGCATACTACAAAACGCTCCCCAAACTTGGCACTCACCCACGCAGCCGACTTTTCCGACTTTCCACGACGCTCACGCAACGCTCACGCTAGTGACAGCATTATTTATAGTTCGACGTCGCGCGAAAGCGAATGAGCACATTTCGCCTACGGCTTAGGCCGCCCTCCTAGAGTGGCTGCTCGGTGTCTGCAGGCAGCGAGGGTCTGCTAGCTTCCTGTGTTCGCACCTATGTCACCTGTGCTTGCTTGTCAGAGACAGACTATCGCAAAACATACAACTCACTCCATGAATTGATTGCTACGGCATCTGTTATCAGCAGTCACAACTAGCAACACCAGTAGCAGCCGACTGCACGCAAAGAATAGGAATGTGCAGTGGGATTTACGTGAACTCGGCGCAAGGCAGATCTTTCCGACATAGGCTTGAGAATCTTACGGGAACACTTGTACTGTTTCTAAATAAAGTGTAGGCGTGGGAGGAGTGTGCTTCCCGCGCACTAATAACAGCACGCTTGCCAATTGTGGATGCTAATCATTCGCTTGTATCTTCCTAGACACATCTGCAGGCTGAGAATTATTCCACTTGCATGGCAAGGTGCGCATGTAGGTGTGTTAAAAATTCTGGAGGCACTGGGTATTGATCCCAGTACCTCACGCTTACTAAGCGAGCGCTCTACCATCTGAGCTACGCCCGCCCCCCCGAAGACTAATGGTGCTACATACAGCCATATAGAAGACACAGACCCTTGCACTCCCATTATTCAGCAGACAAACACTACTCTCTATGTATCCGTTAGGGTGTCTTTCAAGTTTCGTGCATTCTGTATCGAATCGTAGTTGGCCACACTGAAAGTGGCACGTATAACGTCGAAAATAGAGTTCGGACACCGCTCTGAGTAAGACGAACGTGTTGTCCACCCTCTAGACTTCAATAAGGTTAAGCCGTGATACCTAAGACAGATCTGCACTCGATGACACCTCGATTACAGCCGGTCCCCACACTTACATCTTGCTCTCCTTACGTCAGTATACATCATTTCAGTTTGTGACGCTGGCTTTGCAACATCTTGCGTGCCTTTAGGTTCGCCGCGACCAACACTTACAATGCACTGCCCACAAAAAATTGGGGCGCCGCGGCTTGAACCCTGCACCTTTCTCATGCGAAGCGAACGCTCTATCATCTCAGCTACGCCCCAGGCACGACCAAACTGCGCTATTCCCCATTCTTTGCGACTCTGATGCGCACGGACACGATGGTTGGTTGGTTTGTAGCGGTGAAGGGAGCAGAGTACAAAGGCGCGGACACGTTCATATACACAAAAGTTCCAAGTAGTTTCGATGCTCTGGTATTACAAATGCAAATTCCGTCTGTTTTTAACGTCTTAAATTGAAAGAGCCGTCACAAATTGCTCCGTTTTCACTCCTTGTCGACAATCATACAGCACCTGAGGTAACAAACACATCTCGAGCCCCATTGTGCACTCCATTATTCATGCCAACTCAGTGCCTCGCTCTTTACTACTGTGTACTAATCTTGTCGTCCAACTGCAAAACACTGGGCCACAACAAGTTTCCGCGTCTCCATTGCACTGTGCATACTACAAAACGCTCCCCAAACTTGGCACTCACCCACGCAGCCGACTTTTCCGACTTTCCACGACGCTCACGCAACGCTCACGCTAGTGACAGCATTATTTATAGTTCGACGTCGCGCGAAAGCGAATGAGCACATTTCGCCTACGGCTTAGGCCGCCCTCCTAGAGTGGCTGCTCGGTGTCTGCAGGCAGCGAGGGTCTGCTAGCTTCCTGTGTTCGCACCTATGTCACCTGTGCTTGCTTGTCAGAGACAGACTATCGCAAAACATACAACTCACTCCATGAATTGATTGCTACGGCATCTGTTATCAGCAGTCACAACTAGCAACACCAGTAGCAGCCGACTGCACGCAAAGAATAGGAATGTGCAGTGGGATTTACGTGAACTCGGCGCAAGGCAGATCTTTCCGACATAGGCTTGAGAATCTTACGGGAACACTTGTACTGTTTCTAAATAAAGCGTAGGGGTGGGAGGAGGGTGCTTCCCGCGCACTAATAACAGCACGCTTGCCAATTGTGGATGCTAATCATTCGCTTGTATCTTCCTAGACACATCTGCAGGCTGAGAATTATTCCACTTGCATGGCAAGGTGCGCATGTAGGTGTGTTAAAAATTCTGGAGGCACTGGGTATTGATCCCAGTACCTCACGCTTACTAAGCGAGCGCTCTACCATCTGAGCTACGCCCGCCCCCCCGAAGACTAATGGTGCTACATACAGCCATATAGAAGACACAGACCCTTGCACTCCCATTATTCAGCAGACAAACACTACTCTCTATGTATCCGTTAGGGTGTCTTTCAAGTTTCGTGCATTCTGTATCGAATCGTAGTTGGCCACACTGAAAGTGGCACGTATAACGTCGAAAATAGAGTTCGGACACCGCTCTGAGTAAGACGAACGTGTTGTCCACCCTCTAGACTTCAATGAGGTTAAGCCGTGATACCTAAGACAGATCTGCACTCGATGACACCTCGATTACAGCCGGTCCCCACACTTACATCTTGCTCTCCTTACGTCAGTATACATCATTTCAGTTTGTGACGCTGGCTTTGCAACATCTTGCGTGCCTTTAGGTTCGCCGCGACCAACACTTACAATGCACTGCCCACAAAAAATTGGGGCGCCGCGGCTTGAACCCTGCACCTTTCTCATGCGAAGCGAACGCTCTACCATCTCAGCTACGCCCCAGGCACGACCAAACTGCGCTATTCCCCATTCTTTGCGACTCTGATGCGCACGGACACGATGGTTGGTTGGTTTGTAGCGGTGAAGGGAGCACAGTACAAAGGCGCGGACACGTTCATATACACAAAAGTTCCAAGTAGTTTCGATGCTCTGGTATTACAAATGCAAATTCCGTCTGTTTTTAACGTCTTAAATTGAAAGAGCCGTCACAAATTGCTCCGTTTTCACTCCTTGTCGACAATCATACAGCACCTGAGGTAACAAACACATCTCGAGCCCCATTGTGCACTCCATTATTCATGCCAACTCAGTGCCTCGCTCTTTACTACTGTGTACTAATCTTGTCGTCCAACTGCAAAACACTGGGCCACAACAAGTTTCCGCGTCTCCATTGCACTGTGCATACTACAAAACGCTCCCCAAACTTGGCACTCACCCACGCAGCCGACTTTTCCGACTTTCCACGACGCTCACGCTAGTGACAGCATTATTTATAGTTCGACGTCGCGCGAAAGCGAATGAGCACATTTCGCCTACGGCTTAGGCCGCCCTCCTAGAGTGGCTGCTCGGTGTCTGCAGGCAGCGAGGGTCTGCTAGCTTCCTGTGTTCGCACCTATGTCACCTGTGCTTGCTTGTCAGAGACAGACTATCGCAAAACATACAACTCACTCCATGAATTGATTGCTACGGCATCTGTTATCAGCAGTCACAACTAGCAACACCAGTAGCAGCCGACTGCACGCAAAGAATAGGAATGTGCAGTGGGATTTACGTGAACTCGGCGCAAGGCAGATCTTTCCGACATAGGCTTGAGAATCTTACGGGAACACTTGTACTGTTTCTAAATAAAGTGTAGGCGTGGGAGGAGTGTGCTTCCCGCGCACTAATAACAGCACGCTTGCCAATTGTGGATGCTAATCATTCGCTTGTATCTTCCTAGACACATCTGCAGGCTGAGAATTATTCCACTTGCATGGCAAGGTGCGCATGTAGGTGTGTTAAAAATTCTGGAGGCACTGGGTATTGATCCCAGTACCTCACGCTTACTAAGCGAGCGCTCTACCATCTGAGCTACGCCCGCCCCCCCGAAGACTAATGGTGCTACATACAGCCATATAGAAGACACAGACCCTTGCACTCCCATTATTCAGCAGACAAACACTACTCTCTATGTATCCGTTAGGGTGTCTTTCAAGTTTCGTGCATTCTGTATCGAATCGTAGTTGGCCACACTGAAAGTGGCACGTATAACGTCGAAAATAGAGTTCGGACACCGCTCTGAGTAAGACGAACGTGTTGTCCACCCTCTAGACTTCAATGAGGTTAAGCTGTGATACCTAAGACAGATCTGCACTCGATGACACCTCGATTACAGCCGGTCCCCACACTTACATCTTGCTCTCCTTACGTCAGTATACATCATTTCAGTTTGTGACGCTGGCTTTGCAACATCTTGCGTGCCTTTAGGTTCGCCGCGACCAACACTTACAATGCACTGCCCACAAAAAATTGGGGCGCCGCGGCTTGAACCATGCACCTTTCTCATGCGAAGCGAACGCTCTACCATCTCAGCTACGCCCCAGGCACGACCAAACTGCGCTATTCCCCATTCTTTGCGACTCTGATGCGCACGGACACGATGGTTGGTTGGTTTGTAGCGGTGAAGGGAGCAGAGTACAAAGGCGCGGACACGTTCATATACACAAAAGTTCCAAGTAGTTTCGATGCTCTGGTATTACAAATGCAAATTCCGTCTGTTTTTAACGTCTTAAATTGAAAGAGCCGTCACAAATTGCTCCGTTTTCACTCCTTGTCGACAATCATACAGCACCTGAGGTAACAAACACATCTCGAGCCCCATTGTGCACTCCATTATTCATGCCAACTCAGTGCCTCGCTCTTTACTACTGTGTACTAATCTTGTCGTCCAACTGCAAAACACTGGGCCACAACAAGTTTCCGCGTCTCCATTGCACTGTGCATACTACAAAACGCTCCCCAAACTTGGCACTCACCCACGCAGCCGACTTTTCCGACTTTCCACGACGCTCACGCAACGCTCACGCTAGTGACAGCATTATCTATAGTTCGACGTCGCGCGAAAGCGAATGAGCACATTTCGCCTACGGCTTAGGCCGCCCTCCTAGAGTGGCTGCTCGGTGTCTGCAGGCAGCGAGGGTCTGCTAGCTTCCTGTGTTCGCACCTATGTCACCTGTGCTTGCTTGTCAGAGACAGACTATCGCAAAACATACAACTCACTCCATGAATTGATTGCTACGGCATCTGTTATCAGCAGTCACAACTAGCAACACCAGTAGCAGCCGACTGCACGCAAAGAATAGGAATGTGCAGTGGGATTTACGTGAACTCGGCGCAAGGCAGATCTTTCCGACATAGGCTTGAGAATCTTACGGGAACACTTGTACTGTTTCTAAATAAAGTGTAGGCGTGGGAGGAGTGTGCTTCCCGCGCACTAATAACAGCACGCTTGCCAATTGTGGATGCTAATCATTCGCTTGTATCTTCCTAGACACATCTGCAGGCTGAGAATTATTCCACTTGCATGGCAAGGTGCGCATGTAGGTGTGTTAAAAATTGTGGAGGCACTGGGTATTGATCCCAGTACCTCACGCTTACTAAGCGAGCGCTCTACCATCTGAGCTACGCCCGCCCCCCCGAAGACTAATGGTGCTACATACAGCCATATAGAAGACACAGACCCTTGCACTCCCATTATTCAGCAGACAAACACTACTCTCTATGTATCCGTTAGGGTGTCTTTCAAGTTTCGTGCATTCTGTATCGAATCGTAGTTGGCCACACTGAAAGTGGCACGTATAACGTCGAAAATAGAGTTCGGACACCGCTCTGAGTAAGACGAACGTGTTGTCCACCCTCTAGACTTCAATAAGGTTAAGCCGTGATACCTAAGACAGATCTGCACTCGATGACACCTCGATTACAGCCGGTCCCCACACTTACATCTTGCTCTCCTTACGTCAGTATACATCATTTCAGTTTGTGACGCTGGCTTTGCAACATCTTGCGTGCCTTTAGGTTCGCCGCGACCAACACTTACAATGCACTGCCCACAAAAAATTGGGGCGCCGCGGCTTGAACCCTGCACCTTTCTCATGCGAAGCGAACGCTCTATCATCTCAGCTACGCCCCAGGCACGACCAAACTGCGCTATTCCCCATTCTTTGCGACTCTGATGCGCACGGACACGATGGTTGGTTGGTTTGTAGCGGTGAAGGGAGCAGAGTACAAAGGCGCGGACACGTTCATATACACAAAAGTTCCAAGTAGTTTCGATGCTCTGGTATTACAAATGCAAATTCCGTCTGTTTTTAACGTCTTAAATTGAAAGAACCGTCACAAATTGCTCCGTTTTCACTCCTTGTCGACAATCATACAGCACCTGAGGTAACAAACACATCTCGAGCCCCATTGTGCACTCCATTATTCATGCCAACTCAGTGCCTCGCTCTTTACTACTGTGTACTAATCTTGTCGTCCAACTGCAAAACACTGGGCCACAACAAGTTTCCGCGTCTCCATTGCACTGTGCATACTACAAAACGCTCCCCAAACTTGGCACTCACCCACGCAGCCGACTTTTCCGACTTTCCACGACGCTCACGCAACGCTCACGCTAGTGACAGCATTATTTATAGTTCGACGTCGCGCGAAAGCGAATGAGCACATTTCGCCTACGGCTTAGGCCGCCCTCCTAGAGTGGCTGCTCGGTGTCTGCAGGCAGCGAGGGTCTGCTAGCTTCCTGTGTTCGCACCTATGTCACCTGTGCTTGCTTGTCAGAGACAGACTATCGCAAAACATAAAACTCACTCCATGAATTGATTGCTACGGCATCTGTTATCAGCAGTCACAACTAGCAACACCAGTAGCAGCCGACTGCACGCAAAGAATAGGAATGTGCAGTGGGATTTACGTGAACTCGGCGCAAGGCAGATCTTTCCGACATAGGCTTGAGAATCTTACGGGAACACTTGTACTGTTTCTAAATAAAGCGTAGGGGTGGGAGGAGGGTGCTTCCCGCGCACTAATAACAGCACGCTTGCCAATTGTGGATGCTAATCATTCGCTTGTATCTTCCTAGACACATCTGCAGGCTGAGAATTATTCCACTTGCATGGCAAGGTGCGCATGTAGGTGTGTTAAAAATTCTGGAGGCACTGGGTATTGATCCCAGTACCTCACGCTTACTAAGCGAGCGCTCTACCATCTGAGCTACGCCCGCCCCCCCGAAGACTATTGGTGCTACATACAGCCATATAGAAGACACAGACCCTTGCACTCCCATTATTCAGCAGACAAACACTACTCTCTATGTATCCGTTAGGGTGTCTTTCAAGTTTCGTGCATTCTGTATCGAATCGTAGTTGGCCACACTGAAAGTGGCACGTATAACGTCGAAAATAGAGTTCGGACACCGCTCTGAGTAAGACGAACGTGTTGTCCACCCTCTAGACTTCAATGAGGTTAAGCCGTGATACCTAAGACAGATCTGCACTCGATGACACCTCGATTACAGCCGGTCCCCACACTTACATCTTGCTCTCCTTACGTCAGTATACATCATTTCAGTTTGTGACGCTGGCTTTGCAACATCTTGCGTGCCTTTAGGTTCGCCGCGACCAACACTTACAATGCACTGCCCACAAAAAATTGGGGCGCCGCGGCTTGAACCCTGCACCTTTCTCATGCGAAGCGAACGCTCTACCATCTCAGCTACGCCCCAGGCACGACCAAACTGCGCTATTCCCCATTCTTTGCGACTCTGATGCGCACGGACACGATGGTTGGTTGGTTTGTAGCGGTGAAGGGAGCACAGTACAAAGGCGCGGACACGTTCATATACACAAAAGTTCCAAGTAGTTTCGATGCTCTGGTATTACAAATGCAAATTCCGTCTGTTTTTAACGTCTTAAATTGAAAGAGCCGTCACAAATTGCTCCGTTTTCACTCCTTGTCGACAATCATACAGCACCTGAGGTAACAAACACATCTCGAGCCCCATTGTGCACTCCATTATTCATGCCAACTCAGTGCCTCGCTCTTTACTACTGTGTACTAATCTTGTCGTCCAACTGCAAAACACTGGGCCACAACAAGTTTCCGCGTCTCCATTGCACTGTGCATACTACAAAACGCTCCCCAAACTTGGCACTCACCCACGCAGCCGACTTTTCCGACTTTCCACGACGCTCACGCAACGCTCACGCTAGTGACAGCATTATTTATAGTTCGACGTCGCGCGAAAGCGAATGAGCACATTTCGCCTACGGCTTAGGCCGCCCTCCTAGAGTGGCTGCTCGGTGTCTGCAGGCAGCGAGGGTCTGCTAGCTTCCTGTGTTCGCACCTATGTCACCTGTGCTTGCTTGTCAGAGACAGACTATCGCAAAACATACAACTCACTCCATGAATTGATTGCTACGGCATCTGTTATCAGCAGTCACAACTAGCAACACCAGTAGCAGCCGACTGCACGCAAAGAATAGGAATGTGCAGTGGGATTTACGTGAACTCGGCGCAAGGCAGATCTTTCCGACATAGGCTTGAGAATCTTACGGGAACACTTGTACTGTTTCTAAATAAAGCGTAGGGGTGGGAGGAGGGTGCTTCCCGCGCACTAATAACAGCACGCTTGCCAATTGTGGATGCTAATCATTCGCTTGTATCTTCCTAGACACATCTGCAGGCTGAGAATTATTCCACTTGCATGGCAAGGTGCGCATGTAGGTGTGTTAAAAATTCTGGAGGCACTGGGTATTGATCCCAGTACCTCACGCTTACTAAGCGAGCGCTCTACCATCTGAGCTACGCCCGTCCCCCCGAAGACTAATGGTGCTACATACAGCCATATAGAAGACACAGACCCTTGCACTCCCATTATTCAGCAGACAAACACTACTCTCTATGTATCCGTTAGGGTGTCTTTCAAGTTTCGTGCATTCTGTATCGAATCGTAGTTGGCCACACTGAAAGTGGCACGTATAACGTCGAAAATAGAGTTCGGACACCGCTCTGAGTAAGACGAACGTGTTGTCCACCCTCTAGACTTCAATAAGGTTAAGCCGTGATACCTAAGACAGATCTGCACTCGATGACACCTCGATTACAGCCGGTCCCCACACTTACATCTTGCTCTCCTTACGTCAGTATACATCATTTCAGTTTGTGACGCTGGCTTTGCAACATCTTGCGTGCCTTTAGGTTCGCCGCGACCAACACTTACAATGCACTGCCCACAAAAAATTGGGGCGCCGCGGCTTGAACCCTGCACCTTTCTCATGCGAAGCGAACGCTCTACCATCTCAGCTACGCCCCAGGCACGACCAAACTGCGCTATTCCCCATTCTTTGCGACTCTGATGCGCACGGACACGATGGTTGGTTGGTTTGTAGCGGTGAAGGGAGCAGAGTACAAAGGCGCGGACACGTTCATATACACAAAAGTTCCAAGTAGTTTCGATGCTCTGGTATTACAAATGCAAATTCCGTCTGTTTTTAACGTCTTAAATTGAAAGAGCCGTCACAAATTGCTCCGTTTTCACTCCTTGTCGACAATCATACAGCACCTGAGGTAACGAACACATCTCGAGCCCCATTGTGCACTCCATTATTCATGCCAACTCAGTGCCTCGCTCTTTACTACTGTGTACTAATCTTGTCGTCCAACTGCAAAACACTGGGCCACAACAAGTTTCCGCGTCTCCATTGCACTGTGCATACTACAAAACGCTCCCCAAACTTGGCACTCACCCACGCAGCCGACTTTTCCGACTTTCCACGACGCTCACGCAACGCTCACGCTAGTGACAGCATTATTTATAGTTCGACGTCGCGCGAAAGCGAATGAGCACATTTCGCCTACGGCTTAGGCCGCCCTCCTAGAGTGGCTGCTCGGTGTCTGCAGGCAGCGAGGGTCTGCTAGCTTCCTGTGTTCGCACCTATGTCACCTGTGCTTGCTTGTCAGAGACAGACTATCGCAAAACATACAACTCACTCCATGAATTGATTGCTACGGCATCTGTTATCAGCAGTCACAACTAGCAACACCAGTAGCAGCCGACTGCACGCAAAGAATAGGAATGTGCAGTGGGATTTACGTGAACTCGGCGCAAGGCAGATCTTTCCGACATAGGCTTGAGAATCTTACGGGAACACTTGTACTGTTTCTAAATAAAGCGTAGGGGTGGGAGGAGGGTGCTTCCCGCGCACTAATAACAGCACGCTTGCCAATTGTGGATGCTAAT
The DNA here is from genome assembly GCF_023897955.1 of Schistocerca gregaria. NCBI lineage: Eukaryota > Metazoa > Arthropoda > Insecta > Orthoptera > Acrididae > Schistocerca > Schistocerca gregaria. Next base: position 58,231,589 of record NC_064929.1, on the reverse strand, counting down.
CATTCGCTTGTATCTTCCTAGACACATCTGCAGGCTGAGAATTATTCCACTTGCATGGCAAGGTGCGCATGTAGGTGTGTTAAAAATTCTGGAGGCACTGGGTATTGATCCCAGTACCTCACGCTTACTAAGCGAGCGCTCTACCATCTGAGCTACGCCCGCCCCCCCCGAAGACTAATGGTGCTACATACAGCCATATAGAAGACACAGACCCTTGCACTCCCATTATTCAGCAGACAAACACTACTCTCTATGTATCCGTTAGGGTGTCTTTCAAGTTTCGTGCATTCTGTATCGAATCGTAGTTGGCCACACTGAAAGTGGCACGTATAACGTCGAAAATAGAGTTCGGACACCGCTCTGAGTAAGACGAACGTGTTGTCCACCCTCTAGACTTCAATGAGGTTAAGCCGTGATACCTAAGACAGATCTGCACTCGATGACACCTCGATTACAGCCGGTCCCCACACTTACATCTTGCTCTCCTTACGTCAGTATACATCATTTCAGTTTGTGACGCTGGCTTTGCAACATCTTGCGTGCCTTTAGGTTCGCCGCGACCAACACTTACAATGCACTGCCCACAAAAAATTGGGGCGCCGCGGCTTGAACCCTGCACCTTTCTCATGCGAAGCGAACGCTCTACCATCTCAGCTACGCCCCAGGCACGACCAAACTGCGCTATTCCCCATTCTTTGCGACTCTGATGCGCACGGACACGATGGTTGGTTGGTTTGTAGCGGTGAAGGGAGCAGAGTACAAAGGCGCGGACACGTTCATATACACAAAAGTTCCAAGTAGTTTCGATGCTCTGGTATTACAAATGCAAATTCCGTCTGTTTTTAACGTCTTAAATTGAAAGAGCCGTCACAAATTGCTCCGTTTTCACTCCTTGTCGACAATCATACAGCACCTGAGGTAACAAACACATCTCGAGCCCCATTGTGCACTCCATTATTCATGCCAACTCAGTGCCTCGCTCTTTACTACTGTGTACTAATCTTGTCGTCCAACTGCAAAACACTGGGCCACAACAAGTTTCCGCGTCTCCATTGCACTGTGCATACTACAAAACGCTCCCCAAACTTGGCACTCACCCACGCAGCCGACTTTTCCGACTTTCCACGACGCTCACGCTAGTGACAGCATTATTTATAGTTCGACGTCGCGCGAAAGCGAATGAGCACATTTCGCCTACGGCTTAGGCCGCCCTCCTAGAGTGGCTGCTCGGTGTCTGCAGGCAGCGAGGGTCTGCTAGCTTCCTGTGTTCGCACCTATGTCACCTGTGCTTGCTTGTCAGAGACAGACTATCGCAAAACATACAACTCACTCCATGAATTGATTGCTACGGCATCTGTTATCAGCAGTCACAACTAGCAACACCAGTAGCAGCCGACTGCACGCAAAGAATAGGAATGTGCAGTGGGATTTACGTGAACTCGGCGCAAGGCAGATCTTTCCGACATAGGCTTGAGAATCTTACGGGAACACTTGTACTGTTTCTAAATAAAGCGTAGGGGTGGGAGGAGGGTGCTTCCCGCGCACTAATAACAGCACGCTTGCCAATTGTGGATGCTAATCATTCGCTTGTATCTTCCTAGACACATCTGCAGGCTGAGAATTATTCCACTTGCATGGCAAGGTGCGCATGTAGGTGTGTTAAAAATTCTCGAGGCACTGGGTATTGATCCCAGTACCTCACGCTTACTAAGCGAGCGCTCTACCATCTGAGCTACGCCCGCCCCCCCCCCGAAGACTAATGGTGCTACATACAGCCATATAGAAGACACAGACCCTTGCACTCCCATTGTTCAGCAGACAAACACTACTCTCTATGTATCCGTTAGGGTGTCTTTCAAGTTTCGTGCATTCTGTATCGAATCGTAGTTGGCCACACTGAAAGTGGCACGTATAACGTCGAAAATAGAGTTCGGACACCGCTCTGAGTAAGACGAACGTGTTGTCCACCCTCTAGACTTCAATGAGGTTAAGCCGTGATACCTAAGACAGATCTGCACTCGATGACACCTCGATTACAGCCGGTCCCCACACTTACATCTTGCTCTCCTTACGTCAGTATACATCATTTCAGTTTGTGACGCTGGCTTTGCAACATCTTGCGTGCCTTTAGGTTCGCCGCGACCAACACTTACAATGCACTGCCCACAAAAAATTGGGGCGCCGCGGCTTGAACCCTGCACCTTTCTCATGCGAAGCGAACGCTCTACCATCTTAGCTACGCCCCAGGCACGACCAAACTGCGCTATTCCCCATTCTTTGCGACTCTGATGCGCACGGACACGATGGTTGGTTGGTTTGTAGCGGTGAAGGGAGCACAGTACAAAGGCGCGGACACGTTCATATACACAAAAGTTCCAAGTAGTTTCGATGCTCTGGTATTACAAATGCAAATTCCGTCTGTTTTTAACGTCTTAAATTGAAAGAGCCGTCACAAATTGCTCCGTTTTCACTCCTTGTCGACAATCATACAGCACCTGAGGTAACAAACACATCTCGAGCCCCATTGTGCACTCCATTATTCATGCCAACTCAGTGCCTCGCTCTTTACTACTGTGTACTAATCTTGTCGTCCAACTGCAAAACACTGGGCCACAACAAGTTTCCGCGTCTCCATTGCACTGTGCATACTACAAAACGCTCCCCAAACTTGGCACTCACCCACGCAGCCGACTTCTCCGACTTTCCACGACGCTCACGCAACGCTCACGCTAGTGACAGCATTATTTATAGTTCGACGTCGCGCGAAAGCGAATGAGCACATTTCGCCTACGGCTTAGGCCGCCCTCCTAGAGTGGCTGCTCGGTGTCTGCAGGCAGCGAGGGTCTGCTAGCTTCCTGTGTTCGCACCTATGTCACCTGTGCTTGCTTGTCAGAGACAGACTATCGCAAAACATAAAACTCACTCCATGAATTGATTGCTACGGCATCTGTTATCAGCAGTCACAACTAGCAACACCAGTAGCAGCCGACTGCACGCAAAGAATAGGAATGTGCAGTGGGATTTACGTGAACTCGGCGCAAGGCAGATCTTTCCGACATAGGCTTGAGAATCTTACGGGAACACTTGTACTGTTTCTAAATAAAGCGTAGGGGTGGGAGGAGGGTGCTTCCCGCGCACTAATAACAGCACGCTTGCCAATTGTGGATGCTAATCATTCGCTTGTATCTTCCTAGACACATCTGCAGGCTGAGAATTATTCCACTTGCATGGCAAGGTGCGCATGTAGGTGTGTTAAAAATTCTGGAGGCACTGGGTATTGATCCCAGTACCTCACGCTTACTAAGCGAGCGCTCTACCATCTGAGCTACGCCCGCCCCCCCGAAGACTAATGGTGCTACATACAGCCATATAGAAGACACAGACCCTTGCACTCCCATTATTCAGCAGACAAACACTACTCTCTATGTATCCGTTAGGGTGTCTTTCAAGTTTCGTGCATTCTGTATCGAATCGTAGTTGGCCACACTGAAAGTGGCACGTATAACGTCGAAAATAGAGTTCGGACACCGCTCTGAGTAAGACGAACGTGTTGTCCACCCTCTAGACTTCAATGAGGTTAAGCCGTGATACCTAAGACAGATCTGCACTCGATGACACCTCGATTACAGCCGGTCCCCACACTTACATCTTGCTCTCCTTACGTCAGTATACATCATTTCAGTTTGTGACGCTGGCTTTGCAACATCTTGCGTGCCTTTAGGTTCGCCGCGACCAACACTTACAATGCACTGCCCACAAAAAATTGGGGCGCCGCGGCTTGAACCCTGCACCTTTCTCATGCGAAGCGAACGCTCTACCATCTCAGCTACGCCCCAGGCACGACCAAACTGCGCTATTCCCCATTCTTTGCGACTCTGATGCGCACGGACACGATGGTTGGTTGGTTTGTAGCGGTGAAGGGAGCACAGTACAAAGGCGCGGACACGTTCATATACACAAAAGTTCCAAGTAGTTTCGATGCTCTGGTATTACAAATGCAAATTCCGTCTGTTTTTAACGTCTTAAATTGAAAGAGCCGTCACAAATTGCTCCGTTTTCACTCCTTGTCGACAATCATACAGCACCTGAGGTAACAAACACATCTCGAGCCCCATTGTGCACTCCATTATTCATGCCAACTCAGTGCCTCGCTCTTTACTACTGTGTACTAATCTTGTCGTCCAACTGCAAAACACTGGGCCACAACAAGTTTCCGCGTCTCCATTGCACTGTGCATACTACAAAACGCTCCCCAAACTTGGCACTCACCCACGCAGCCGACTTTTCCGACTTTCCACGACGCTCACGCAACGCTCACGCTAGTGACAGCATTATTTATAGTTCGACGTCGCGCGAAAGCGAATGAGCACATTTCGCCTACGGCTTAGGCCGCCCTCCTAGAGTGGCTGCTCGGTGTCTGCAGGCAGCGAGGGTCTGCTAGCTTCCTGTGTTCGCACCTATGTCACCTGTGCTTGCTTGTCAGAGACAGACTATCGCAAAACATACAACTCACTCCATGAATTGATTGCTACGGCATCTGTTATCAGCAGTCACAACTAGCAACACCAGTAGCAGCCGACTGCACGCAAAGAATAGGAATGTGCAGTGGGATTTACGTGAACTCGGCGCAAGGCAGATCTTTCCGACATAGGCTTGAGAATCTTACGGGAACACTTGTACTGTTTCTAAATAAAGCGTAGGGGTGGGAGGAGGGTGCTTCCCGCGCACTAATAACAGCACGCTTGCCAATTGTGGATGCTAATCATTCGCTTGTATCTTCCTAGACACATCTGCAGGCTGAGAATTATTCCACTTGCATGGCAAGGTGCGCATGTAGGTGTGTTAAAAATTCTGGAGGCACTGGGTATTGATCCCAGTACCTCACGCTTACTAAGCGAGCGCTCTACCATCTGAGCTACGCCCGCCCCCCCCGAAGACTAATGGTGCTACATACAGCCATATAGAAGACACAGACCCTTGCACTCCCATTATTCAGCAGACAAACACTACTCTCTATGTATCCGTTAGGGTGTCTTTCAAGTTTCGTGCATTCTGTATCGAATCGTAGTTGGCCACACTGAAAGTGGCACGTATAACGTCGAAAATAGAGTTCGGACACCGCTCTGAGTAAGACGAACGTGTTGTCCACCCTCTAGACTTCAATGAGGTTAAGCCGTGATACCTAAGACAGATCTGCACTCGATGACACCTCGATTACAGCCGGTCCCCACACTTACATCTTGCTCTCCTTACGTCAGTATACATCATTTCAGTTTGTGACGCTGGCTTTGCAACATCTTGCGTGCCTTTAGGTTCGCCGCGACCAACACTTACAATGCACTGCCCACAAAAAATTGGGGCGCCGCGGCTTGAACCCTGCACCTTTCTCATGCGAAGCGAACGCTCTACCATCTCAGCTACGCCCCAGGCACGACCAAACTGCGCTATTCCCCATTCTTTGCGACTCTGATGCGCACGGACACGATGGTTGGTTGGTTTGTAGCGGTGAAGGGAGCAGAGTACAAAGGCGCGGACACGTTCATATACACAAAAGTTCCAAGTAGTTTCGATGCTCTGGTATTACAAATGCAAATTCCGTCTGTTTTTAACGTCTTAAATTGAAAGAGCCGTCACAAATTGCTCCGTTTTCACTCCTTGTCGACAATCATACAGCACCTGAGGTAACAAACACATCTCGAGCCCCATTGTGCACTCCATTATTCATGCCAACTCAGTGCCTCGCTCTTTACTACTGTGTACTAATCTTGTCGTCCAACTGCAAAACACTGGGCCACAACAAGTTTCCGCGTCTCCATTGCACTGTGCATACTACAAAACGCTCCCCAAACTTGGCACTCACCCACGCAGCCGACTTTTCCGACTTTCCACGACGCTCACGCTAGTGACAGCATTATTTATAGTTCGACGTCGCGCGAAAGCGAATGAGCACATTTCGCCTACGGCTTAGGCCGCCCTCCTAGAGTGGCTGCTCGGTGTCTGCAGGCAGCGAGGGTCTGCTAGCTTCCTGTGTTCGCACCTATGTCACCTGTGCTTGCTTGTCAGAGACAGACTATCGCAAAACATACAACTCACTCCATGAATTGATTGCTACGGCATCTGTTATCAGCAGTCACAACTAGCAACACCAGTAGCAGCCGACTGCACGCAAAGAATAGGAATGTGCAGTGGGATTTACGTGAACTCGGCGCAAGGCAGATCTTTCCGACATAGGCTTGAGAATCTTACGGGAACACTTGTACTGTTTCTAAATAAAGCGTAGGGGTGGGAGGAGGGTGCTTCCCGCGCACTAATAACAGCACGCTTGCCAATTGTGGATGCTAATCATTCGCTTGTATCTTCCTAGACACATCTGCAGGCTGAGAATTATTCCACTTGCATGGCAAGGTGCGCATGTAGGTGTGTTAAAAATTCTCGAGGCACTGGGTATTGATCCCAGTACCTCACGCTTACTAAGCGAGCGCTCTACCATCTGAGCTACGCCCGCCCCCCCCGAAGACTAATGGTGCTACATACAGCCATATAGAAGACACAGACCCTTGCACTCCCATTATTCAGCAGACAAACACTACTCTCTATGTATCCGTTAGGGTGTCTTTCAAGTTTCGTGCATTCTGTATCGAATCGTAGTTGGCCACACTGAAAGTGGCACGTATAACGTCGAAAATAGAGTTCGGACACCGCTCTGAGTAAGACGAACGTGTTGTCCACCCTCTAGACTTCAATGAGGTTAAGCCGTGATACCTAAGACAGATCTGCACTCGATGACACCTCGATTACAGCCGGTCCCCACACTTACATCTTGCTCTCCTTACGTCAGTATACATCATTTCAGTTTGTGACGCTGGCTTTGCAACATCTTGCGTGCCTTTAGGTTCGCCGCGACCAACACTTACAATGCACTGCCCACAAAAAATTGGGGCGCCGCGGCTTGAACCCTGCACCTTTCTCATGCGAAGCGAACGCTCTACCATCTCAGCTACGCCCCAGGCACGACCAAACTGCGCTATTCCCCATTCTTTGCGACTCTGATGCGCACGGACACGATGGTTGGTTGGTTTGTAGCGGTGAAGGGAGCACAGTACAAAGGCGCGGACACGTTCATATACACAAAAGTTCCAAGTAGTTTCGATGCTCTGGTATTACAAATGCAAATTCCGTCTGTTTTTAACGTCTTAAATTGAAAGAGCCGTCACAAATTGCTCCGTTTTCACTCCTTGTCGACAATCATACAGCACCTGAGGTAACAAACACATCTCGAGCCCCATTGTGCACTCCATTATTCATGCCAACTCAGTGCCTCGCTCTTTACTACTGTGTACTAATCTTGTCGTCCAACTGCAAAACACTGGGCCACAACAAGTTTCCGCGTCTCCATTGCACTGTGCATACTACAAAACGCTCCCCAAACTTGGCACTCACCCACGCAGCCGACTTTTCCGACTTTCCACGACGCTCACGCTAGTGACAGCATTATTTATAGTTCGACGTCGCGCGAAAGCGAATGAGCACATTTCGCCTACGGCTTAGGCCGCCCTCCTAGAGTGGCTGCTCGGTGTCTGCAGGCAGCGAGGGTCTGCTAGCTTCCTGTGTTCGCACCTATGTCACCTGTGCTTGCTTGTCAGAGACAGACTATCGCAAAACATACAACTCACTCCATGAATTGATTGCTACGGCATCTGTTATCAGCAGTCACAACTAGCAACACCAGTAGCAGCCGACTGCACGCAAAGAATAGGAATGTGCAGTGGGATTTACGTGAACTCGGCGCAAGGCAGATCTTTCCGACATAGGCTTGAGAATCTTACGGGAACACTTGTACTGTTTCTAAATAAAGCGTAGGGGTGGGAGGAGGGTGCTTCCCGCGCACTAATAACAGCACGCTTGCCAATTGTGGATGCTAATCATTCGCTTGTATCTTCCTAGACACATCTGCAGGCTGAGAATTATTCCACTTGCATGGCAAGGTGCGCATGTAGGTGTGTTAAAAATTCTGGAGGCACTGGGTATTGATCCCAGTACCTCACGCTTACTAAGCGAGCGCTCTACCATCTGAGCTACGCCCGCCCCCCCCGAAGACTAATGGTGCTACATACAGCCATATAGAAGACACAGACCCTTGCACTCCCATTATTCAGCAGACAAACACTACTCTCTATGTATCCGTTAGGGTGTCTTTCAAGTTTCGTGCATTCTGTATCGAATCGTAGTTGGCCACACTGAAAGTGGCACGTATAACGTCGAAAATAGAGTTCGGACACCGCTCTGAGTAAGACGAACGTGTTGTCCACCCTCTAGACTTCAATGAGGTTAAGCCGTGATACCTAAGACAGATCTGCACTCGATGACACCTCGATTACAGCCGGTCCCCACACTTACATCTTGCTCTCCTTACGTCAGTATACATCATTTCAGTTTGTGACGCTGGCTTTGCAACATCTTGCGTGCCTTTAGGTTCGCCGCGACCAACACTTACAATGCACTGCCCACAAAAAATTGGGGCGCCGCGGCTTGAACCCTGCACCTTTCTCATGCGAAGCGAACGCTCTATCATCTCAGCTACGCCCCAGGCACGACCAAACTGCGCTATTCCCCATTCTTTGCGACTCTGATGCGCACGGACACGATGGTTGGTTGGTTTGTAGCGGTGAAGGGAGCACAGTACAAAGGCGCGGACACGTTCATATACACAAAAGTTCCAAGTAGTTTCGATGCTCTGGTATTACAAATGCAAATTCCGTCTGTTTTTAACGTCTTAAATTGAAAGAGCCGTCACAAATTGCTCCGTTTTCACTCCTTGTCGACAATCATACAGCACCTGAGGTAACAAACACATCTCGAGCCCCATTGTGCACTCCATTATTCATGCCAACTCAGTGCCTCGCTCTTTACTACTGTGTACTAATCTTGTCGTCCAACTGCAAAACACTGGGCCACAACAAGTTTCCGCGTCTCCATTGCACTGTGCATACTACAAAACGCTCCCCAAACTTGGCACTCACCCACGCAGCCGACTTTTCCGACTTTCCACGACGCTCACGCTAGTGACAGCATTATTTATAGTTCGACGTCGCGCGAAAGCGAATGAGCACATTTCGCCTACGGCTTAGGCCGCCCTCCTAGAGTGGCTGCTCGGTGTCTGCAGGCAGCGAGGGTCTGCTAGCTTCCTGTGTTCGCACCTATGTCACCTGTGCTTGCTTGTCAGAGACAGACTATCGCAAAACATACAACTCACTCCATGAATTGATTGCTACGGCATCTGTTATCAGCAGTCACAACTAGCAACACCAGTAGCAGCCGACTGCACGCAAAGAATAGGAATGTGCAGTGGGATTTACGTGAACTCGGCGCAAGGCAGATCTTTCCGACATAGGCTTGAGAATCTTACGGGAACACTTGTACTGTTTCTAAATAAAGCGTAGGGGTGGGAGGAGGGTGCTTCCCGCGCACTAATAACAGCACGCTTGCCAATTGTGGATGCTAATCATTCGCTTGTATCTTCCTAGACACATCTGCAGGCTGAGAATTATTCCACTTGCATGGCAAGGTGCGCATGTAGGTGTGTTAAAAATTCTGGAGGCACTGGGTATTGATCCCAGTACCTCACGCTTACTAAGCGAGCGCTCTACCATCTGAGCTACGCCCGCCCCCCCGAAGACTAATGGTGCTACATACAGCCATATAGAAGACACAGACCCTTGCACTCCCATTATTCAGCAGACAAACACTACTCTCTATGTATCCGTTAGGGTGTCTTTCAAGTTTCGTGCATTCTGTATCGAATCGTAGTTGGCCACACTGAAAGTGGCACGTATAACGTCGAAAATAGAGTTCGGACACCGCTCTGAGTAAGACGAACGTGTTGTCCACCCTCTAGACTTCAATGAGGTTAAGCCGTGATACCTAAGACAGATCTGCACTCGATGACACCTCGATTACAGCCGGTCCCCACACTTACATCTTGCTCTCCTTACGTCAGTATACATCATTTCAGTTTGTGACGCTGGCTTTGCAACATCTTGCGTGCCTTTAGGTTCGCCGCGACCAACACTTACAATGCACTGCCCACAAAAAATTGGGGCGCCGCGGCTTGAACCCTGCACCTTTCTCATGCGAAGCGAACGCTCTATCATCTCAGCTACGCCCCAGGCACGACCAAACTGCGCTATTCCCCATTCTTTGCGACTCTGATGCGCACGGACACGATGGTTGGTTGGTTTGTAGCGGTGAAGGGAGCAGAGTACAAAGGCGCGGACACGTTCATATACACAAAAGTTCCAAGTAGTTTCGATGCTCTGGTATTACAAATGCAAATTCCGTCTGTTTTTAACGTCTTAAATTGAAAGAGCCGTCACAAATTGCTCCGTTTTCACTCCTTGTCGACAATCATACAGCACCTGAGGTAACAAACACATCTCGAGCCCCATTGTGCACTCCATTATTCATGCCAACTCAGTGCCTCGCTCTTTACTACTGTGTACTAATCTTGTCGTCCAACTGCAAAACACTGGGCCACAACAAGTTTCCGCGTCTCCATTGCACTGTGCATACTACAAAACGCTCCCCAAACTTGGCACTCACCCACGCAGCCGACTTCTCCGACTTTCCACGACGCTCACGCAACGCTCACGCTAGTGACAGCATTATTTATAGTTCGACGTCGCGCGAAAGCGAATGAGCACATTTCGCCTACGGCTTAGGCCGCCCTCCTAGAGTGGCTGCTCGGTGTCTGCAGGCAGCGAGGGTCTGCTAGCTTCCTGTGTTCGCACCTATGTCACCTGTGCTTGCTTGTCAGAGACAGACTATCGCAAAACATACAACTCACTCCATGAATTGATTGCTACGGCATCTGTTATCAGCAGTCACAACTAGCAACACCAGTAGCAGCCGACTGCACGCAAAGAATAGGAATGTGCAGTGGGATTTACGTGAACTCGGCGCAAGGCAGATCTTTCCGACATAGGCTTGAGAATCTTACGGGAACACTTGTACTGTTTCTAAATAAAGCGTAGGGGTGGGAGGAGGGTGCTTCCCGCGCACTAATAACAGCACGCTTGCCAATTGTGGATGCTAATCATTCGCTTGTATCTTCCTAGACACATCTGCAGGCTGAGAATTATTCCACTTGCATGGCAAGGTGCGCATGTAGGTGTGTTAAAAATTCTGGAGGCACTGGGTATTGATCCCAGTACCTCACGCTTACTAAGCGAGCGCTCTACCATCTGAGCTACGCCCGCCCTCCCCGAAGACTAATGGTGCTACATACAGCCATATAGAAGACACAGACCCTTGCACTCCCATTATTCAGCAGACAAACACTACTCTCTATGTATCCGTTAGGGTGTCTTTCAAGTTTCGTGCATTCTGTATCGAATCGTAGTTGGCCACACTGAAAGTGGCACGTATAACGTCGAAAATAGAGTTCGGACACCGCTCTGAGTAAGACGAACGTGTTGTCCACCCTCTAGACTTCAATGAGGTTAAGCCGTGATACCTAAGACAGATCTGCACTCGATGACACCTCGATTACAGCCGGTCCCCACACTTACATCTTGCTCTCCTTACGTCAGTATACATCATTTCAGTTTGTGACGCTGGCTTTGCAACATCTTGCGTGCCTTTAGGTTCGCCGCGACCAACACTTACAATGCACTGCCCACAAAAAATTGGGGCGCCGCGGCTTGAACCCTGCACCTTTCTCATGCGAAGCGAACGCTCTACCATCTCAGCTACGCCCCAGGCACGACCAAACTGCGCTATTCCCCATTCTTTGCGACTCTGATGCGCACGGACACGATGGTTGGTTGGTTTGTAGCGGTGAAGGGAGCACAGTACAAAGGCGCGGACACGTTCATATACACAAAAGTTCCAAGTAGTTTCGATGCTCTGGTATTACAAATGCAAATTCCGTCTGTTTTTAACGTCTTAAATTGAAAGAGCCGTCACAAATTGCTCCGTTTTCACTCCTTGTCGACAATCATACAGCACCTGAGGTAACAAACACATCTCGAGCCCCATTGTGCACTCCATTATTCATGCCAACTCAGTGCCTCGCTCTTTACTACTGTGTATTAATCTTGTCGTCCAACTGCAAAACACTGGGCCACAACAAGTTTCCGCGTCTCCATTGCACTGTGCATACTACAAAACGCTCCCCAAACTTGGCACTCACCCACGCAGCCGACTTTTCCGACTTTCCACGACGCTCACGCTAGTGACAGCATTATTTATAGTTCGACGTCGCGCGAAAGCGAATGAGCACATTTCGCCTACGGCTTAGGCCGCCCTCCTAGAGTGGCTGCTCGGTGTCTGCAGGCAGCGAGGGTCTGCTAGCTTCCTGTGTTCGCACCTATGTCACCTGTGCTTGCTTGTCAGAGACAGACTATCGCAAAACATACAACTCACTCCATGAATTGATTGCTACGGCATCTGTTATCAGCAGTCACAACTAGCAACACCAGTAGCAGCCGACTGCACGCAAAGAATAGGAATGTGCAGTGGGATTTACGTGAACTCGGCGCAAGGCAGATCTTTCCGACATAGGCTTGAGAATCTTACGGGAACACTTGTACTGTTTCTAAATAAAGCGTAGGGGTGGGAGGAGGGTGCTTCCCGCGCACTAATAACAGCACGCTTGCCAATTGTGGATGCTAATCATTCGCTTGTATCTTCCTAGACACATCTGCAGGCTGAGAATTATTCCACTTGCATGGCAAGGTGCGCATGTAGGTGTGTTAAAAATTCTGGAGGCACTGGGTATTGATCCCAGTACCTCACGCTTACTAAGCGAGCGCTCTACCATCTGAGCTACGCCCGCCCCCCCGAAGACTAATGGTGCTACATACAGCCATATAGAAGACACAGACCCTTGCACTCCCATTATTCAGCAGACAAACACTACTCTCTATGTATCCGTTAGGGTGTCTTTCAAGTTTCGTGCATTCTGTATCGAATCGTAGTTGGCCACACTGAAAGTGGCACGTATAACGTCGAAAATAGAGTTCGGACACCGCTCTGAGTAAGACGAACGTGTTGTCCACCCTCTAGACTTCAATGAGGTTAAGCCGTGATACCTAAGACAGATCTGCACTCGATGACACCTCGATTACAGCCGGTCCCCACACTTACATCTTGCTCTCCTTACGTCAGTATACATCATTTCAGTTTGTGACGCTGGCTTTGCAACATCTTGCGTGCCTTTAGGTTCGCCGCGACCAACACTTACAATGCACTGCCCACAAAAAATTGGGGCGCCGCGGCTTGAACCCTGCACCTTTCTCATGCGAAGCGAACGCTCTACCATCTCAGCTACGCCCCAGGCACGACCAAACTGCGCTATTCCCCATTCTTTGCGACTCTGATGCGCACGGACACGATGGTTGGTTGGTTTGTAGCGGTGAAGGGAGCACAGTACAAAGGCGCGGACACGTTCATATACACAAAAGTTCCAAGTAGTTTCGATGCTCTGGTATTACAAATGCAAATTCCGTCTGTTTTTAACGTCTTAAATTGAAAGAGCCGTCACAAATTGCTCCGTTTTCACTCCTTGTCGACAATCATACAGCACCTGAGGTAACAAACACATCTCGAGCCCCATTGTGCACTCCATTATTCATGCCAACTCAGTGCCTCGCTCTTTACTACTGTGTACTAATCTTGTCGTCCAACTGCAAAACACTGGGCCACAACAAGTTTCCGCGTCTCCATTGCACTGTGCATACTACAAAACGCTCCCCAAACTTGGCACTCACCCACGCAGCCGACTTTTCCGACTTTCCACGACACTCACGCAACGCTCACGCTAGTGACAGCATTATTTATAGTTCGACGTCGCGCGAAAGCGAATGAGCACATTTCGCCTACGGCTTAGGCCGCCCTCCTAGAGTGGCTGCTCGGTGTCTGCAGGCAGCGAGGGTCTGCTAGCTTCCTGTGTTCGCACCTATGTCACCTGTGCTTGCTTGTCAGAGACAGACTATCGCAAAACATACAACTCACTCCATGAATTGATTGCTACGGCATCTGTTATCAGCAGTCACAACTAGCAACACCAGTAGCAGCCGACTGCACGCAAAGAATAGGAATGTGCAGTGGGATTTACGTGAACTCGGCGCAAGGCAGATCTTTCCGACATAGGCTTGAGAATCTTACGGGAACACTTGTACTGTTTCTAAATAAAGCGTAGGGGTGGGAGGAGGGTGCTTCCCGCGCACTAATAACAGCACGCTTGCCAATTGTGGATGCTAATCATTCGCTTGTATCTTCCTAGACACATCTGCAGGCTGAGAATTATTCCACTTGCATGGCAAGGTGCGCATGTAGGTGTGTTAAAAATTCTGGAGGCACTGGGTATTGATCCCAGTACCTCACGCTTACTAAGCGAGCGCTCTACCATCTGAGCTACGCCCGCCCCCCCGAAGACTAATGGTGCTACATACAGCCATATAGAAGACACAGACCCTTGCACTCCCATTATTCAGCAGACAAACACTACTCTCTATGTATCCGTTAGGGTGTCTTTCAAGTTTCGTGCATTCTGTATCGAATCGTAGTTGGCCACACTGAAAGTGGCACGTATAACGTCGAAAATAGAGTTCGGACACCGCTCTGAGTAAGACGAACGTGTTGTCCACCCTCTAGACTTCAATGAGGTTAAGCCGTGATACCTAAGACAGATCTGCACTCGATGACACCTCGATTACAGCCGGTCCCCACACTTACATCTTGCTCTCCTTACGTCAGTATACATCATTTCAGTTTGTGACGCTGGCTTTGCAACATCTTGCGTGCCTTTAGGTTCGCCGCGACCAACACTTACAATGCACTGCCCACAAAAAATTGGGGCGCCGCTGCTTGAACCCTGCACCTTTCTCATGCGAAGCGAACGCTCTACCATCTCAGCTACGCCCCAGGCACGACCAAACTGCGCTATTCCCCATTCTTTGCGACTCTGATGCGCACGGACACGATGGTTGGTTGGTTTGTAGCGGTGAAGGGAGCAGAGTACAAAGGCGCGGACACGTTCATATACACAAAAGTTCCAAGTAGTTTCGATGCTCTGGTATTACAAATGCAAATTCCGTCTGTTTTTAACGTCTTAAATTGAAAGAGCCGTCACAAATTGCTCCGTTTTCACTCCTTGTCGACAATCATACAGCACCTGAGGTAACAAACACATCTCGAGCCCCATTGTGCACTCCATTATTCATGCCAACTCAGTGCCTCGCTCTTTACTACTGTGTACTAATCTTGTCGTCCAACTGCAAAACACTGGGCCACAACAAGTTTCCGCGTCTCCATTGCACTGTGCATACTACAAAACGCTCCCCAAACTTGGCACTCACCCACGCAGCCGACTTTTCCGACTTTCCACGACGCTCACGCTAGTGACAGCATTATTTATAGTTCGACGTCGCGCGAAAGCGAATGAGCACATTTCGCCTACGGCTTAGGCCGCCCTCCTAGAGTGGCTGCTCGGTGTCTGCAGGCAGCGAGGGTCTGCTAGCTTCCTGTGTTCGCACCTATGTCACCTGTGCTTGCTTGTCAGAGACAGACTATCGCAAAACATACAACTCACTCCATGAATTGATTGCTACGGCATCTGTTATCAGCAGTCACAACTAGCAACACCAGTAGCAGCCGACTGCACGCAAAGAATAGGAATGTGCAGTGGGATTTACGTGAACTCGGCGCAAGGCAGATCTTTCCGACATAGGCTTGAGAATCTTACGGGAACACTTGTACTGTTTCTAAATAAAGCGTAGGGGTGGGAGGAGGGTGCTTCCCGCGCACTAATAACAGCACGCTTGCCAATTGTGGATGCTAATCATTCGCTTGTATCTTCCTAGACACATCTGCAGGCTGAGAATTATTCCACTTGCATGGCAAGGTGCGCATGTAGGTGTGTTAAAAATTCTGGAGGCACTGGGTATTGATCCCAGTACCTCACGCTTACTAAGCGAGCGCTCTACCATCTGAGCTACGCCCGCCCCCCCGAAGACTAATGGTGCTACATACAGCCATATAGAAGACACAGACCCTTGCACTCCCATTATTCAGCAGACAAACACTACTCTCTATGTATCCGTTAGGGTGTCTTTCAAGTTTCGTGCATTCTGTATCGAATCGTAGTTGGCCACACTGAAAGTGGCACGTATAACGTCGAAAATAGAGTTCGGACACCGCTCTGAGTAAGACGAACGTGTTGTCCACCCTCTAGACTTCAATGAGGTTAAGCCGTGATACCTAAGACAGATCTGCACTCGATGACACCTCGATTACAGCCGGTCCCCACACTTACATCTTGCTCTCCTTACGTCAGTATACATCATTTCAGTTTGTGACGCTGGCTTTGCAACATCTTGCGTGCCTTTAGGTTCGCCGCGACCAACACTTACAATGCACTGCCCACAAAAAATTGGGGCGCCGCGGCTTGAACCCTGCACCTTTCTCATGCGAAGCGAACGCTCTATCATCTCAGCTACGCCCCAGGCACGACCAAACTGCGCTATTCCCCATTCTTTGCGACTCTGATGCGCACGGACACGATGGTTGGTTGGTTTGTAGCGGTGAAGGGAGCAGAGTACAAAGGCGCGGACACGTTCATATACACAAAAGTTCCAAGTAGTTTCGATGCTCTGGTATTACAAATGCAAATTCCGTCTGTTTTTAACGTCTTAAATTGAAAGAGCCGTCACAAATTGCTCCGTTTTCACTCCTTGTCGACAATCATACAGCACCTGAGGTAACAAACACATCTCGAGCCCCATTGTGCACTCCATTATTCATGCCAACTCAGTGCCTCGCTCTTTACTACTGTGTACTAATCTTGTCGTCCAACTGCAAAACACTGGGCCACAACAAGTTTCCGCGTCTCCATTGCACTGTGCATACTACAAAACGCTCCCCAAACTTGGCACTCACCCACGCAGCCGACTTCTCCGACTTTCCACGACGCTCACGCAACGCTCACGCTAGTGACAGCATTATTTATAGTTCGACGTCGCGCGAAAGCGAATGAGCACATTTCGCCTACGGCTTAGGCCGCCCTCCTAGAGTGGCTGCTCGGTGTCTGCAGGCAGCGAGGGTCTGCTAGCTTCCTGTGTTCGCACCTATGTCACCTGTGCTTGCTTGTCAGAGACAGACTATCGCAAAACATACAACTCACTCCATGAATTGATTGCTACGGCATCTGTTATCAGCAGTCACAACTAGCAACACCAGTAGCAGCCGACTGCACGCAAAGAATAGGAATGTGCAGTGGGATTTACGTGAACTCGGCGCAAGGCAGATCTTTCCGACATAGGCTTGAGAATCTTACGGGAACACTTGTACTGTTTCTAAATAAAGCCTAGGGGTGGGAGGAGGGTGCTTCCCGCGCACTAATAACAGCACGCTTGCCAATTGTGGATGCTAATCATTCGCTTGTATCTTCCTAGACACATCTGCAGGCTGAGAATTATTCCACTTGCATGGCAAGGTGCGCATGTAGGTGTGTTAAAAATTCTGGAGGCACTGGGTATTGATCCCAGTACCTCACGCTTACTAAGCGAGCGCTCTACCATCTGAGCTACGCCCGCCCCCCCCCGAAGACTAATGGTGCTACATACAGCCATATAGAAGACACAGACCCTTGCACTCCCATTATTCAGCAGACAAACACTACTCTCTATGTATCCGTTAGGGTGTCTTTCAAGTTTCGTGCATTCTGTATCGAATCGTAGTTGGCCACACTGAAAGTGGCACGTATAACGTCGAAAATAGAGTTCGGACACCGCTCTGAGTAAGACGAACGTGTTGTCCACCCTCTAGACTTCAATGAGGTTAAGCCGTGATACCTAAGACAGATCTGCACTCGATGACACCTCGATTACAGCCGGTCCCCACACTTACATCTTGCTCTCCTTACGTCAGTATACATCATTTCAGTTTGTGACGCTGGCTTTGCAACATCTTGCGTGCCTTTAGGTTCGCCGCGACCAACACTTACAATGCACTGCCCACAAAAAATTGGGGCGCCGCGGCTTGAACCCTGCACCTTTCTCATGCGAAGCGAACGCTCTACCATCTCAGCTACGCCCCAGGCACGACCAAACTGCGCTATTCCCCATTCTTTGCGACTCTGATGCGCACGGACACGATGGTTGGTTGGTTTGTAGCGGTGAAGGGAGCAGAGTACAAAGGCGCGGACACGTTCATATACACAAAAGTTCCAAGTAGTTTCGATGCTCTGGTATTACAAATGCAAATTCCGTCTGTTTTTAACGTCTTAAATTGAAAGAGCCGTCACAAATTGCTCCGTTTTCACTCCTTGTCGACAATCATACAGCACCTGAGGTAACAAACACATCTCGAGCCCCATTGTGCACTCCATTATTCATGCCAACTCAGTGCCTCGCTCTTTACTACTGTGTATTAATCTTGTCGTCCAACTGCAAAACACTGGGCCACAACAAGTTTCCGCGTCTCCATTGCACTGTGCATACTACAAAACGCTCCCCAAACTTGGCACTCACCCACGCAGCCGACTTTTCCGACTTTCCACGACGCTCACGCTAGTGACAGCATTATTTATAGTTCGACGTCGCGCGAAAGCGAATGAGCACATTTCGCCTACGGCTTAGGCCGCCCTCCTAGAGTGGCTGCTCGGTGTCTGCAGGCAGCGAGGGTCTGCTAGCTTCCTGTGTTCGCACCTATGTCACCTGTGCTTGCTTGTCAGAGACAGACTATCGCAAAACATACAACTCACTCCATGAATTGATTGCTACGGCATCTGTTATCAGCAGTCACAACTAGCAACACCAGTAGCAGCCGACTGCACGCAAAGAATAGGAATGTGCAGTGGGATTTACGTGAACTCGGCGCAAGGCAGATCTTTCCGACATAGGCTTGAGAATCTTACGGGAACACTTGTACTGTTTCTAAATAAAGCGTAGGGGTGGGAGGAGGGTGCTTCCCGCGCACTAATAACAGCACGCTTGCCAATTGTGGATGCTAATCATTCGCTTGTATCTTCCTAGACACATCTGCAGGCTGAGAATTATTCCACTTGCATGGCAAGGTGCGCATGTAGGTGTGTTAAAAATTCTGGAGGCACTGGGTATTGATCCCAGTACCTCACGCTTACTAAGCGAGCGCTCTACCATCTGAGCTACGCCCGCCCCCCCAAAGACTAATGGTGCTACATACAGCCATATAGAAGACACAGACCCTTGCACTCCCATTATTCAGCAGACAAACACTACTCTCTATGTATCCGTTAGGGTGTCTTTCAAGTTTCGTGCATTCTGTATCGAATCGTAGTTGGCCACACTGAAAGTGGCACGTATAAAGTCGAAAATAGAGTTCGGACACCGCTCTGAGTAAGACGAACGTGTTGTCCACCCTCTAGACTTCAATGAGGTTAAGCCGTGATACCTAAGACAGATCTGCACTCGATGACACCTCGATTACAGCCGGTCCCCACACTTACATCTTGCTCTCCTTACGTCAGTATACATCATTTCAGTTTGTGACGCTGGCTTTGCAACATCTTGCGTGCCTTTAGGTTCGCCGCGACCAACACTTACAATGCACTGCCCACAAAAAATTGGGGCGCCGCGGCTTGAACCCTGCACCTTTCTCATGCGAAGCGAACGCTCTACCATCTCAGCTACGCCCCAGGCACGACCAAACTGCGCTATTCCCCATTCTTTGCGACTCTGATGCGCACGGACACGATGGTTGGTTGGTTTGTAGCGGTGAAGGGAGCACAGTACAAAGGCGCGGACACGTTCATATACACAAAAGTTCCAAGTAGTTTCGATGCTCTGGTATTACAAATGCAAATTCCGTCTGTTTTTAACGTCTTAAATTGAAAGAGCCGTCACAAATTGCTCCGTTTTCACTCCTTGTCGACAATCATACAGCACCTGAGGTAACAAACACATCTCGAGCCCCATTGTGCACTCCATTATTCATGCCAACTCAGTGCCTCGCTCTTTACTACTGTGTACTAATCTTGTCGTCCAACTGCAAAACACTGGGCCACAACAAGTTTCCGCGTCTCCATTGCACTGTGCATACTACAAAACGCTCCCCAAACTTGGCACTCACCCACGCAGCCGACTTTTCCGACTTTCCACGACGCTCACGCTAGTGACAGCATTATTTATAGTTCGACGTCGCGCGAAAGCGAATGAGCACATTTCGCCTACGGCTTAGGCCGCCCTCCTAGAGTGGCTGCTCGGTGTCTGCAGGCAGCGAGGGTCTGCTAGCTTCCTGTGTTCGCACCTATGTCACCTGTGCTTGCTTGTCAGAGACAGACTATCGCAAAACATACAACTCACTCCATGAATTGATTGCTATGGCATCTGTTATCAGCAGTCACAACTAGCAACACCAGTAGCAGCCGACTGCACGCAAAGAATAGGAATGTGCAGTGGGATTTACGTGAACTCGGCGCAAGGCAGATCTTTCCGACATAGGCTTGAGAATCTTACGGGAACACTTGTACTGTTTCTAAATAAAGCGTAGGGGTGGGAGGAGGGTGCTTCCCGCGCACTAATAACAGCACGCTTGCCAATTGTGGATGCTAATCATTCGCTTCCTAGACACATCTGCAGGCTGAGAATTATTCCACTTGCATGGCAAGGTGCGCATGTAGGTGTGTTAAAAATTCTGGAGGCACTGGGTATTGATCCCAGTACCTCACGCTTACTAAGCGAGCGCTCTACCATCTGAGCTACGCCCGCCCCCCCGAAGACTAATGGTGCTACATACAGCCATATAGAAGACACAGACCCTTGCACTCCCATTATTCAGCAGACAAACACTACTCTCTATGTATCCGTTAGGGTGTCTTTCAAGTTTCGTGCATTCTGTATCGAATCGTAGTTGGCCACACTGAAAGTGGCACGTATAACGTCGAAAATAGAGTTCGGACACCGCTCTGAGTAAGACGAACGTGTTGTCCACCCTCTAGACTTCAATGAGGTTAAGCCGTGATACCTAAGACAGATCTGCACTCGATGACACCTCGATTACAGCCGGTCCCCACACTTACATCTTGCTCTCCTTACGTCAGTATACATCATTTCAGTTTGTGACGCTGGCTTTGCAACATCTTGCGTGCCTTTAGGTTCGCCGCGACCAACACTTACAATGCACTGCCCACAAAAAATTGGGGCGCCGCTGCTTGAACCCTGCACCTTTCTCATGCGAAGCGAACGCTCTACCATCTCAGCTACGCCCCAGGCACGACCAAACTGCGCTATTCCCCATTCTTTGCGACTCTGATGCGCACGGACACGATGGTTGGTTGGTTTGTAGCGGTGAAGGGAGCAGAGTACAAAGGCGCGGACACGTTCATATACACAAAAGTTCCAAGTAGTTTCGATGCTCTGGTATTACAAATGCAAATTCCGTCTGTTTTTAACGTCTTAAATTGAAAGAGCCGTCACAAATTGCTCCGTTTTCACTCCTTGTCGACAATCATACAGCACCTGAGGTAACAAACACATCTCGAGCCCCATTGTGCACTCCATTATTCATGCCAACTCAGTGCCTCGCTCTTTACTACTGTGTACTAATCTTGTCGTCCAACTGCAAAACACTGGGCCACAACAAGTTTCCGCGTCTCCATTGCACTGTGCATACTACAAAACGCTCCCCAAACTTGGCACTCACCCACGCAGCCGACTTTTCCGACTTTCCACGACGCTCACGCTAGTGACAGCATTATTTATAGTTCGACGTCGCGCGAAAGCGAATGAGCACATTTCGCCTACGGCTTAGGCCGCCCTCCTAGAGTGGCTGCTCGGTGTCTGCAGGCAGCGAGGGTCTGCTAGCTTCCTGTGTTCGCACCTATGTCACCTGTGCTTGCTTGTCAGAGACAGACTATCGCAAAACATACAACTCACTCCATGAATTGATTGCTACGGCATCTGTTATCAGCAGTCACAACTAGCAACACCAGTAGCAGCCGACTGCACGCAAAGAATAGGAATGTGCAGTGGGATTTACGTGAACTCGGCGCAAGGCAGATCTTTCCGACATAGGCTTGAGAATCTTACGGGAACACTTGTACTGTTTCTAAATAGAGCGTGGGGGTGGGAGGAGGGTGCTTCCCGCGCACTAATAACAGCACGCTTGCCAATTGTGGATGCTAATCATTCGCTTGTATCTTCCTAGACACATCTGCAGGCTGAGAATTATTCCACTTGCATGGCAAGGTGCGCATGTAGGTGTGTTAAAAATTCTGGAGGCACTGGGTATTGATCCCAGTACCTCACGCTTACTAAGCGAGCGCTCTACCATCTGAGCTACGCCCGCCCCCCCGAAGACTAATGGTGCTACATACAGCCATATAGAAGACACAGACCCTTGCACTCCCATTATTCAGCAGACAAACACTACTCTCTATGTATCCGTTAGGGTGTCTTTCAAGTTTCGTGCATTCTGTATCGAATCGTAGTTGGCCACACTGAAAGTGGCACGTATAACGTCGAAAATAGAGTTCGGACACCGCTCTGAGTAAGACGAACGTGTTGTCCACCCTCTAGACTTCAATGAGGTTAAGCCGTGATACCTAAGACAGATCTGCACTCGATGACACCTCGATTACAGCCGGTCCCCACACTTACATCTTGCTCTCCTTACGTCAGTATACATCATTTCAGTTTGTGACGCTGGCTTTGCAACATCTTGCGTGCCTTTAGGTTCGCCGCGACCAACACTTACAATGCACTGCCCACAAAAAATTGGGGCGCCGCGGCTTGAACCCTGCACCTTTCTCATGCGAAGCGAACGCTCTACCATCTCAGCTACGCCCCAGGCACGACCAAACTGCGCTATTCCCCATTCTTTGCGACTCTGATGCGCACGGACACGATGGTTGGTTGGTTTGTAGCGGTGAAGGGAGCAGAGTACAAAGGCGCGGACACGTTCATATACACAAAAGTTCCAAGTAGTTTCGATGCTCTGGTATTACAAATGCAAATTCCGTCTGTTTTTAACGTCTTAAATTGAAAGAGCCGTCACAAATTGCTCCGTTTTCACTCCTTGTCGACAATCATACAGCACCTGAGGTAACAAACACATCTCGAGCCCCATTGTGCACTCCATTATTCATGCCAACTCAGTGCCTCGCTCTTTACTACTGTGTACTAATCTTGTCGTCCAACTGCAAAACACTGGGCCACAACAAGTTTCCGCGTCTCCATTGCACTGTGCATACTACAAAACGCTCCCCAAACTTGGCACTCACCCACGCAGCCGACTTTTCCGACTTTCCACGACGCTCACGCTAGTGACAGCATTATTTATAGTTCGACGTCGCGCGAAAGCGAATGAGCACATTTCGCCTACGGCTTAGGCCGCCCTCCTAGAGTGCCTGCTCGGTGTCTGCAGGCAGCGAGGGTCTGCTAGCTTCCTGTGTTCGCACCTATGTCACCTGTGCTTGCTTGTCAGAGACAGACTATCGCAAAACATACAACTCACTCCATGAATTGATTGCTACGGCATCTGTTATCAGCAGTCACAACTAGCAACACCAGTAGCAGCCGACTGCACGCAAAGAATAGGAATGTGCAGTGGGATTTACGTGAACTCGGCGCAAGGCAGATCTTTCCGACATAGGCTTGAGAATCTTACGGGAACACTTGTACTGTTTCTAAATAGAGCGTGGGGGTGGGAGGAGGGTGCTTCCCGCGCACTAATAACAGCACGCTTGCCAATTGTGGATGCTAATCATTCGCTTGTATCTTCCTAGACACATCTGCAGGCTGAGAATTATTCCACTTGCATGGCAAGGTGCGCATGTAGGTGTGTTAAAAATTCTGGAGGCACTGGGTATTGATCCCAGTACCTCACGCTTACTAAGCGAGCGCTCTACCATCTGAGCTACGCCCGCCCCCCCGAAGACTAATGGTGCTACATACAGCCATATAGAAGACACAGACCCTTGCACTCCCATTATTCAGCAGACAAACACTACTCTCTATGTATCCGTTAGGGTGTCTTTCAAGTTTCGTGCATTCTGTATCGAATCGTAGTTGGCCACACTGAAAGTGGCACGTATAACGTCGAAAATAGAGTTCGGACACCGCTCTGAGTAAGACGAACGTGTTGTCCACCCTCTAGACTTCAATGAGGTTAAGCCGTGATACCTAAGACAGATCTGCACTCGATGACACCTCGATTACAGCCGGTCCCCACACTTACATCTTGCTCTCCTTACGTCAGTATACATCATTTCAGTTTGTGACGCTGGCTTTGCAACATCTTGCGTGCCTTTAGGTTCGCCGCGACCAACACTTACAATGCACTGCCCACAAAAAATTGGGGCGCCGCGGCTTGAACCCTGCACCTTTCTCATGCGAAGCGAACGCTCTACCATCTCAGCTACGCCCCAGGCACGACCAAACTGCGCTATTCCCCATTCTTTGCGACTCTGATGCGCACGGACACGATGGTTGGTTGGTTTGTAGCGGTGAAGGGAGCAGAGTACAAAGGCGCGGACACGTTCATATACACAAAAGTTCCAAGTAGTTTCGATGCTCTGGTATTACAAATGCAAATTCCGTCTGTTTTTAACGTCTTAAATTGAAAGAGCCGTCACAAATTGCTCCGTTTTCACTCCTTGTCGACAATCATACAGCACCTGAGGTAACAAACACATCTCGAGCCCCATTGTGCACTCCATTATTCATGCCAACTCAGTGCCTCGCTCTTTACTACTGTGTACTAATCTTGTCGTCCAACTGCAAAACACTGGGCCACAACAAGTTTCCGCGTCTCCATTGCACTGTGCATACTACAAAACGCTCCCCAAACTTGGCACTCACCCACGCAGCCGACTTTTCCGACTTTCCACGACGCTCACGCTAGTGACAGCATTATTTATAGTTCGACGTCGCGCGAAAGCGAATGAGCACATTTCGCCTACGGCTTAGGCCGCCCTCCTAGAGTGCCTGCTCGGTGTCTGCAGGCAGCGAGGGTCTGCTAGCTTCCTGTGTTCGCACCTATGTCACCTGTGCTTGCTTGTCAGAGACAGACTATCGCAAAACATACAACTCACTCCATGAATTGATTGCTACGGCATCTGTTATCAGCAGTCACAACTAGCAACACCAGTAGCAGCCGACTGCACGCAAAGAATAGGAATGTGCAGTGGGATTTACGTGAACTCGGCGCAAGGCAGATCTTTCCGACATAGGCTTGAGAATCTTACGGGAACACTTGTACTGTTTCTAAATAAAGCGTAGGGGTGGGAGGAGGGTGCTTCCCGCGCACTAATAACAGCACGCTTGCCAATTGTGGATGCTAATCATTCGCTTGTATCTTCCTAGACACATCTGCAGGCTGAGAATTATTCCACTTGCATGGCAAGGTGCGCATGTAGGTGTGTTAAAAATTCTGGAGGCACTGGGTATTGATCCCAGTACCTCACGCTTACTAAGCGAGCGCTCTACCATCTGAGCTACGCCCGCCCCCCCGAAGACTAAGGGTGCTACATACAGCCATATAGAAGACACAGACCCTTGCACTCCCATTATTCAGCAGACAAACACTACTCTCTATGTATCCGTTAGGGTGTCTTTCAAGTTTCGTGCATTCTGTATCGAATCGTAGTTGGCCACACTGAAAGTGGCACGTATAACGTCGAAAATAGAGTTCGGACACCGCTCTGAGTAAGACGAACGTGTTGTCCACCCTCTAGACTTCAATGAGGTTAAGCCGTGATACCTAAGACAGATCTGCACTCGATGACACCTCGATTACAGCCGGTCCCCACACTTACATCTTGCTCTCCTTACGTCAGTATACATCATTTCAGTTTGTGACGCTGGCTTTGCAACATCTTGCGTGCCTTTAGGTTCGCCGCGACCAACACTTACAATGCACTGCCCACAAAAAATTGGGGCGCCGCGGCTTGAACCCTGCACCTTTCTCATGCGAAGCGAACGCTCTACCATCTCAGCTACGCCCCAGGCACGACCAAACTGCGCTATTCCCCATTCTTTGCGACTCTGATGCGCACGGACACGATGGTTGGTTGGTTTGTAGCGGTGAAGGGAGCACAGTACAAAGGCGCGGACACGTTCATATACACAAAAGTTCCAAGTAGTTTCGATGCTCTGGTATTACAAATGCAAATTCCGTCTGTTTTTAACGTCTTAAATTGAAAGAGCCGTCACAAATTGCTCCGTTTTCACTCCTTGTCGACAATCATACAGCACCTGAGGTAACAAACACATCTCGAGCCCCATTGTGCACTCCATTATTCATGCCAACTCAGTGCCTCGCTCTTTACTACTGTGTACTAATCTTGTCGTCCAACTGCAAAACACTGGGCCACAACAAGTTTCCGCGTCTCCATTGCACTGTGCATACTACAAAACGCTCCCCCAAACTTGGCACTCACCCACGCAGCCGACTTTTCCGACTTTCCACGACGCTCACGCAACGCTCACGCTAGTGACAGCATTATTTATAGTTCGACGTCGCGCGAAAGCGAATGAGCACATTTCGCCTACGGCTTAGGCCGCCCTCCTAGAGTGGCTGCTCGGTGTCTGCAGGCAGCGAGGGTCTGCTAGCTTCCTGTGTTCGCACCTATGTCACCTGTGCTTGCTTGTCAGAGACAGACTATCGCAAAACATACAACTCACTCCATGAATTGATTGCTACGGCATCTGTTATCAGCAGTCACAACTAGCAACACCAGTAGCAGCCGACTGCACGCAAAGAATAGGAATGTGCAGTGGGATTTACGTGAACTCGGCGCAAGGCAGATCTTTCCGACATAGGCTTGAGAATCTTACGGGAACACTTGTACTGTTTCTAAATAAAGCGTAGGGGTGGGAGGAGGGTGCTTCCCGCGCACTAATAACAGCACGCTTGCCAATTGTGGATGCTAATCATTCGCTTGTATCTTCCTAGACACATCTGCAGGCTGAGAATTATTCCACTTGCATGGCAAGGTGCGCATGTAGGTGTGTTAAAAATTCTGGAGGCACTGGGTATTGATCCCAGTACCTCACGCTTACTAAGCGAGCGCTCTACCATCTGAGCTACGCCCGCCCCCCCGAAGACTAAGGGTGCTACATACAGCCATATAGAAGACACAGACCCTTGCACTCCCATTATTCAGCAGACAAACACTACTCTCTATGTATCCGTTAGGGTGTCTTTCAAGTTTCGTGCATTCTGTATCGCATCGTAGTTGGCCACACTGAAAGTGGCACGTATAACGTCGAAAATAGAGTTCGGACACCGCTCTGAGTAAGACGAACGTGTTGTCCACCCTCTAGACTTCAATGAGGTTAAGCCGTGATACCTAAGACAGATCTGCACTCGATGACACCTCGATTACAGCCGGTCCCCACACTTACATCTTGCTCTCCTTACGTCAGTATACATCATTTCAGTTTGTGACGCTGGCTTTGCAACATCTTGCGTGCCTTTAGGTTCGCCGCGACCAACACTTACAATGCACTGCCCACAAAAAATTGGGGCGCCGCGGCTTGAACCCTGCACCTTTCTCATGCGAAGCGAACGCTCTACCATCTCAGCTACGCCCCAGGCACGACCAAACTGCGCTATTCCCCATTCTTTGCGACTCTGATGCGCACGGACACGATGGTTGGTTGGTTTGTAGCGGTGAAGGGAGCACAGTACAAAGGCGCGGACACGTTCATATACACAAAAGTTCCAAGTAGTTTCGATGCTCTGGTATTACAAATGCAAATTCCGTCTGTTTTTAACGTCTTAAATTGAAAGAGCCGTCACAAATTGCTCCGTTTTCACTCCTTGTCGACAATCATACAGCACCTGAGGTAACAAACACATCTCGAGCCCCATTGTGCACTCCATTATTCATGCCAACTCAGTGCCTCGCTCTTTACTACTGTGTACTAATCTTGTCGTCCAACTGCAAAACACTGGGCCACAACAAGTTTCCGCGTCTCCATTGCACTGTGCATACTACAAAACGCTCCCCAAACTTGGCACTCACCCACGCAGCCGACTTTTCCGACTTTCCACGACGCTCACGCTAGTGACAGCATTATTTATAGTTCGACGTCGCGCGAAAGCGAATGAGCACATTTCGCCTACGGCTTAGGCCGCCCTCCTAGAGTGGCTGCTCGGTGTCTGCAGGCAGCGAGGGTCTGCTAGCTTCCTGTGTTCGCACCTATGTCACCTGTGCTTGCTTGTCAGAGACAGACTATCGCAAAACATACAACTCACTCCATGAATTGATTGCTACGGCATCTGTTATCAGCAGTCACAACTAGCAACACCAGTAGCAGCCGACTGCACGCAAAGAATAGGAATGTGCAGTGGGATTTACGTGAACTCGGCGCAAGGCAGATCTTTCCGACATAGGCTTGAGAATCTTACGGGAACACTTGTACTGTTTCTAAATAAAGCGTAGGGGTGGGAGGAGGGTGCTTCCCGCGCACTAATAACAGCACGCTTGCCAATTGTGGATGCTAATCATTCGCTTGTATCTTCCTAGACACATCTGCAGGCTGAGAATTATTCCACTTGCATGGCAAGGTGCGCATGTAGGTGTGTTAAAAATTCTGGAGCCACTGGGTATTGATCCCAGTACCTCACGCTTACTAAGCGAGCGCTCTACCATCTGAGCTACGCCCGCCCCCCCGAAGACTAAGGGTGCTACATACAGCCATATAGAAGACACAGACCCTTGCACTCCCATTATTCAGCAGACAAACACTACTCTCTATGTATCCGTTAGGGTGTCTTTCAAGTTTCGTGCATTCTGTATCGCATCGTAGTTGGCCACACTGAAAGTGGCACGTATAACGTCGAAAATAGAGTTCGGACACCGCTCTGAGTAAGACGAACGTGTTGTCCACCCTCTAGACTTCAATGAGGTTAAGCCGTGATACCTAAGACAGATCTGCACTCGATGACACCTCGATTACAGCCGGTCCCCACACTTACATCTTGCTCTCCTTACGTCAGTATACATCATTTCAGTTTGTGACGCTGGCTTTGCAACATCTTGCGTGCCTTTAGGTTCGCCGCGACCAACACTTACAATGCACTGCCCACAAAAAATTGGGGCGCCGCGGCTTGAACCCTGCACCTTTCTCATGCGAAGCGAACGCTCTACCATCTCAGCTACGCCCCAGGCACGACCAAACTGCGCTATTCCCCATTCTTTGCGACTCTGATGCGCACGGACACGATGGTTGGTTTGGTTTGTAGCGGTGAAGGGAGCAGAGTACAAAGGCGCGGACACGTTCATATACACAAAAGTTCCAAGTAGTTTCGATGCTCTGGTATTACAAATGCAAATTCCGTCTGTTTTTAACGTCTTAAATTGAAAGAGCCGTCACAAATTGCTCCGTTTTCACTCCTTGTCGACAATCATACAGCACCTGAGGTAACAAAACACATCTCGAGCCCCATTGTGCACTCCATTATTCATGCCAACTCAGTGCCTCGCTCTTTACTACTGTGTACTAATCTTGTCGTCCAACTGCAAAACACTGGGCCACAACAAGTTTCGCGTCTCCATTGCACTGTGCATACTACAAAACGCTCCCCAAACTTGGCACTCACCCACGCAGCCGACTTTTCCGACTTTCCACGACGCTCACGCTAGTGACAGCATTATTTATAGTTCGACGTCGCGCGAAAGCGAATGAGCACATTTCGCCTACGGCTTAGGCCGCCCTCCTAGAGTGCCTGCTCGGTGTCTGCAGGCAGCGAGGGTCTGCTAGCTTCCTGTGTTCGCACCTATGTCACCTGTGCTTGCTTGTCAGAGACAGACTATCGCAAAACATACAACTCACTCCATGAATTGATTGCTACGGCATCTGTTATCAGCAGTCACAACTAGCAACACCAGTAGCAGCCGACTGCACGCAAAGAATAGGAATGTGCAGTGGGATTTACGTGAACTCGGCGCAAGGCAGATCTTTCCGACATAGGCTTGAGAATCTTACGGGAACACTTGTACTGTTTCTAAATAGAGCGTGGGGGTGGGAGGAGGGTGCTTCCCGCGCACTAATAACAGCACGCTTGCCAATTGTGGATGCTAATCATTAACACGCGATCTAGTGT